>NC_034612.1:15338463-15343356 GCF_900095145.1 Mus pahari | reverse complement strand
CACTTCCACATTGCTGTTCATCACCAAAGGAAGTCAGGACTGGAACTCAAGCAGGTCAGGAAGCAGGAGCTGATGCAGAGGCCATGGAGGGATGTTCCTTACTGGCTTGCTCAGCTTGCTTGCTTATAGAACCCAAGACCACCAGCCCAGGGATGGCACCACCCACAAGGGGCCCTCCCCCCTTGATCACCAACTGAGAAAATGCCCCACAGCTGGATCTCATGGAGGCATTTCCTCAACTGAAGCTCCTTTCTCAGTAATAACTCCAGTCTGTGTCAAGGTGACACACAGAACCAGCCAGTCCACACACGCTCTATCCCTGTCCGAGTCACCACAGAAGTCTCAGCTAATGCAGTGTGACCGGGGAGAAGACACCCAACAACTGACAAAAGCCACAGTTAAAGAAGGGTTTGTTCTGGCTCAGAGTTGAGGGTGTAGTGGGTGTATGCCTATAGCGGACAGCAATGTCCGGGGGGTGTCACAGTCAGGGACAGAGAGGTGAATGCCAGCATGGGGCCTGAGCTCCTTGTATTCCGTCCAGGACCCCAGCCAGGGAATGGTATCACCCACATTCTGTTCTTAGCTAACCTAATCTAACAGCTCCCTCATGGTCATGCCAAGGGGTCTGTCTCCTAGGTGATTCCAGAGCCTGTCAAGTTGATGATCGATGCTCACCCTCTGTCTTAGTCAATGTTCTTTTGCTGTGAAGAGATGCCGTGACTGTAGCAACTCTTACAAAGGGGAAAAAAAAATTAATTGGGGCTGACTTACAGTTCAGAGGTTCAGTCCATTATCATCATGGCAGGAAGCATGGTAGCATCCAGGCAGACAGGGTGCTGGAGGAGGAGCTGAGAGTTCTACATCTGTATCGTCAGGAAGCAGGAAGAGAATGCCACATTGGGCCAGGGTTGAGCATCTGAGACCTCAAAGCCCGCCCCCTAGTGACATACTTCCTCCAACAAAGCCACACCCACTCCAACAAGGCCACACCTCCTAATAGTGCCACTATTTATGGTCCTTTGTGGGCCATTTTTATTCAAACCACCACCCCATCACAGGAAGGCAGGTATAACCATTCTTCTCAGAGGGCTGGCTTGTTTATATACCCGAGCAGCAGTTCTCAACCTAGAAGAATGAATCACCCCTTCACAGGGGTCGCATAAGACCACTGGAGACACTGCTATTTACATTTCAATTCACTTTTAAAAGTATTTATCTATTTATTATATGTAAATACACTATAGCTGTCTTCAGACACTCCAGAAGAGGGCATCAGATCTCATTACAGATGGTTGTGAGCCACCATGTGGTTTGCCGAGATTTGAACTCAGGACCTCCGGAAGAGCAGTCAGTGCTCTTAACCGCTGAGCCATCTCTTAAGCCCTACATTTCAATTCATAACAGTAGCAAAATCAGTTATGAAGAAGCAGTGAAAATGGCTTCATGGCTGGGGGGGGAGGGGTCACCACAACACGCGGAACTGTATTAAAAGGTGGCAGTGTTGGGAAGGTTGAGAGCCACTGTCCCAGGTACTCAAGGCTGAAAGCAAGCCAGAACCTTTAAAGCAAGACCCTTCGGTGTGACTAGACAGCTGAGCAAGGTTGCAGGTTGTACACAAGCGTGGGCGGCCCTCCAGTCTATCCGCAGGGGACGAATAGCATCCGACTCCCGGCCTGCTTTGTCAGAGGCCAAGACATGGTATTGTAAGTTCAAGGCCTGTCTGGGAATGTAGTGAGACTGTCTCAAAGAGTAGAAATGGAGATCTAGCTCCTTGCCACCTCCCAGGTATCACCTTCTTCAGTGTTGGCTACTCAGAGACCCCCCCCCCCCACTAGGAATGGCACCTACATCTATCCCTGTCAAGAACGCAGAAGTCATCCATGGCAGATGCTCCCTGGCCTGTTTCACACAGGTCTGTCTCTCGGAACCTCCCAGGAGGTAGGGAGTGGGGGATGGGCAGGCCAAGGAGTCAGCCTCAACATGCTGTTACCAGGCTAGTGAGCCCTCATTTCCCATGGTTCTGCTCCACCTGCCTCAGGGCCTTTTCATAGGGTGTGTTTTTGGTTTCGTTTTGTTTTAAATTTATTTATTATTATACATAAGTACACTGTAGCTGACTTAGACACACCAGAAGAGGGCGTCAGATCTCATTACCGGTGGTTGTGAGCTACCATGTGGTTGCTGGGAATTGACCTCAGGACCTTTGGAAGAGCAGCCATCTCTCCAGTGCCTCAAAGGCTGCTTTTCTTGCTAGCACTTTCTCTATCCGCCCCTGACCCAGTTGCCATTGGCCAACCTGAGCTCCTCCTGGGTGTTGGGACTCTGGAGTGTACCCCTGATCCCTGTGTCCCCACCGGTGTATCTTTTCTGGGCTTGTGTAGGACCACACACTGTCCCCATCCTAGCTCAGGGCTTGCAAGACACCCAGCCCTTTGTCCCCTCCTGGGTCTTAGCCGCACCCGTGAGCCGAGAGATCCCACCTTAGCCTCTGCTGCATCAAGCTCCCACCATATCACGGGTGCTGAGAAAATAGTATCAAACGAGAACATGAGAACAGTGAAACTTAACGCAGGGCACGCACGGGAGGGTCCGTGGCCTCGGAACCTTTGGGCATCGGCAGGACCATCCGCAGGGGAGGGGTCCAGTGTCCACTCTGGGGAAGGTCTCCTCCAGGCAGGCATCAGAGAAGTCACACTCCTCAGAGCTGATGATGTGGACCTGGAGTCCAGGTAGGAGGTGGTTAAGGGTCTGCTAGGTGCCAGGTGACATGACTGGGTGTACTGGTGAGGCATTGTGGGTAATCCACCTGAAGGCTGAGGTACATTTTTGGAGGGTGTTGATATGTGTGGGTGGCGTTGAAGCAGTAAATGTGGGGGACAGAAAGCAAATGAAGGGATGGGGTCCTGAGACCTATGGGGATGGAGCTGGAGGGACCCAGGGGGGCATGGAGGGCTGCAGGTCCCAGGAAGGCCACTAGATGTTGAAGGACCAAGCTTGAAATGGGGCTCTGGCCCTGGCTTATCCTGACTTCTGTTTGGATTCCCAGAATGCCCTGCCTCCTGCAAGGGCCACTGATAACTGTCACTTACCACTGGGACACCCTTGTCCTCACAAGATCGCGGACATTGTAAACCTACTGGTAGATGGCATGTAGAAGGTAGCCAGAAGCCTTTTTTGGGCTTGAGACACAGGGGAGGTGTGGCTGGCAGTGTAGACATCACTCCAGGCCCTTCTAAGCTCCCCAGACACCCAAGGGTCACAGCATACAGTCAGCCCCTTAGCCAGGTATCTATCACATTCGATAGAACGTGAGAATTCTGGAGCCCATAGAGCGCCATTCCATTTTGGCTGTGTGTCCCTGGGGCAAGTGCTTGCTCACTCTGTGCCTCTGTATTTCCTGGTTAATGAAGTGGGGTCTGTGAGAGCCCTTGGCTCTGAGGGTTGTTTGAGCCATAAGAACCCGGCCTTCTATTTGACAGTTAAGGAGCTCACTGTAGCCAATACTGGAATGACATGTGGCAGTTGATGCCCTTAGGCCCAGGTGACTCTTGGCCTTGGACCTGCAGCCTCATCTCTCACACTTGCCCTGCGTAGCAGTATGGGAGGTTTTCAGCTAGCTGAGAGCAAAGGCATTTCTAGCTGAGTGGACTGAACATGTCTGCCATCAGGAGAGAAACTGGCTCTCCCGCACAAGCACTGGAGAGGCCCAGGAGGCTGCCTCTCGGGGGGGGGGGGGAAGGGGGGACGGGGACCAGCTGACTCCAAAGGCACAGGCAGGTCACCTCCCCACAGGCACAGAGGACACGTCCCAGCATCTTGTCACAGTGCTAGGGGGCCCATTAATTACAGGGCCATTAAGCGCCCTGCTCCTTGTAGACTCCCGCCTGCCGCTGCAGCTGTCTGAGGCCCAGCACTGGGGTGGGGGAACCCTGTGTCCTTGTCATTGGGCGCTGCAGCCAGCCACCAGGTTATGGAGGCTTTTAATTTCATCATGGCCATCCATCCGTGTTCCCTTCTGAGTCATGTTAATGGAGGATTAAAAATATGTAAGCTTAAATTAGTGGGACTCTTATCACCTTCATAAATATCTTAAATCAATAGTCAGACTTAATTGTAGTTGGGCACCAGGAGTGGGCTGGGGGAGGGGCAGGAGACGGTGAGGCTACCCACCAGCTCTTCCCTTGTGGTCCAGGTCTGGCCTGGTTTCCTAGGTGCGTCCCCATAGCAACAGACATTACTGACACATATTCGGTGTCCGGCACAGTTCTGGGTGCTTGGGATAAATGATCTCATTTAACTCTCACAAATCCTGTGATGTAGTTGTGAGAGCCACCTTATAAACAATGCTTGGGGCTCAGGGGGAGATGGCTGGGTCAGGAAAGTGTCACACAAACAGGAGGAACCCAGTTTGATACCTCAGACCCTAGGTAAGAAGTTCAAGGTGTGGATGTACCCATTTATAATCCCAGCACTGGGGAGGCAGAGACTGGCAGGACCCTAAGGGCCAGCCAGCCTAGCCCTATGGGGAGCCCCAGGCCCCCGGGAGAGACCCTGTCTCTCAAAAAGCAAGGTTCAAGAGCAGTGGTGTCCGGAGAGATGGCGCAGGGGTTAGGAACATTTAATGCTCTTCCAGAGGAGGCGGGTTCAGTTCCCGGCTCCCACACGGCAGCTCACGATCTTCTGTAACTCCGGTCCCCAGGGACACCTGTTGTCCTCTTCTGGTCTCTGTGGCCTCTGTATTCATGTGGTGCACATACAAGCAAGCAAAACACCCATACACAGAAAGTATTAAAATAATGTTTAAGCTGTTCCTACTCCAGGACCTTTGCTCTCATTATGAGGATTCCTGCCTGCTGGACCCCTCAATTCTCTCTCTCTCTCTCTCTCTCTCTC
>NC_034612.1:15308638-15338380 GCF_900095145.1 Mus pahari | reverse complement strand
CTGTATAGCCCAAGCTGGCCTGGAACTCACTATGGATAGACCAGGTTAGCCTCAAACTCAGAAAGTGCTAGGATTAAAGGTAGCCTTGGGGTAGCCATACCCTTTCCAAAGCCACTGCCTTTCCCCATCAATATCTGGAATCATCCTTAATCCCAGCACTCGGGAGGCAGAGGCAGGCGGATTTCTGAGTTCGAGACCAGCCTGGTCTACAGAGTGAGTTCCAGGACAGCCAGGGCTACACAGAGAAACCCTGTCTCGAAAAAACAAAAAACAAAAAAACAAAACAAAACAAAACAAAAAAGGGTTAAGATCTGTGAGGGGGATATTCCTCAAATTACCACAGAATCCTACTTTAAAAGAGAGACCCGAAAGCTGGGCGGTGGTGGTGCACGCCTTTAATCCCAGCATTTAGAGTGAGTTCGAGGCCAGCCTGGTCTACAGACTGAGTTCCAGGACAGCGAGGGCTACACAGAGAAACCCTGCCTCAGAAAAACCAAAGAGAGAGAGAGAGAGAGAGAGAGAGAGAGAGAGAGAGAGAGAGAGAGAGAAGTTGGGAAGGGTTTAACTCATGACCTTGCTGCAGAAGCTGCAATCCCAGAGGGCTCTGTGGAGGAGAAGCCATGATCCTCTCAGGTTCGTCTCCTTGGGGCTCCAAGTGATGCCTTTATTCCCAAGCCCTCCTGAGAGCCCCAGTCCCCCTTCTCCAAGCCCAAGCTGTGTCTCCCTCCAAGCTCAACGTCCCCGCCCAGTGCGGACTAGAACAATCTCTTCAAGAATGCCCACGGTCAAGGTCAGGGCCCCTAGCCTGGGGAAGGAAGAGTCTGGGCCAAGCCATCTGTCTGAGAACAATTAGCAAGAACCGAGCCAGCTCATCGGGCTCGGGTCACAGGGGGAATGGAGCGATGGGGGTGAGAGGTCCCAGAAGGTTCCCGGTTGAATAAGCCTTTCTGTGTGGGGGCCAAGAAAAACCTGCCGAGTGGGAGCAGGATCCCGGAGCAGGAGGAAGCTTGCCCAGAGGCTCCACCAGGCAGGCAGGCAGGCAGGCAGGCCTGGCAAAGACTGGGATTGGGGGTGGGGGGCTCTGACGCAGGCAGGCGGGCGGGCGAGCCTCACAAAGCGGTCTCAGCTGCCGAAGCGTGGGACCATCTGGCGAGGGCTGGCGGCGGAGCAGCGTGTTTGCGCAGTGTTGGGCTTCCTTTCTACAAACACGCCACACACTGTGAGGGGGGTGGCTGGCGGCCACCTGGGTGAGGGGAGTTGGTGGGCGAGGGCCCTTCCCAGGGTGGGGACCTCTTGGAACAGACATCATCTCTCACCAGGCTTTGCTGTGAGCCTCCTGCTCTGATCCGTGCCCCTGTGCTTCGGAGTCCTCTCTCCCCTCCAAGGGAGCAGTAGCTTTCTGGCCAACCTTGACTATTTATCCACATAAGGTTCAGCTCTCTGACTCGTTTTTTTCTTTGTGTTAATTTGAATAAGTCACACGTATTGAATGAGTACAGCTAGAGCTGGGTACTTTGTGTCTTTTAGAAAAGGAACGATCCAGAAGGTCTGGGCAGCAGCCCAGCAGGCCAGGGCCAAGGTCAGCTAGAGCTGGGCAGAAGTGACTGCCCCTGCAGCCAGGTGATGGCTTTGTGCCCGTTTTTTTCTGCTCACTGGTTCGACACCTAAGGAGAGCTACCCACTACCCCACTGGCTCCCGTCAGCCTGAGGTGTGGCCCTATCTGAGATAGTAAGGGTAAATACGATTCATATCAGACTCCCAGCATCCCATAAGAGGGGCGACTGGTAGCCAGGTGGCGTACGCCTTTAATCCTAGCACTTGGGAGGCAGAGGCAGGCGGATCTCTGAGTTCCAGGTCAGCCTGGTCTACAGAGTGAGTTCCAGGACAGCCAGAGCTACACAGAGAAACCCTGTCTCAACCCCCCCCCCAAAAAAAAAAAAAAAAAAAACCAAAACAAAACAAAGAGGGGCGGCTGGTGACAGACAGGCAGGAACAGGTATGGCTGGTTCAAGCTGCAGGGTGAGATCATGGCTTATCCCAGGAAGACCATCTTCACCCTCGGGGGGGGGGGGTAGCACAATCCAAGGCCAGCATGTTACCCTGACAGAGCTGACAGAGTAACCCAGGACCCAGGACAACGGATGCACCTCAGCCTTCCAACAGGGGCAGCAGGTCTCGGGTACCACCTGGATGTGAAATCTCAAGCCAGGACCCTCTGCTGACAGCCAGAAAGCCACACGGTGGAAGCCATTCCCCATCAGAGAGCCAGGATGAGGACTGGCAAAGAGGCCAGCCTCCGGGGAAGTCCGTGTTCATGTGAAGCTGGTAGAGGCCAGAAGAGGGCATCCGATCCCCTGGAACTGGAGTTAGAGATGGTTGTGAGCCATCACGCGGGGTCGCTGAGAACCAAATCTGGATCCTCTGCAGGAGCAAGTGCTTTTAACTTGTGAGGCATCTCACTGACCCACAGGTAGCTAGCTATTTTGGAGTTGCTAAGCATAGCATGATAGCAGCCAACTGGAGAGGATAGGAAGTTCAAGGCCAGCCTGGTCTATGTAGCGAGACCCTGTCTCGAAACTACTCTGTGACCAGAACAAAGCTCTGCTCAGATCTGCCATCTCCCCGAGCAGAGTGGACACCTCACCCTGCCCACAGCTGTTAGTGCCGAGGGCTGCTGAAGCCAAGCCCGGTCTGGCCTCTGTTCTTACTCCTCCGTAACTCAGACACGGCTCACAGGCAGTGCAGGGCCAGCATCTGAGCCCTGCGGCTTGGTTTCCTCGTCAGTAAGATAAAGGCCCTCTCCAGACTGTCACAGCTCCCAAGGTGTCTGCGAGAACATCAGGCACCTTCCCAGGATAGATTAGAACAGCGGGCGGCAGGCAGAGGGAGAGGCCAGAGCGAACAGAGTCAGACATCCGGCCCTGTGGATCCAGGGACATTGATTTGTTCTCCTGTGACCCTGGGTGACCAGTACAGTGACCTGCCAGCTGCCAACGCGCAACTAAGATCTGGCATCCCAGCCTCTCCTTGAGGATCAGTCACAGAGGCATAGAGTGTCCGTATGGCTGGATTTGGTCACATGGATCCTCTTGGTCTCAGAGTCTGCTCTGGAGGTCAAACCCATAGAAGTGCCACCAGGGTCCCCAGGCAAACAGAAGCAGGTCTTCACTGTGACCCAGAGTATCTGTGTAAACTGTGTCTGGTGAGGCCACATCTCAGGCAGAAAAAGACACCACCATGGCAGGAAGGGACATTCTAACAACTTGATGTCATCACTCAGAACTGGTCAGGGGCCATCTTTCCTCTAGCCTACGTGGGCTGTGGCAGCCTGGGCCTGTATAGTGAGCCCTTGGCATGCCCACTAAGAGAGCTCCTGTGATTGCCCCAGTATCATCACCTAGTGTTGGGTTCCATGGTTACAGCATCAGCCGGTGCTTCCAAGGTACGGAGCCTCGAGGATGATGGACGACTGTACGTCCCTGGCTTCTGTATTCTCCTGGAGACCCAGAGGGGACACAACAATAGTTGAGATGACACGGAATTCTGTAACATATCTTGTGATAGCCTCCAGGACCTGGAGACACGTTGGTGTGAGATTTTTTTCCATCTGCTCTCAGAGCCTAACAGGTAGGGAGCCGTAGTGTTTGTTGAGTGAATAATCGATTGTAAATCCTTTCTTGACCCCTTAGGCTAGCTAGTAGATGGTGAGAATGAGATAAAGCATGTGGTTCCTGACAACAAGGAGGGACACAGAAAGAGCGAGGACACGTCCAGCATCTCTGCCAGCTAGCACGGGGCCAAGTGAGTGATCCGCCTTAGGTCTCAGGGCCATTTTTGTCTGGGCTTGTGGCCTCTGGTGGCAACAGATCATAGGGCCGGAGAGGTGGCAAGAGGCTTTAGTGACAGTAATGAATGATAATGGCAGGCATCAAGGGTGATTGTCACCAGGGGTGACCCAGGGTCGGGGCATGGTGGCTCATGCCTGTAATCCCAGCACTGGTGGAACAGAGGCCAAAGGATCATTGGTTCAGTGTCATCTTCGACTACATAGTGAGTTCAAGGCCAGCCTGGGCTATATGACCTTCTCCCCACTCTCTCTCTGTCTTTGGGGTTGTTTGTTTGTTTGTTTGGTTGGTTTTTCAAGACAGAGTTTCTCTGTATAGTCCTGGCTGTCCTGGAACTCACTCTGTAGACCAGGCTGGTCTTGAACTCAGAAATCCGCCTGTCTCTGCCTCTCAAGTGCTGGGATTAAAGGCGTGTGCCACCACTGCCTGGCTGTCTTTGAGTTTTTGGAACAGGGTTTCTCTGTGTAGCCTTGGCTATCCTGGAACTCACTCTGTAAACCAGGCTGGTCTCAAACTCAGAGACCCACCAGCCTCTGCCTCTCCAGTGCTGAGATTAAAGGCATGTGCCACCACCATCTAACACTATATGTGCCTGACTTAAAAATAATAATATAGTGTGCCTGACTTAAAAATAATAATAACATCTGAGCGGTGGTGGCGCACACCTTTAATTCCAGCACTTGGGAGGCAGAGGCAGGCGGATTTCTGAATTCGAGGCCAGCCTGGTCTACAGAGTGAGTTCCAAGACAGCCAGGGCTATACAGAGAAACCCTGTCTTGAAAAACCAAAAATGAAAAACCAAATAACAACAACAACAACAACAAAGATCTGGGGAGGGATGAAATGATGGTGTGCCCAGCTCTTTGGGAAAGGAGAAGGGGAAGAAGGAAGAGGAGGGGGAGGAGGGGGACGCACTGATGAATCCAGTAGCTAGGGAAGGGTAGACACAATCTTCCAGGCACTGCCAGAAGAAGCCAGCTCTGTCCTTGAATTGGCCCCCACAGGACCTCCAAGAGGCCTCAGATCTCTATAAAGTCGCCGTCCCGAGTCCCCGAGCTATGGTGGTCATTCTGAAGCCTACAGAGTCAGTCGACTGGCAGGTGGGAGCAAAGCTACCTGCAGAAAGCCCTGAGTGGCCCCAGAGGGCGGAGCCTCCAACCTCAGTCCTGGAGGGTGGGTACCAGGGACAAGGACTCTAGCCTGTCCTGTACCCAAAATCCACTCCCCCAGAGGCCAGGGTGGAGCCTCAGACGCATCCCTGTCCCCACCTCAGGGGATGCTGAGCAGGCACCATGAGGAATGAGTCTCAGCTCCTGTAGGAGGGATTCAAGGCTGAGACCGGACCCTGTCCACCTTGCTCTTGAGCGCCGCTGCTAACTCAAGGCTGTGGGACAGGTTAGGAAGGTGATGCTGGTCTGCAGTCAGTCCGCTGGGTTGGGGTTCCCCTGGCCAGCTGGGCCTGCCCCTGACCCCATGACCAGAAGGCACGAAAGGAGAGGCGCTGCAGGCGGCCTCTGCCTAATGTGCCTCCTGTGAGCCAGAGAGTCCCACACACAGGTAGTGAGTTCCACCGGGTGGAAGGAAAGGACGAGGGGATGTCCGTAAGACAGACACACAGGGCTCCAATCCCTGTCAGCAGACACCAGGGTCTCTCCTCCCACCACCAGAGGCCGAGGCAGCCATTGGGTTCCTGGGTTCTACCTTGGCTCTTCCCAATCTTCCCCATCAGTTACTGTGGTCTAGCCCATGCTAATCCCACTGTAGAAGATTCTGTTCCGCCAGGCAGTGGTGGCGCACGCCTTTAATCCCAGCACTTGGGAGGCAGAGGCAGGCGTATCTCTGAGTTCGAGGCCAATGGTCTACAGAGTGAGTTCCAGGACAGCCAGGGCTACACAGAGAAACCCTGTCTCAAAAACAAACAAAGAAGATTCCGTTCCTTGCTTTCCTGGCTGTCTTGCCTCTGTTATAATAAAACCCCAACTACTGGGTGACGTTTCTTCAAGTCTAGAGCATGAACTCCTGGGATCAAGGTGTGGTCCGAGGAATTCCCTTCCTTCCTTCCTTCCTTCCTTCCTTCCTTCCTTCCTTCCTTCCTTCCTTCCTTCCTTTCTTTTCTTTCTTTTTGTTGTTATTTCTTTGTTGTTGTTGTTTGGTTTTGGTTTTTGTTGTTTTGGGGGGAATTAAAGGCATGTGCCACAACTGCCCAGCTTTCTCCTCCTCCTCCTCCTCCTCCTCCTCCTCCTCCCCTTCCTCTTCTTCCTTATTATTATTATTTTAAGACAGGGTCTCATCAGCCCTGACAGGTCTGGAACTCTCTATGTAGACCAGATTCAAAATCCCAGCGATCCACCTGCCGCTGGTAAGGGGAATTTATTTGGTGAGGGGTCTCTTCCTGACTTGGGGATGCCCCCCCTCCATTCGTGTTTCCTGGAGAGTGAGGGGGCTCTGGTCCCTTTCTCTTCCTGGGCTTGTGGGGAGCATGGCCCCGTCATGTGACTTGCTCACTCGTACAGTCCTAGACCTAGCCCCTGGTGCTCCACACTGGCTTCTTTGCTTTGTACCTTGGAACTTCAGACCTGGTAGATGACTTCAGGTCACACCCTACGAGTCAGGCATATGCTCTGCCATAGCCTAGAAGCAGGCTTTGGGCTTAGGTTCAAATCCCAGCTTAGCTGCGTTCAGGAGATAACATCAGTCATCACTGCGGATGGCACCATCTTGGATGCTCCCGCCCCGTGGAGTCTTCATGGACTCCCTAATTGCATCTGATTAGGAATACCAAACAGGAACCTCCAGCTAAGCTGCCCACAGCCACAAGTTGATACACAATTCACTGTTGCAGAAGGAAGTGGTGGCCAGGAGGCGCCCAGGTGAGGTTGTGGTTCTGGGATTCAGACATCCAGGCCGTGCCACATGGGTTACAGGCCACCAAGTCCTACCAGTCCCAGGAGTTGTGCAGACAGTCTCCAGGCTCCTGTTAGTGCGGCCACCCCTTCTCTCCCTCCATCTCACCTCCTCCTCCTGTGAGCCTGTGCCTGCTCGAACAGTCTTCACAGGGGCGCTTTCCTTGCTGCGACCCATCTCCCTCCAGGACTGCCAATCAAGGAGCCACCCTCCAATCAGAGATGACCACAAGCCAGACACACTGTCCTGTGCCAGACTTTGAATATTAAAGAGAATGAAGGAATAGATAGGAGATGCTGCACAGGGTTTGGTACCTTTGTGTGTCCTACATCCCCCTCCCAAACCTTATCCTATTCATGTGTTTTTAAATTATTACTATATTTTTATTTTTCACGACATTATTGGTTCAGTGTGAACGCACACACACATGCATGTAGAGGTCAAAGAGCAAAGAGGGGATCGGCCTCTCCTGCCACATGGGTCCCAGGATTCAGGTCCTCAGGTTTGGTGGCAGGAAGGGCTTTTCCCATGAGCCTGCTTGCCACCCCACCCCACCCCTAGCTCACGTTTTTGGATGCAGTTTCTTTACCTCTCGGTTTCCCACCTCTGATTGGCACGAGCAGTTTCTGATTGTTTGTTTGTTTTTTTTAATTACAAGGCTATCTAAAACTCCTTTTATTTGATTTATGAGTACACTGTAGCTGTCAGACACACCAGAAGAGGGCATCGGATCCCATTCCAGATGGTGGTGAGCCACCATGTGGGTTGCTGGGGATTTGAACTCAGGACCTCTGGAAGAGCAGTCAGTGCTCTTATCCGCTGAGCCACCTCTCCAGCCCTTCTGACAGGTTTCGCTAATCCCACAGATTGATTTGTGCTAGGCATACATTTGGTGCTCGATATATAGATGTTAAGGAGCAGTAGAGAAGAGGTGCCGAGGGGGGAGTCAGCACTGAGCACAGGGTAGGTCTACGTGCGGGCGGGAGTAGATTTCTAGCGTTCTGCAAGGCAGAACTAGAAACCCCAGCGCCCTGTGGAGCGTCTGGAAGCCTTGGTGGTGGGGCGTCTTCCTCACACCCAATCTCTGGGCGCCAGCTGCAGAGAAATGCTCTTTTTCCCCTTAGTTTTTGCTGGCGCCATTACTGCTGATCGCTGTATAGACTGCTGTGCCCGCCTCTGCGACAGTGGCTCTGTCCAAAATCCTGTAAGCTGCAAGTTGGGGACTTTGATTTGAATCCCTTCCATACTGGGCCTCAGTGTCCACACAGTAAATGAAGAGGATCCATAGGTCTGGGTGTGAACCCAGGCTCTGGGGAGTGTATAGTATAAGTGTGTGTACGTAGGTCTGGGTGTGTGCACAGGTCTATGTATCTTAGTGTGTGCATGGGTCTGTGTGTGTTCATGAGTCTGTGTGTGCACAGGTCTGGTACCTAGACTCTGGAGAGTGTATGTGTACGCAGGTCTGGGTGTGTGCACAGGTCTGTGTATGTTTGTCCATCTTAGTGTGTGCATGGGTCTATGAGTGTGCACAGGTCTAGAGAGGGTACACAGGTTTATATGGAAGGTGTTTGCCATGAAAGAGCATCTTTGCAGTAGGGACCAAAGAATGCCACAAAAATCACGCCACCCACCAGACCTCATTCGAGAGATTTATTGGGGAAGGGGGGATGCAAAATGGCTGCCTCAGGTGTGCACAGGTCTGGGGTGTGTGCACAGGTCTGAGTGTGTGCACAGGTCTGGGGTGTGTGCACAGGTCTGAGTGTGTGCACAGGTCTGGGGTGTGTGCACAGGTCTGGGTGTGTGCACAGGTCTGAGTGTGTACACGGGTCTGGGTGTGTGCATGGGTCTGAGTGTATGCATGGGTCTGAGTGTGTGCACGGGTCTGGGTGTGTGCACGGGTCTGGGTGTGTGCACAGGTCTGAGTGTGTGCATGGGTCTGGGTGTGTGCATGGGTCTGGGTGTGTGCACAGGCCTGAGTATATGTACAGGTTTGGGTGTGTACACCGGTCTGAATGTATATATATAGGTCTGGAGTGTATGCACAGGCCTGGTGTTTATGGATGTATGTGTATATGTGTGTCCAGGTATGGATGTGTATGTGTATCCTGTGGTCACATTGGTGTGACCCCTGGACCTCCCCACCCACTGCTTCTCTGCTGATACACACAGACCAATCTGTCCGTTCCTAAGATGTCTCAGGTACGATGAACATACCCGCTTCTGCCTTCCTCCCCGGGAGGCAACGACTGATTGGTGAACTCTCAACCCCACTGGCAGGAATGTGGAGCCTTGTCAAATAAGGGACCTTTGTGGGTATGGACAGATCAGTGCTGGAGAAGAGAGAGACAGGCGCATACTGGAAAGGTACCCTGCCTGTCTACACTCCAGCTTGCTTAGGGAGGGAGAATCCATTCATTTATTCACATCTGAGAGGCCATTGGCTGGGCAATCTCTCGTAAGAAATAATTACAAGCGCACATTTATGGGTGTCAGCTGTCTCATTTGCCTCCTGTGCTAGATGAGGAAATGGGCAAACAGAGAGGGGAAGCCACCATCCTGAAGACACACAGCAGGCAGCAGGCTGACTTGATGAGTTAGATTTCCTGGGGGAGGGAGGCAGAGGCAGAGGCAGAGGCGGAGGACCTCCGTGGGAGATGGTTGTTACATGCTAAGCTCTTGGTTAGGCAAGCACTCCTGTGGTCCCCAGCCACCTCCTGGTGGGCAGCCAGCCTTGGGCAGGCAAGGGGCGGAGCAGTGGGTGGGCACCCCTCCCCCTAGCTGCCTGTTCATCTAATCTTGCTTGTTCCAGTTCCGTCAAGTAAGTCATTATAATTTTATGCTTTTTAGATGAATATTTTTACGCAAGGGCGCAGTAATTATCTTGGCTGGGAGTTTAATGATTCCAGGCTCCGTTGAAAGAAAGTTTCCTCATAAATCAATTCTCTCTCTCTCTCTCTCTCTCTCTCTCTCTCTCTCTCTCTCCCCTTTATCCTTTACCCTTTTCCTGTGTATAGAGTCCCACTCAGCTTCTCGGACTGGCTTTGAACTCACTCTGCAGCCAGATGGGCCTTGAACTGGTAATCCTCCTGCCTCAACCACCAGACGTCTGGGAATCCCTGTGGTCATTTGGAAAGGCTGGTCCAGCCATCTACACACCTTCTGCCCAAAGCCTCACCAGCAGCCCCACGGTCCTCGGGTCAGACCACGCTTCCCAGAGCCTGAGCCGCGCTCTGTCCACCCTGGGGTCTCTCCAGAATGTACCCACTCTGTCTTTCAGGCTGAGCCCCACCCCACCCCACTCCCACACTGGTCTTTCCAGGGTTTATGTGCTGAGTGAACAGAAGGAACTGGTGGACAGAAGGATCTGGCTGGTGACCCACGGGTCATGGGCATCAGGTGCTCTAACCAAGTACATGACTGCCATTTGATAGGAGGATTTTTTTTTTTTTTTTTAGGTTTTTTGAGACAGGGTTTCTCTGTGTAGCCCTGGCTGTCCTGGAACTCACTTTGTAGACCAGGCTGGCCTCAAACTCAGAAATCTGCCTGCCTCTGCCTCCCGAATGCTGGGATTAAAGGTGTGCGCCACCACTACCCGGCTAGGAGGATGTTTAATACAGCCGTATTTGCAGCTGGAAGAGTCAGGATTTCTGGCCTCATTGGATGACAGATTTGTAGGATGGGGGTTTCTGAGGTATAACTGAGGCTGCAGGGGAACTGTAGTTCTTCCAGGACTAGGGTGGGAGCTCTCCAGTGAGCCACAGTCCCCACCACCCTACTGCCACCCCCAGGTCACCCTTGTCATAGGTTGTTTTATTTGTGTGTGTGTGTTTGTGTGTGTGTGTGTGTGTGTGTGTACGCTCAAATGCACGCACACATACTTGCAATACAACAACATTCATATGGAGGTCAGGGGACAACTTGTCCCTTTCACTGTGTGGGTCCCAGGGATCAAACTCAGATCCTCAGGCTTAGCCGCAAGCCCCTTTACCCACTGAGCCATCTCAACAGCCCCAGGTGCTCATAGTTCAGAAACAGATGTCACGCCGGCCTCTGCCCCACGTGGCAGCCAAGGGGCAGGCAGCACCAGGTGGAGAGGCTCCATTCCTCCTGGCCACTGAGGCTTCTGGCTGCCGCTGGCCTCTGGCCTCACCAGGCCCCAGGGGTTCACCACAGCTGGTAGAAAGCAAGGGATATTATGGAAGGCCAGAAAAATGATTGGCTGTGCCATCTAACGTATTTTCTGCTGGCTTTTAAGATGGAGAAACGTTCTGGTTGCTTCTCTGTCCATCCTTCCTCCCTGGGGAACAGCTGTCTCAGGCTCTAGATTGGCCGTGGCTAGGGGTTAAAGGGCTTTGGTAAGAAACTGATGTCCAGCCGTGCGGTATGATCGGAATGTAACAGAGCATACCTTAACTCTGAGTGCTCACCCTTTGATGTACACCCAGGATAAACAGAGAGCTTCGATGACGTCCTCTACCGCACAGATGTCCGAAGCAGCCTCATCACAACAGAAAACTAAACACAGGCAAAGGTCCATCCACGGATAACCAAACAAACACACTGCTGCGTAGCCGCACCGTGGAATACCACTCACCTGTGATGAAGAGTGAAGGAATACATCCATGAAAAAGAGTACTATTCATCCATGAGAAAGAATAAAGGAAGAAATCTATAAGGCATTATGTTGCTGAGTGGGATGATATGTACACTCGGGAGGCTGAGGCAGGAGGATTGCAAGTTGGAGGACAGCCTGGGTGACATCGTGAGCCCCTGTCACAAAATACCAAAAATAGGGAGCGTGCCAGGATGGCCCAGCGCCTTTTAAGTCAGGTTCCAGGGGATCTGATGCCCTCTTCTGGTCTTCTTGGGTAATGCATGCATGTGGTGCACATACAGACAGGCAGAACACTCATCCACATCACATAAAAATAAATGCGCGGGCTGGTGAGATGGCTCAGTGGGTAAGAGCACCGGACTNCTCTTCAGAAGGTCCGGAGTTCAAATCCCAGCAACCACATGGTGGCTCACAACCCTAACAAGATCTGACTCCCTCTTCTGGAGTGTCTGAAGACAGCTACAGTGTACTTACATAAAATAAATAAAAAATAAATGCGCTTTGGTGGGACACACCTTTAATCCCAGCACTCTGGAGGCAGGAGCAGGGAGAACTCAGTGACTGAGGCCAGCCTGGTCTACAGAGTGAGTTCTAGGACATCCAGGGCCACACAGAGAAGCCCTATCTATTAAAAAAAAAAAAAAGTAAAAATAAGAAATAAATAAGAATTAACTAATCTTTAAAGTAAATACTCAGAATACGTTATTATTGCTAAATCGGGAGCTGGTCAGTCCTCCAGTAAACAGCACAGGCTGCTGTGGGCTTTGTGGGCCTGTGTTCTTTTAATTGTTCTCATTATGTCAGACTCCAGCATCACTAAGAGCAGCCCCAAGGAGGCTGCAGCCGTCAGAACACCATGACAGTGCGCTCACCCACTGCAATGAGGGCAGGAACGTGAGCCACCCTCAAAGAGGAAGGGCAAGGTTGAAGGGAAGATGATGCATTTCCTAACAGACTGTGGAGTCAGCTCCAAGAGGTACCATCTGCTAGGAGCGAAGACACTCCCTTACCCTCTTCCTGGAAAGACTACATCTCCCCGCCCGACCCCTTGAGGCTCAGAACCAGCAAGTGGCTCAGGGATGCCTCTGCCAAATAACTGCCCTTTGGTGGTTCAGCAAAATACCACTTCCCAGGGGGAGCAGCAGCACGGCAGCGCTAACCATTGCTCTAGCCTGCCCCCATGCTCTAGCATGTCTGAGGCTTGATGGTCAGCCAGCCTCGCTGAACCTGTGAGCTCTAGGCCAATGAGAGACCCTGCCACGAAATGAAACAAAAATAACATGGAAATCTCCTGAGGAACAGCTCACCAGATTGATCTTTAGGCTCCGTGTGTGTGTGTGTGTGTGTGTGTGTGTGTGTGTGTGTGTACACAAACATGTCTGTGACACACACACACACACACACACATAGATGTTACCCAGTGTCCAGCAACTGGAGCCTGCCAGGCTATTACTCAGCTGCGAAATGGACTGGCGTGCCCATGTGAGCCACGACCTGAGTTAGCCTCGGAGACCTCGTGCTTTGTGACAGACAAAGGCAGAAGGCCGCGTGCCCAGAACCGGCAGATCCACGGGGAAGACACGGGAGAGTGGCTCTCAGAGGCTGGGGAACTAGCAACAGGATGGCCTGAAAGATGTGTCACTTCCCTGCCGAGCGGAGAGACCGCTCTGGCGATGCGGGGAAACTCTTAAGAACTCTGCATCACTGAAGAAGTGGTGTTAGCCTCCTTTGATCCCGGCACTTGGGAGGTGGGTGCAGGAGGGGCAAGAGTTCAAGGTCATCCTTGGCTGCAGAGTGAGTTCAAGGCCAGCCCCCGCTCAATAACAACAGACAAATCAAAGAACCACAGAACAAAGGATGACTCTGACACTTACAGACCACAATGACCTACCCTCAATGGCTCCCAACCCCTAGGTTCTGAGGGGACTGCCTTGCCTGTCTTGTCCCCTCACTGATGCCGGGCTCACTTCAGAGATGCTGGGAGGAGGTTGGGCACCTGTGGGCTCTAGCGTTCCTCCCCCCTCACCAGGCTACCTCCCTGCAACTGTCCCCTGAGCAGACTGAGGGCCGCGAGGACACCACCATGTTCCTGCCGAAGCCTGTGGGTGTCTCCTGACTCCCCCCCCCATTTGTGCACAGACACTTCTCTGGGTAACGTTCCCCGTTGCCATGGCGAGGAGAGAGGTGCCCTGTTCTAGCAGAGTGACAGTCACCACCTAACTGGGACTGGAGCCAGCTCAGCCCAAGGGCAGATTAATTCTGCCGCCACAGTCTGCCTCTGAGCCTCAGGGGACGCAGCTGCCAGCCACCTAGCTGCTCCTGAGACGGAGCTGTGCCGAGTGGGGGCATGTGGGGTCCCCTTGGAGCCATCCCTGGAGTATTCTGGGTTGGAGGCAGTCCAGCTGACATTGACTCCTCCTGGGTGCTCCATGTGTGAGCTACTACATAACCTTGAGCCGCAGCACCGTGAGTTTAAATAGGAACACCTGAAACCTGCCTTTCACCTTTGAGTCAAGGGCCAGGGCCAGGGGCAAGTTCCTTGTTCTGGACATCAAAGGAAGGGACACGGGAACTTTGTTGTGGAGGCAGGACAGGACACCCTGGTGAGGAGTGAGGATGATGGACAGCCTTTGCTGGGGAAGATTCTGTGGAGATAACCCGGAGAAGCCCCAAGGACAAGCCAGCCAGCAGGGAAGCAGCTGTGTGCAAAAGGCCCTGGGACAGGACTTGCTCAGCATGTTCAGGGAGTTGGAAGGCAGATGTGAGCAGCTGGCCCTGTGAGTCCGGAGGTCAATGACCCCTCTGGGTCTGAGAAGAGCAAAGGATAAGAAAGGAAAGTGTTCTGGAAGCTCTGCCTTGCATTTAGCAGGGAGCTCTTGCCCCTGGTGTGACAGAGGGTACCACGCCCCACCCTGAGGCTTCAGCCTAGGAAACTCTCCCCGAAGCAAAACCTCTTGTTTCCTGGCTATACAGGAAAGCTTTTGGCTGTGAGGCTCAGGCCAGAGGACTGGCCAAATGCCACCCTGGCTCTGTGTGCTGGCACGGGTTCTCTCACAACCTCATGCGTCCATGTCTGCCTTTGCCAAGTGGGGACCAGAACGGGCCTAGGTCCCAAGATGGTGGGGAGCACAGCGGACAGCTTGCACGAGTCCTTGGCTCTGTCCACTAGCCACACTAGCCATCTCAATATGATCTTAATGCCCAAAGAATGTGAAAGTAGGGACCTGGCCAAGTGACCTGTTGGAACCCTGAGACCTGGACACAGTGTTGATGTGGAACATAGCCAGGGCTCTGTCACCATAATAAAGTCTCCTAGGAGAAAGAAGGGTCCCCAAGGCAGCCCCCATACCTTGTGCCCTGTCACCTGCCCGACCTCATCCTGGTTCAAGAAAGCCGGTGGCCAAGTGTCCCTCGTGGAGGACCTTGCGCCAGCCAGCTTGAGTGGCTGCCAGTGCTGACTGAAGCAATATGGAAGCCAAAAGAGAGTGTGTGGGAAGGAGATGACATCCAGGGGGCAGAGACGCTCTGGGGTCCCAGGGAGCCTTCTCTTCCAGGTCCCAGGCAGGCTCCACAGTCGTATGGCATGGGGGTGACACTGCCTGGCATATGTCCCAACAGCCTGCCCCTGCCCTGCCTGTGCAGGGGTGGGTCTCCCTGATCTCCAGCAGGAAGTTGACCTGGCTGGTGACCTTTCTTGACACTTTCAAGTGGCAAGTTGTGGAGCCGCTGGGCAAAATACTTCTCCAGTTGTACCCCACCAAAAAGGGGTGCAGAGGGCCACCCTTGATTCTCTCTCTCTCTCTCTCTCTCTCTCTCTCACACACACACACACACACACATTGATCCCACCAGAACCAGTTACCTCTGCCCACTCCCCCCTCCCACTGCAGGGCGACCAGAAACAAGGAAGGCCACAGTGTAGAATTGCCCAAGGCAAAATGAAGGCTAAATAGCCCAAGGACTCCTGGGATTGAGACATCTAGGAAAACTGGAGTAAGCGGCCCTGTCCTTTGGGATGAAGCCCGCCACTGATTCACAGAAATGGTGGGAACTGGGTCTAAGGCATGAACAGGCTGGGGCTGGGAGGTGAACAACCCTGTAAGTTCTCTATGTCTAAAACTTCTCAAACACAAATGTTACACACAAACGCAACATAAATGAATAAACATAAAATACAATGAATAAATTAATAAAAGGTTTTTGGAGCTGGAGAAATGGCTCAGTGGTTGAGGGCATATTGCTCTTCCAGAGGACCCAAGTTCAGTTCCCAGTGCCACAGCAAGGAGCTTGTAACTTCCTATAACTCCAGCTCCAGGGGACCTGATGCCCTCTCCTGGCCTCTAAAGGGCATTGTACTCATGTGGGACACATGACCATATCCAGACATACACATACTTTTTTGTTGTTGTTGTCATTTTGTTGTTTGTTTGTTTTTTTCAAGACAGGGTTTCTTTGTGTAGCCCTGGCTGTCCTGGAACTCACTCTGTAGACCAGGCTGGCCTCAAACTCAGAAATCCGCCTGCCTCTGCCTCCCGAGTGCTGGGATTAAAGGCATGGGCCACCACTGCCCAGGTAAAAGATTCTATTTCAAAGAGACATAGTTTTAGGGCTGGGACTGGGGCTGCTCCACACCCTCACTGCAGGTGACCAACACAGGCATTGCCAGTGACAGAGGTTACGGCCCTGTGTGTCCTCTCCTGTCCTGGGCCTCTCGACCAGTCCCTCTGCAGACAGACTTTAGAGAACCTGAGGGAGAGGCTTAAAGCAATGACGGCTCAGCAGCTGTTTAACCGATGGCCCAAGAAGGGCCTCTCTGTGCCACTCTGTGCCACGGCATGAAGAAGAAACCATCCGTCACAGCCATGCAGATGTTTGGGGGTGGGCACCACGCAGAAGGAAGAGCTTATGTGAAGTCCCCGGAGTCGGGCCATGCTTCCTGTGTGTGACAGACAGTGGGGAGTACTGTGGCAGGTCAGGACAGCTTCAGGGTGTGATTCTCATTGGTTGGTTGTTTTGTTTTGTTTTGTTTTGTTTCTCAAGACAGGGTCTCACGATGTAGCCCTGGCTATCCTGGACCTCACTCTGTAGACGGGGGCTGCCCACAAACTGGAGGGTTTGAACCACTGCTGGGGATTGGCTGGCACAGCGGTCTAAGGGAGACCAGTGACAGGGTGCTATATTAGTCCCCAGCAAGAGAGGACAGCAGCAGGTACCAAGGTGCACTGTGATAGGCTGAAGTCCAAAGATACTGGCTGGGCCACAGTCTGAGAGGCAGGGCACTCTGTGGTATCAGAGCACTGATTCCTCTGCAGAACAGCTGTTGGGCACAGCCTCTCAGGGGCTTCAGTCAGGAGGAGGGCAGGCTAAAGCCACAACTTCAGGGCCTTGGCCAGGCAGTGGTGGCGCACGCCTTTAATCCCAGCCCTTGGAAGGCAGAGGCAGGTGGATTTCTGAGTCCGAGGCCAGCCTGGTCTACAGAGTGAGTTCCAGGCCAGCCAGGGCTACACAGAGAAAACCTGACTTGAAAAAAAAACAAAAACAAAAACAAACAAACAAACAAACAAAAATCCATCAGGACCTTGCGTGGAGGCCCACCCCTGGGTCCCCGGAGGCGTCAGGAAGCCCACTCAGTATTGCACACAATATGCAGGGACCAGTGGGATTCAATAAATGGACTGTGTCCAAAAAGCCAATCAAGTGGCGCGGTGGCAGTAAGAGAGCGCCAAGAGGAATGGCTCTCATCCTGTCCCCTCAGCTCCCATGTCCAGGAGCCCAGCAGCCAAAACAAAGCAGAAATCAGCACAGGGGCTGGAGGGATGGGCCAGCGGTTAAAGGGTGTTTGTCACTCTTCCAGAGAAGAGTTCAATTCTCAGGGACAATGTCAGGGAGCTCACAAATTCCTGTAATTCCAGCTTTGGGGCATCTGGAGTCCTAGTCTGGTTTCCAAGGGTGCGCGCGCACACACACACATTCAATAATAAACCCGGTGTGGTGGCGCACATCTTTAATCTGAGCACTCTGGAGGCAGAGGCAGGAGAATCTACATGAGTTCCAGCCAGCCTGGACCAGGACAGCCCGGGCTACATAGACCCTGTCTCAATAAATTAATAAACCAATTAATTGATTGTTTTTTTCAAAAAGCATGAAGACTTGAGTTTGGAGCCCCAGAACCCACTTAAAATACCAGCCACAGTGGTGAGGATCTGTAACCCCATCGCTGAGAAGGCAGAAACAGGAAGATTGCTGGGCAGCCAGCCTGGCCCAGTCACTGAGCTGGATGCTGATTGATAAAGACACTCGCTCTCAATTTCTAACCTCCATATGCCTCACAGGTGAGTTCTCTCTCTCTCTCTCTCTCTCTCTCTCTCTCTCTCTCTCCCTCCCTCTGTCTCTCTCTCTCTCTTCCTCTGTCTCTCTCTCTCTGTCTCTCTCTCTCTCTCTCTCACACACACATACACACACACACACACACACACGTGTGCGTGCACAGATTTTGTAATGAAAAGAAGTACAAGTTGTAATGAATTGGATTGCCTAGAATGACTTCCTGTGGCAGAGTTTTATGGGCTCAGCTGGTGAGGAGGAGGCAGGAAGGGGACCACCTCACAGGTACAGGTTTCTTCCCCTTGGGGTGACAAAACATTCAGGAAGGATGTGGTAGTGGGTAGGAATGTGCTAATTGTTCCAAGTATGAATGTTCTCTCTCTCTCTCTCTCTCTCTCTCTCTCTCTCTCTGGTATGTGGGTGTGGATGTGTCTGTGAGTGTATGTGTGATATGTACATGTGCATGTGCGTAAGTATGTGAGGTATGTGTGTGTATGTGGTATGTGTGTGTGAGTGTATGTGTGGTATGTGTGTGTGGATGTGTGTGTGAGTGTATGTGTTATTTGTGTGAGTGTATGTGTGGTATGTGTGTGCATGTGTGTGTGAGTGTATGTGTTGTGTGTGGGGGGTATGTGTGTGTATGTTGGTATGTGCGTGTAAGTGTGCGTGTGCGCAGTATGTGGGGGGGTATGTGCAGGTGCATAAGTGTGTGTGTTACGTGCATGGGTTCATGAGCCGTTTGAGCTGGGGGGGGGGGTCTTACATAGCCCAGACTGGCTTCGAACTCCTGATCCTCCTGCTTCAGTCTCCCGAGTGTCAGGGTGACAGGTGTGCCTCATCAAAGCCCACGGTAGATTTTTTTTTTTTTTGAGTTGCACACTTTTGTTGGACCAACAGGCATCAAAATGTTTTGGATGTTGTTTAAGCTGTTGAATGTGGAATTCGGGAAGGAGGAAGCACCTCACCCCTACCCCGCACCTCCCTCAACCCGTGCCTTGGGTCAGGTCAGCCCCGCTAGACAAATCTGTGATGGAAAAAGGAAAAGCAAAAAAAAAAAAAAAAAAAAAGAAGACAAGCCTTAAAGATACCTTGTTCTGGAGAACAGCGGGGCAGTGAACCATCAGCAAAGGGGTTATTTCTTATCCCATGGAATAATAATAACGCCTATAGCGGGAAGAGAAGGCAGAAGCTCAGCCGTGGAGAGAAACCTCAGATGGGAACGCCAGCAGATGCCTCAGTTTCCCCAAATGGTTTCTGCTGGATAGCTGTGAATCCTTGATTTGATGTTATATTTCTTTTTTTTTTAAATCATTATTTTTTTCTATTTTATCTATATGGGTTTTTTTTTTTTGCATGTATGCATATGTACCTGCATGTATGTCTGTGTACCAGGTGCTCAAGAAGGGCAGAGAAGGGCTTTGGGTCCCTGGAACTGGAATCACAGATGATTGTGAGCTACCATGTGGGCGCTGGGAACCGAACCTGGGTCCTCTGCAAGAGCAGCCTGTGCCCCTAACCACTGAGCCACCTCTCCAGCCCCTGGGGGTGATTTTTCTGTCTGCTCCTCGATACTTGTTCTTTGCTTGCTAGGCACTTAATAAACTCACTCGGCGGCCTCACAGAAAACACAGCTGTTGAAGATCATTCTCAGAAGCGTGCGGAGCGCGCCTGGGCGCAGGTATCCTGTGATATGCCTGCCCAGCGTGTCCTAGCCAAAGAGAGCCGACCTGTGCCGGCTGCTGGAGACAGAAAACCAGGGCTGGGGAATCGGGAAGGAAGGCCTTTGGATCTGTGAGGTGTTTGATCTCATGCACACGTCGCTGCAAAGAAGCAGACAGCTCCCAGGTGAATTGAAAAGGAATCTGAGAGACAGGTAATATATAGCGAGCTGGCAGACAGTCCTGCTTGGGGAATGAGATGGTAGTGTTCAGTTGTCGAGGTCGAGCGCCAGGCTCAGCCTTTGCACAGGGGACAAATATCCTTTCTGTCCCAGGAGAGGGTCTGTTCGGAAGGAGGACTGAACCCAGGAGCAGTCCAGGAGACTTCACTAGGACACAGTGGAGTCTGAAATGGGTCAGGACTCGATTTTATTTTTTTAATTTGTTTTCTGTGTGTGGGGGCTGCCTGCGTGTAGGTGTGTGTGTGCTCTACATGCATGGCTGGTGCCCACAGAGAATGTTTGCTTCCCTGCCACTGTTAAGGATGGTCGTGAGCCATCATGTAGGTGCTGGGAACTAAACCCAGGTCCTCTGCAAATATATATATATATATATATATATTTTTTTTTTTTTTTTGAGGCAGGATCTCATGTAGCCCAGGCTGGCCTCTAACTCACTTTGTAAACAAGGATGACATTGAATTGCAAATCCACTCCAAGTGTTGAGATTACAGGTATGCCCCACCATGCCCAGTTTGGTACTGGGCTTGGAACTCAATGCTTCATACATGATAGGCAAAGCACTCTATCAACTGAACCATAAATATTCCTAGTCCCCTTTATTTACAAAAGAGTAAACAGTGTAAATCCTGGGAGCCCAGCAGAGAGGGAGTGGCTGATGGCAGGAACAGGGTGTGGCCAGACAGCTCCTGGCTCTTTAGAAGAAAATACAGATGACTTAGGCCCAGCATTCTGGTGACTCTATTTCCTGTCTTTCTGGAGACCACCCTGATGGCCCAGATGGCTGCTGAGGACCCAGGCTGGACGGCTCTCCATTGTTGCTATGGAAACTGTCACCTAACCTTTGGTGAGATGCCCCGGGTTTCCTGTACCAGCCCATTCTGGCCAAGTCATCCCGCCCCCCACACATACAGGTTTTTAGGTAATTTCCATTTGTAAAATTACTCATCGTTATCTTAATAATCTGCATTAGTCAACAGACTTCTGGCCAGAGAAAGAAACCCCATTCCAGTAGCCGTTAGCTAAGGAATGGTTTCAGGAATAGCTGGATCTGGGTGCAGTTTCAGGAATAGCTGGATCTGGGTGCTTGCTTGCACACTGGGGAGAGACAGGGAAGGACAGGGAGAACAACCATGGCTGATGCAGGATTTCCTCAGGGTGAGCAGAGATGGAGCTACTGGCGCTAAGACAATTTCCTGCCACTGGGCATGGTGGCGCACGCCCTTAATCCCAGCACTCGGGAGGCAGAGGCAGGCAGATTTCTGAGTTCGAGGCCAGCCTGGGCTACAAAGTGAGTTCCAGGACAGCCAGGGCTACACAGAGAAACCCTGTCTCGAAAAACCAAAAGAGAGAGAGAGAGAGAGAGAGAGAGAGAGAGAGAGAGAATCTCCTGCCGCTGTGGCAACCTGAACTTGAAGGGATCCCTCTGGGTTGATGGCTGATTGGTACCCTCACTGAACCAGAGTTCTCCTCTCTAAAGAGCATACTTAGAGATTGTGCAGGGGGTGAGGCATCTTGGGGACATTGAGATGCTATTTATTAGGCAAGGAGCGATGGTCCTAGATAGGACAAGCTATGGCACTAATCAACTTATAGTTAGTTATGCAAATATATTAGGAGAAAGGGGGGGTCCTAATGGGTCTGGAGTTAACCAGAATGTTCTGTTGTTATATTGTTATCTCCCCATAACTGACGCCCCAAAACCAAGGAAAACAGTGGTTCTCAACTTGTGGGTCGAGACCCCTTTGAGAGTCCACATATCATATACAGTGCATAATGGTAGCAAAATTATAGTTGCAGCTGTGAGGTAGCAACAAAATAACTTTATGGTTGGGGGCATCATCACAACACGAGGAACTGTATTAAAAGGCAGCAGAGTTAGGAAGGTTGAGGACCACTGGGCAGGGAAGGGTACTCTGGACAATCCGCTGGTGGTCTGTATTCTCGAGTGACGTCACTGTCACTTCTGGACCACCCAAGGGGATCCTCTGAGGCCCCATATGGCCTGAGACTCTGGTATCGGTAGAAGGTTCAGAGGTAGCAGCTGTGAGGGGTTGGGGGAGGGGAAACGCGTTGTGAGAGATGGTTTCTGGAAGTTTACTACATAGCCCCTGACAGACGCCTCTGGCCTTTTTGTCTGCAAGCAGAGACATCTCCTGGGCTCAGTAGAGGCAGGAGCAGGCATTTAGATCTGCCACTTTAGAATAGCCAACTCCCGGGGTGTAACTCCTTTGACAAGATTGCGAGGAATTAAAGATAGATTTGGAATCGCTGGACGACGGTGCTTGAATCGATCAGTGATGCCTGCTCCGGGAGTGGCGGATGATAAGGGTACACGGTGTGCCAATATTTGCTGAGATGTTTCCAGGTCCTATCAAAGCTTTCAAGGAGGAGACATCAGAGCCCATCCAGTGACTGAGGACACACGTGCTCTCAGGAACTGAAGGAAACCTTAGGAATGGTATTTAAAGATAGCCTCTGTCCCAGCTCCTCCCTCTGCACGTGAGCATTAACTGTGTTCCGTTTTCCCAACTCCAGCCCCCACCTCGGGAGTGATAACGATGGGGATGCTGAGTTTTCCAGGTGCCTCAGACACCTTCAATACGCCTCCCACGCCCACACACAGTGGCTCTCCCGGGCAGCGGATGTTTCTCTTTCAAGTTGCTACATTTCGAAAGCTTTCTGTTGAAATCCAGTAGGCATTCAGGAAAATAAATAAACAAATAAATAATGTGCAGGCCTTCCTTCCTAAGGAAAATTTTGATTGTGTGCACACACAGGGAGGTCAGAGGACAAGCGGCTGGTTCTCCTTTTACCTCGTGGGCTCTGCGGATCAAACTCAGGTGGTCAGGCTTGGCAGCAAGCACCTTTCCCCATTGAGCCATCTTGCCCGCCCCCAGTTTTTTGTTCTCTTTTTGTTGAGACCCACTCTCATGTTGCAGCCAGGGCTGGCATTGAACTCAGTATGTACCCCAAGCTTCTTTCTCAGTACTGGGGATACAGGTGTGGGCCACCATTTCTAGCTGGGAATTTTCATAAGACAACCACATCCGGGTAGCCAACCCAACTTCAACCAGTTGTACCAGTCCAGCCCTAGTTTTCACCCCAGAATCCCCCTATTTAATCACTGCCCCCCCCCAAGCCCTTTGATACTCGGTTCCCACTGCGGTCTGTTGTACCTGACTTGGGACTTTAACAGAACCCTCTGAGCTGCTTGCCTCTGCATCTGGTCACAAGCATGTCGCTATGATTTGTTCTGTTGTCTTGCTGTATAGGACGCCTTGGCAAATAATGACACCAGGCTTCTGGGTCCCTGGGTCCATTGTGGACAGGCATCTGAGAAGCAGCTACACTTGCGTAACCTAACCTTTCTGTGGCTTCTTCTTCTTCCTCTGTCTGCTTTCCTTTCTCTTCTTTGCTTTTTGGTTTTTTTGAGACAGGGTTTCTCTCTGTCACCCCGGCTGTCCTGGAACTCGCTCTGTAGACCAGGCTGACCCCACACTGGGAGATCTGGGCCTGCATCACCATTGCCCAGCTCTCCCTGCCTATTTTTTTCTAAGCACAGGAACCCATTTCTCAAGGGATTCTACCAGAATGGAGATTGTGGTCACAGGGTAGACATGAAGTCACGCAGAATGGATGGAATTTTCTTTTCTCTTTTCTTTTCTTTTCTTTTCTTTTCTTTTCTTTTCTTTTCTTTTCTTTTTCGAGACAGGGTTTCTCTGTATAGCCCTGGCTGTCCTGGAACTCACTTTGTAGACCAGGCTGGCCTCAAACTCAGAAATCCACCTGCCTCCGCCTCCCAAGTGCTGGGATTAAAGGCGTGTGCCACCACTGCCCGGTGGATGGAATTTTCTAAGGTGGCCCAAAGACCTTATACCGTCACTTGTGTGAATGACCCTGTGAATGTACATGCACGTGTGTGTGTATGTGTACATGTCTGTAGCGTGTGTGCGTGCAAATACGGGGCACATGATGCTGGGGATTCACCAGGCTTCACAGGTACTAAATGAGTGTTCTATCTCTGAGCTGAGATGCCTCTGAGGTTAAGAGCAACTCTAGAATTCTGCTTCCTACTCCTACCACAGCTGAAGGTTTCACAGGAACAAATGGGCCCCGCTCCATCTGGCCCAGGCTTCTCTCACTGCTGCGTCTCAGCAGGCTCTAGTCTCAGAGTGCGGCACAGGGTGGTGGTGGTGGTGGTGGTGGGGCTGTGTCTCCTGTCACCTTCCCACCCCCACCCACATGCACTGCCACTACCCTCGTGTTCTGCTGTCACTATCCTGAGACCTTTAGTTCTCACAATAGTGGCCTCCCCCATCCTTCCCCTGCTAGGTGATCTGCAGGGACAATGGACCGGACCGCAGAGCCTGCTGGGATAGAAACCTGCCGGCTCCCCGCTGCACACAGGGAGGGGCAGGCTGGCAGTATACATTCAATACCCCCGAAGCTCCTGGCTCTTCCTCAAGACGCTTTCCCCTGCATTTTCCCCTTTACCTGAAAGGCCTTTCTGTGGCTATTCCCCCTCCCCCACCCTGGGCTGCTTCTTTCTTCATTGAAGGTCTGTGTGTCCTTGGCATCTCCCCAAAGAGGGGAGGTGTTCTTGGATCGGCCTCATTCTTTTCTGTGTGTACACGTGTGTGCAGGCCTGACCTGGGGACCACTTACAGCATGCTTCTTCGTGTGCCTTGAACATAGTTTTGAGACAGAGCTTCCTGCCGGCTTGGGACTTGCCAGAGCAACTTGGTTGTGGGCGGGGTGTCCATGGGCCTCGGGGGCCTGCTTGTCTTTCACAAGGGATTAATATGTCAACACGCACAGCATTTGATTGCATGAGATCTGGGGATCAAACTTAGGGCCTTATGCTTATACACAGCAAACGCTTTATATACAAGGCCATCTCCCACACCCGCCATTGCACACTAATTTCTTCATGTAATACCCTTTACGAGGACATAGGAGGTCCCATAAGTGCTCTCAGCAGAGTCCTAAGTCTGCTTGGCCTCAGCTCTGTCCTCCATACCATGATCCCTGAGCCTCAGTTTCTCCCTTTATGTCTTACACACCTTGTAGTCTCCATTGAGAGCTACGGATGAACGTTAGTGCTAGGTGGAGCTGAGCCTAATGCAACAGTCAGCTACAAAGTTGCTGCTGTGTAACAAGTAGTCCCTGATTCTCTAAGCTCCATAGGATAGGTGCTTATTGCAACCTGTTGAGGAAGCCAGGGGATCAAGTAGCATGGTGGCTGCAGCCACAGGAGATCCCTGTAGAGTTCTCCTGACTTGCAGAGGGACACCTCCAGGCTGTGATTCAGGTGTCCCTTGCCTCCCTGGCTCTGTCTTTCATGGCTCGGGGCAGGTGGTGGATGTGTACCACGGACAGAACAGAGTTGAACAGGCCCAGCAGGAGAGAAACCACCCTACCCTGCAGGTCATCCCACCTCCTGTGGAGACACCTGGCTATGAGGGAGCCTGGGAAGGACAGCCCGGTCCTGTCCATAAGGATGAGGAAAGGTCTTGGCTCCTTACATAATGTGGCCTCAGGGATGCTGGTCCAACACCTGCCTCAGAGGGAACCTTGCTTAATCTCAGGAGAGCCTGGATGAAAGCAAAAAGCTTGAAGGCGTCCTGTTTGGGTAAGTCCAGACCTGCCCTGGCCTGTTGGCCACTGGCCCAGGCAATGGACTGGGAGGACTGTGGAATCTCTCTGCAGGTGCTGAGTGTGGGGTCCGCAGATCCGTTGTCAGAGTCACCCTCTCAGGCCATGGGGAAGCAGGATGGATGGGGGAGCAAGTAGGAGTTGTCGCCAGACTTCTTCAGTTGCCTGGTCCACCTCAGACCTGCATGGGCAGTGGGGGAGGGGCTGGTCATTCTTTACTACGGGGTAAACCGAGCTGAGGCTCAGAGCCGTACCTGGCCCGAGGTCACAGAGGCTGCTGTGCCTGCCTCAGTTTACCCTGTAGCCTCAGGATAAAATGCTAGAGGTTGGATCCCAGGATAGCCTTGGGGGGAGGGGCTGTAGCTTAGGGATAGGGGTGGAGTTGGGGGGGTGTCTCTCAAGCCTGAGGTCAAGGGTCATGCTGGGACCTCCAGTGGCCATCCTTCCTATCAGATGTAATTTAGTGGCAGGAAGCCATGGCTCCCTGTCTTGGGGACATCTTCGAGGCCTAACTCGAGTGTCCTCAGAATGTGACCTTAAACATGAGAGGCACAAACACTTCAAGGCCTTTTGTGAGCAAGTCCGTGCGTGTGCAACCATGGCTGCTGGTTGCACACGTCAGCCCTGTTCTGTGTGGCAGGGGACACTCTGGATAAGCGACGGGCTTGAAGAGCCTGCGCTCCCTCCCTCAAGCCCCACCTCCAGCAGGTGGCGCTGTTGAGAGGCGGTAGGAGCCAGAGGGCGGGGCCTCGCTGAAGGCAGTGGGTAGGGGTGGTAGTAGAGGAGTAGGTGTGTGTGTGTTTCTCCCTGTATCCTGCATCCCCTCTGAGCTTCCAAGCCACCGTGATGAGAGCAACCTTCTCCACACATCCCTGTCGCCATGACCTCTGTTCAAGTGACCCCAGACTGACCCCTTGGAAGCCTTGAGTCCAAAGGATTAATCCTTCTAGAAAGCTGTTCCTTCTAAGAAAGCTGACCCAGAAGGGCCCATTCTTTTTGTTTGTTTGCTTTTTTGTTTGTTTGTTTTTCGAGACAGGATTTCTCTTGTGTAGCCCTGGCTGTCCTGGAACTCACTCTGTAGACCAAGCTGGCCTCGAACTCAGGAATCTGCCTGCCTCTGACTCCAGAGTGCTGGGATTAAAGGAGTGTGCCACCACCACGCCACGAGCTCCTTTCACTTTGTTTTGAGACAGGGTTTCTCTGTGTAGCCCTGGGAATCCTGGAACTCACTCTGTAGACCAGGCTGGCCTCGAACTCACAGCCATCCACCTGCCCTCTGCCTCCCAAAGCGTGTGCCACAAGCGCCCTGCTGAAGTTTACATTCCTTATGTTGGTCTGTTGACTCATTCGCTCAGTAACCCTTATGTCAGCATTAACTCTTTGCCACGCGCTGTTCCGGGCCCTGGAGAACCAGATCCACATTCCCAGAAAATTCACATGCATATCATGTATACATGTACGGGGGGGGGGGGGGACAGATACTCCACAACAGATGCCCTGTCAGGAGGTGCCCAGACCTTTGGCCAAACATCATTCCTGGTAATGATTCAGGCTGTTCCCACTCCTGAGTGAATGCATAGAGTAAGTCAAGCGAGTCGATGGTGCTCCCCAGTGTGGGCGGGGCTCTCCTGGATCAGCAAAGAAAGAGCTGACTCTCCAGAGAGTGAGAGGAAGTTCCTTGCCTGGCTGCCTGAGAGCCAGGTCAGCAGGTGTCCCTGTCCCTGTGCCTCTGACTGGAAGCCCAGCTTCTCTTGGGCTTCCAGGCTTCAGATGGAGGCACAGGGCAGCTGTCCTGGGTCTTAGTTCCAGACTCAGAGGGAACCAGCTTCCTGGGCCTCCAGCAGGCAAACTGCTGACCCTGGGGTTTTTGTAGCCTTGATGACTGTTAGCCAGGTCCTAAGACTCTATCCATCAACCGCCTATCTACTGATCTACTGATCTATCCATCGCCATTTATATTTATAATCTCGCTATATCTTCTATCATTCAATTCTTTTTATCTACCTGTCTTCATCTATCTATCTTTCTATCACCTATCTATTTATCATCACTCTACCGTCTATCTCTATTTCTCTATCTGTCTGTCTGTCTGTCTGTCTTAGGATTTCTATTGCTGTGAAGAAACGCCATGACCACAGCAACTCTCCTAAAGGAAATGATTTAATTATGGCTGGCTTACGTGGTTTAATTCATTATCTTCCTGGCAGGAAGCATGGCGGCACACAGGCAGACGTGGTGCTGGAGAGGGGGCTGAGAGTTCTACATCTGGAGTAGCAGGCAGGGAAAAGCGACTGTGAGCCTCTGAGCCAGGACTTGAGCTTCTGAACCCACCCCTTAGTGACAAACTTCCTTCAACAAAGCTGCACCTGCTCCTACTGCAACAACAAACTCCACGGCCTAATAGTGCCACTCCCTATGGGCCAAGCATTCAAGCACATGCGTTTATGGGGTCCATTCCTATTCAAACCAGCAGTCTGTCTGTCTGTCTGTCTATCTATCATCTATCTCCTGTATATGTATCTATCATTATGTATGTATGTATGTACCTACCTATCTATCATCTTTCTATCTCCTGTATATATATCTATCATTAATCTATCTATCTATCTATCTATCTATCTATCTATCTATCTATCTATCTATCATCTTTCCATCTCCTGTATATATATGTATATATATATATATATATATATATATATATGTCTATCATTATGTATTTGTCTGTCTATCTATCTATCATCTATCTCCTATATATGTATCTATCATTATGCATGTATGTATGTATGTATGTATGTATGTATCTATCTATCTATTTATCTATCTTCTCTAGTCATATCACATGCCCTATTGGTTCTGTGACTTTGGGTGAGACCCCTGACTATACAAGGGTGACAAGCCATACTGAACATGAAAGGGGGTGCAGGGGGGAGGGCAGGTTTTTTTTCAAGTGTGCTCAGGAAGTGAAGAGCAATAGCGATAGCGTATATGAGGCAGTGGCAGTCCTGAATACCAGAGATGCTCCTCATAGATCCTAAGGCCAAGGTGAGTGTGCCAGAGTGGGTGATATGGCAGACTTGGGGATGAATTATAGGCACCGGTTTGTCTCCCTGCCTAGTACTTTTCTCTCCTGGGTATCCTATCGCTCTCCTTGTATCCGACACAACCTGGGAAGTTCTGGCTGGTACCACTACGAGCAGGTCTGGGTGGCTGCAACCTCTGACTACTGTAGCTGGCATTGGTATGCTGCCTCCTCGGGGAAGTGGGAGCTCTGTCCCCTGGACCTCATGTCATGCTTCCTGTGACCCTGGAGTGCCACGCAGCTGGTTGCTCATGGTAACTGCTTGTGGACTTGTGGAGGTTTAAATGAGAATGGTCCTGTTGGCTTTTAGGTTCGAATGCTTGCTCCCAGCTAGCGGAACTGTATAGGAAGGTTTAGGAGGTGTGGCCTTTTGAAGGAGGTGTGTCACTGGAGGGAACATGGAAGTTTCCAAAATTCACCCCATTTTTCAGGCAACCCCCCCTGCCTCGTGATTTGTCTCAAGATAAGGCTTATAACTAACGCTCTTGGGTCTTGCATTCTGCCTGTCTGCCGCCACTCTCCCTACACAGCAGTCATGGGGTTACCCTCTGAAACTGTAAGCAAGATCTGAATAAACCCTTTCTTCTATAAGTTGCCTGGGTCATTGTCTTAGTGAGGGTTTTACTGCTGTGAACAGACACCATGACTAAACCAAGTCTTTATTTATTTATTTATTTATTTATTTATTTTTAAAGATTTATTTATTTACTATATGTAAGTACACTGTAGCTGTCTTCAGATACTCCAGAAGAGGGCGTCAAATCTTGTTACGGATGGTTGTGAGCCACCATGTGGTAGCTGGGATTTGAACTCTGGACCTTCGGAAGAACAGCAGGGTGCTCTTACCCACTGAGCCATCTCACCAGCCCGCTAAACCAAGTCTTATAAAGGGCAATGTTTAATTGGGACTGGCTTACAGGTTCAGAGGTTCAGTTCATTATTATCAAGGCAGGAGCATGGCAGCATCCAAACAGGCATGGTGCAGGATGAGCTGAGAGGTTTTTTGTTTTTGTTTTTGTTTTTTGTTTTTTTGTTTTTTTTGTTTTGGTTTTTCGAGACAGGGTTTCTCTATATAGCCCTGGCTGTCCTGGAACTCATTTTGTAGACCAGGCATCCCTACCACCTGCCACAGAAAGCTTCGGTATCCATCTTTTATTTTATTTTGTTTTTTTTAAGATTTATTTATTATATGTAAGTACACTGTAGCTGTTTTCAGACACACCAGAAGAGGGCACCAGATCTCATTGCAGATGGTTGTAAACCACCATGTGGTTGCTGGGATTTGAACTCAGGATCTTCAGAAGAACAGTCAGTGGCTCTTAACTGCTGAGCCATCTCTCCAGCCCTTCGGTATCCATCTTAAACATCAAACCGTTAACAAGAACCCCTAGATAGCATTTGAAATGTAAATAAAGAAAA
>NC_034612.1:15303450-15308348 GCF_900095145.1 Mus pahari | reverse complement strand
GCTTCTGGCCCTTCTCCATGCTCTAAGGCTAAGTGGCCTCCAATGGATCTTCCAGACACAGGCCCGGTGCTGAGGGAGCTACGCCCCCCCCCCCCCAGGCACGAAGCCACCCCTCTCTCAGGGAGGCCTGTTGTAAGCCACCTGCTAAGGGCCAGAGCTTGTCCTTAAGGAATAGCTGGATGGGTAGCTAGAAGGGCCTCCCCTCAGAAACCTTAGGCTGCGGAACCTGGAGAAGAGATCCAGTGGTTTTCAAAGGGCAGGGCAACAGTGGGATGATAGGTGGGGGTGCCAGCCACTGTGGTATCTCTTCCTGGGTTTGCCGGAGGGTGAGTGCCTTGTGGGGAAGTTGGGACAGCTTCGCTTCTATTGTAAGAATGGCAGGAGGAAGTCTCAGCTGGGGGCAAACCCTTGGAATCTGGGTCCTGTCCATCCAGGATCTCTTCTTGTTGCATCAGTCTAGCCCCTCTATGGGATGTGAGCTTCCCTCAGCTTGTGTGAGCTTTTAGGTTCTTGAGACATCTGGAGGGTCCTGCTGAGCCACGGGACAGACAAGATCAAAGTCTTCAGATCCTTCCCCCCTCCCCACACAAGACAGGGTTTTTCTGTGTAGACCAGGCTGGCCTCAAACAAAGAGATCTGCCTGTCTCTGCCTCCCCTGTGCTGGGACTAAAGGCTTGTGCCACCACTGCCCTCCAGATCCTTAAAGAGACTGCCATACCTGGCCCAGAGGTGGCCAGCAGAGAGTAGAAGGGCATGTCCTGTTTAGCCTCTGGACTCTGATTTGGTCTTGGCCTGGACCAGCCTCTGGCTAGCTCTTCTGTAGGGGTCTAGGCTGAGCTGTTTTGAGCCCCAAGGCGGTGAGTGTAACCAGTCAGGGCCTTTGGAAGTTTGGGGTGGGGGAGGGGTTTTTCCCACCAACTGTTGAAAGCTGCCTTCCCAGCCCAGAGGGGAGGCCGGGCCACCCAGGGGCTCATTCCGGACATTCTCCAGGAGGCTGAGAAGCAGGGAATGTGGTACGAAGATGCAAGGGGAGCCTGCTTCAAGCAGCAGGCTCCAGATCCTGGCAAACTCACACAGCGCGCTCAAAACCAGATGTCTGAGCTGGGAGAGAGGGCAAAAAAAAAAAAAGGGATTTTCATGACCCATCGTCAAAAATTCCACATGGGATATATAGTACAAGCCAAAGGGTCCCTCCCTCCAGCCCTGTTCCCAGGCCCCACATCCTTCTCCGCTCTTGTCTCCTCCCCCACCTCTACCCCTCTATCGACCCATCATCTCTGCCACCCCCAATCCCCCCTACAGACCCTGATATCCAAGAGAACCAAGCCAACGCTTAGGCGCGTGGTCCTTGCAGGCGTCCTGGAATCGGTTTCTCCTGTGACCTTCCCTATGACAGCTCTGACCTCACAGCTCTTCCACCCACCCTTCTCCCACAGCCTCTCTGTTGTTCCTGGGCTACGCCAGGGCCTTTGCACTGCTGCCCTTGCAGCCTGTTCCTTCAGCATGCTGCCCTGCCTTCTTGATGCCTTTTTTTTTTTTTTTTTTTCCCTCTTCCATTTTCTCAAGAGCACCTACCACCTAGCCGGGCTTCAGGTCTATTTACTTGTATTTAAATATGCATTTGGGGCCGGGATGTAATTCTGTGGAAGGATGTTTGCCTTTTGCATTCAAAGTCCTGGGTTCAAGAAACAAAACAACTGCTGGGCGGTGGTGGCACACGCCTTTAATCCCAGCACTCGGGAGGCAGAGGCAGGCGGGTTTCTGAGTTCGAGGCGAGCTCTGGTCTACAGAGTGAGTTCCAGGATGGCCAGGGCTACACAGAGAAGCCCTGTCTCAAAAAAAAAAAAACAAAAAAACAAAAACAACAACAAAAAAACAAAAACAAAAAACAAAAAAAGAAACAAAACAAGCCGGGGCACGCCTTTAATCCCAGCACTTGGGAGGCAGAGGCATGCAGGTTTCTGAGTTCGAGGCCAGCTCTGGTCTACAGAGTGAGTTCCAGGACAGCCAGGGTTACAGAGAAACCCTGTCTCGAAAAACAAAAACAAAAACCAAAAAAAGAAACAAAACAAAACAAAAAAACAAAACAAAAGAATACCTGCTCATCCCCCCAGCAAGGGCACAGCACACAGTAGGTGCCTCGGGCTAGTAAAAATCCTTGTAGAAGTGCCCTGGCATAGACAGGCACTTACAGACAGGATTATCTAGCTGTGATTTGCACGCTCGGCATGGGGTGTTTGCGTTAGACCTCAGAGACCTGGCATGTGGCCGGGCTCCTGCTGTTGCAGGAGCCTGCAGCTGAGACAGCCCCTGGGTCCTCTGGCCTCCGGCCACTACCAGCCAAGGACCACAGCGTTGCGGTCCTCGTGGTTCCCTGCTCAGCCCCTTCTGAAATGCTTGGCAGTGCTACAAATAAAGTCCAGACAGACGCGGAAGCGGGTGACTCTGCAGTTTCTTGTGGTGAAGCGGGTGGAGAGTGGAAGGCTGGGGGCTCCAAACCACATCCTCGGAGATGCTCTGGCATAGCTTGGGGGAGGGAAGGATGGATCACCCTATGGCCGTGAGACCCCTCCCACCCCTCACCATAGTAGCCAAGGCCACAGTCACGGTACCCTGGTACACAGCTTGTCCCTCCTCCGTACTGTAGTGATGGAAACTACCGCTTCCTTTCCCATTTGCTGATGCCTATGTTTGGGGGTGGGGCTTGGGGGCGGGCAGGTCATTTGGTTAGCTTAACTTGTGAGATGAAGGAGGTTGCCGGCAGGCTTGCGGTCAGGTGTGGGCTAGGCAGTAGGCTCCTGGGATTGGCTGATCCTATCGGGCCTGAGGACTTCCAGCTTGCTAGCTAGCCCCGTTGGAATTTTCGGCAGACACAGTTCTGTGTGAGCGAGAGACCTGGCCCCCCTAGGGGCCTTTCCACATCTTTCATTGTTGACAGTGTGTCACAGGCCCTTTGCACGTGCTGTGATGGCCAGATCTGGTCCTTGGGATGGCTGGGCAGGGCTCTCATTTTCTCAGGTGAGTTCTGAGCCTGTCGTGCTGGCTTCTCTAGATTTGCCCCGGAGAACCACAGGTTTAATTTGCCAGCTTGGTGGCCTAGAACGGTTAACTTGTGTGGATCACTGGAGGGACAGGCTGTTTGCCTGAGGGAACTTCACCTGCCCAGGGGGTGAAATGAAGGACAGTTAGAAGCCATCATGAAATAAATACGCCAGAGAGAAAGTTCTGGAAAATTAAAGTTTGTATCCTCTGGATTCCCAGTATGCATGAGTTTGAGCATCTCTTGGTTTCCAGTCTACTTATTTCTTTATTTATGTATTTTTTTTTTTCTTTATTTTCTTTTTTTTTTTTTTCTTTTTTTTTTTTTTTTTTTTTTTTTTTTTTTTAGGGCAGGTCTTCCCTTGTGTGTCCCAGACTAGCTCTGGACTCCCCATCCCCCAAGTTCAGCCTCCAGAGTGGTGGGGTGACAGACAGGCCTGTGCCATCCAGCAGGGCTCTCAGGCCATCTTTGTTGAGTCTCTGGTATGTGCCCTGAATGCAGCCAGCCTGAACAGGTACGGTCTGCACTCCTGGTTGACAATAGCTAAGCCGCAAACGCCCACGTTGGGAACTTCAGCTGGGGAAGAATGAGGAAAATGAGCAGGTGTTGAACTGTGGCGCTCTCTGGAGCTGGCTTATAGATAGGAGGCCGAAGAAGGGCTTCTGAAGGGGGTCATGGCAGAGGGTGGGGCCGACCTTAGAAGATTGGGCGGAGGTTGGCTGAGGGACCACCACATGTAAATGAACTCGGTTAATTTGCCAAGCTCTTTTTTTTTTTGGTTTTTTGAGACAGGGTTTCTCTGTTTAGCCCTGGCTGTCCTGGAACTCACTTTGTAGACCAGGCTAGCCTCAAACTCAGAAATCCGCCTGCCTCTGCCTCCTGAGTGCTGGGATTAAAGGTGTGTGCCACCACGCCTGGCTTTTTTAATTTGCCAAGCTTTTAGGAAGGAATGATCGACTGATTAAAGGATAGAGATGGATTTATTTACCTAGAATGATTTTTGTTATTATGTTGGGGATTGAAGGTAGGGCCTAACATATCCTGGGCAAGCACTCTATCACTGAGCTACAAGCACTCTATCACTGAGCTACAAGCATTCTATCACTGAGCTACAAGCACTCTACATCCCTAGTTCTCTTCTATTTCTAATTTAAGACAGGGTCTCTCCAAGTTTCCTAGACTGGCCTTGAGTTTACTCTGAGGCCCAGGCTGCCTGCAACTTGTAATCCTCCTGCCTCAGCACCTCCAAGTAGCTGGGGTGATAAGTGTGTATTACCAGGCTAGATTCTTACTTGTATTCTTTTCTTTTTCTTTTATTTCTACGTGCATTGGTGTTTTGCCTGTGTGTATGTCTGTGTTGAAGGCACCAGATTTCTTGGAACTGGAGTTACAGACAGTTGTGTGTGGGTCCGTGTCACAGAGTTGTGAGCCACCATGTGGATGCTGGGAATTGAACCTGGGTCCTCTGGAAGAACAGCCAGTGCTCTTAACAACTGAGTCATCTCTCCAGCCCCTTATTTTTCTTTTTAAAAAGTATTTGGCCTGGGCTGGAGAGATCGCTTAGCGATTAAGAGCACTGACTACTTTCCCAGAGGTTCTGAGTTCGATTCCAAGCAACCATATGGTGGCTCACAACCATCTTTAATGGGATCCAATGCCTTCTTCTGGTGTGTCTGAAGACAGCGACAGTGTACTCATACATAAAATAAATAAATTATTAGAAAAAAAAACCAGGCATGGTGGTGCATGCCTTTAATCCTAGCACTCGGGAGGCAGAGGCAGGCGGATTTCTGAGTTTGAGGCCAGCCTGGTCTACAAAGTGAATTCCAGGACAGCCAGGGCTATACAGAGAAACCCT
>NC_034612.1:15286329-15303180 GCF_900095145.1 Mus pahari | reverse complement strand
AAAAAAAAAAAAAACCCCAAAACAAAAAAAGTTAATTGGGCTTTTGAATATGTCTGTGTACCGTGGGTGTGCCTGGTCCTTACAGAGGCCAGAGAGTTTGTTGGGTCCCCAGGAACTGGAATTACAGATGGTCTTGAGCCACCATGTGGGTGCTGGGACTTGAACCTGGGTCCATCTGGAAGAATAGCCAGTGCTCTGGACCACTAAACTACTTCTCCTGTCCTTACTTTGTAATTTGTTTTTGAGATACAGTCTCATGAATTCAATGCTCCAAGCTGGGCTTGAACCCTGATATTGGGGTGAGGGTGACCTTGAACTCTTGATGATCCAGCCTCCACTTCTAGGCAAGTGAGCTACCCTCCTGAGCCACAGTCAGAGCCCCTACTTCTTGTGTGCCTGGGACATTACTAAGCTGGATACACTGAAGAGTATCTCTGAGCCGTTCCTGGACTTGAGGCTCTTCAGCAGTTATTCAAAGTTGCCTTGCTATCAGCTGTCCTTAGATCTCCAAGGCTCCTTAACCCCCAAGAGCCTAGGAGCAAACAGGGTGTGGTGTGTTATGAGGGAAGTAACTCTTGATGTACCCGTGTGTAGGGATGGTGTGGGTCCAGCTCAGCCAATGTTTCTTGCTGCCAGTCTGTCTACAGCCTGTGAGGGAGTGAGTGGCCATTAGAAATTTGTGGCTGGGGGATTTGGGCAGGGCAGGTCATTTCTGGGGTCTAGGTGTACTCTTGGGTCTTGTGGAATCAACACTGGACTCCCAGCCACCGCTTTGGGATGAAGCTCCAGGGTCAACGTGGGGACTGTCTGTCCTCTCCTGTGGCTCAGGAGGACAGGGCTCCACAGTTTATAGCAGGAGACCAAGAAAGAAGCCAGCCGCCAGCCGGGTCCTCTTTAGGGCAATGCTTTTCTCTGGCCTCAGTGGCTTTGCCTTACAGACACTTGGATGGGGTAGCTGTGGAGACTTCCATGTGACCCTGGTCTTTGTCTGAAAGCATAGAATACCTGACGGCTGGCCCCCCAGCCCCCCCCACGCCAGTGACTGAAGTTGGCAAAAGCTGCGGGGAGTCAGAAGACACCCCAACTCTTTCTCCATAAGAGAGAAATCTGAACCTATGCAAATGAGGGAGTGTCCTTAGATGACTCCAGGGGACCAGTAGGAAGACTGGAGAGGGAGTCTCCTCTCTTCCCTCCCCTAGGCTGATCTAGCCGGCCTTCTGCAGGTCTGGTTTTGAGCCCTCACACTGCCAGCCGGGCAGCCGAAGAGTGGGTGCAACGCCATGGGTGTGTGCCCCTGACCTCTGACTCCTGTTCCAAAGGGCACCCGCCCACTCGTACACTTCCTTTTTTTTTTTTCCCCACTCTTGGACTCGGTTCCCCCTCCACCATCTGCCCCTCGCCCCGACTCAAAGCTCAGGGGTGGGGAGAGGGAACCGGCGGCATGGGTTCAGGAACCCCAGTGCCCCTGAGGAAGAGGCCCTTGCCCTGGCAACCGCACTCCCGCCGCAGCCATACCTCCCCCCCCCCCCGCTCTCTAGGGGTTCTCTTGTTGGCAGAACCGAATCTGCTGAGACTTCACTCCAAAAAAGGAAAGTTAAATTAAAAAAAAAAAAAATCAAACTCTCCAACGCGTCTAGGGAAAGCAGAAGAGGAGGGAGGCGGCGGCTGCAGGGCTGCTGTTAAGATCTAAGGCAGAGAGGGCCCACTATGGGGCGTGTCGAGCCCTACTGCTAGTGGGCAAGCTCCTACTGGGACCGAGTGGTCCTGATTGGGTGTCCAAGACTGAGCCACGGGCTCAGTGTGCAGCCTAGGCACGCGTCCTGGAAAATTCCCTATGGCTGTTCATTTTAGATATCAGGGGGCCCGGGTGACAGGGCAGCGTAGCGCGACTCGCATGCTGTGAACTCGCGTGGGCCTCTCCAGGATCTCAGATTGCAGTCCCTGAACCAGCTCGTCACTGGTTGTGGTCCGCAGAGCCTTTCCCCAATCTCTCAGGCGAGGCCCAGCGCGTCGCTGAGCATCTGTGTGCGACTCTGAAGGCTCCGTGGGTGGCCCTCCCCGGGCGTCGTCTCCGCATCCCCTGGACACTCCTGAGTTATAATTTAATAGCTGAAACGCGATTCCCGTGAAGTCTCTGGGGTTCGCGGAGGAGGAGGAGGAGGGGGCGGGGAGGCATTTGCTCCGCCTTCTTCGGGCGAAAAACGCAGCTCGGGGCGCGCGCACGGCGGCGGGGTGCGCAGGCCTGGAAGGCGAGCACGCGGGCCCTTTAAGGCGGCAGGGGCGGGCTTCCACGAGGCCCCGCCCCTCGCCCCGCCCCTCGCCGCCAGGAGCGGAGCCGCGGGCAGCGCAGGCCGGGCCGCATCCCGTCCCCGCGCCAGCCGCCCGCGCCCGCCATGCGCGCCCCGCAGCGGCCCGCGCGCCCGGGCCCCGCGTCGTAGCGCGGCGGGCGGAGACCGCAGGTTCTCAGCCCGGACCCGCCGCGTCCTCGAGCCCGATCGGCGCCGTAGCCCGGCGCCAGCGCCCGGTGCCGCCGCCGGCGAGGTGAGTCGGGCCGAGTGCGCGGAGGGCGGCGGGGAGCGGGTGGCTTCCGGGCCGGGGCGGCGCACGCGGCGGAGTTGGCGCCCCCGAGGGGACGGGCGGCGCGGCGGGGAGCGCGCGGGGGCGCGGGAACTTCGGGAACTCTCGGGACCTTGCAGGGCGGTGCAGGCCGCGACCCTGGCACCCGGGACCCTGAAGGATGGAACAGGCCAAGACTTAGGGACCTGCGGGGTGGAGCAGGCCGAGAATCGGGGACCTTGCGGGATGGAACAGGCCGAGAACCAGGGACCCTCCAGGCGGTACAGGCCAGGAACCGGGTACCTCCTGGGTGGCGCAGCCTGAAGACCTGGGGACCATGTAGGGTGGCACAGCCTGAGGACTGGGGAGCCCTGCAGGGAGATGCAGGCCGGGACCAGGGATCCTCTGGGATCAAGTAGCCCCAGACTTGGGGACTCTTTAGGGTGGTACAAGCCAGGACCCAGGGACCTTCTGAGATGGCACGAGCTAAGACCCGGGAACCCTGCAGGGAGGTGCAGGCCAGGACCTGGAGACTCTCCCGGGGGTGGTTTAGGTCAGGACCCGGGAGCCCTGCTTGCAGTTTAGGCCAGGACCCGGGTACCCTGTGGTATGTTTTGAAGGCCAGGCCCCGGGGATCCTGCAGCAGGGTGGCGCAGCCTGAGGACTGACTGATGTACTCTTGTTTCGGAGAGGGCCAGGACTCGTGGACCCTCCGTTGTGTCGCAGCCTGAGGACCGGGATTCTCAGGGGTGGGTGGCACAGCTCTAGGACTTGAGACCCCCCTCCCGGTCGCTTCCCCCGGCGACCCTGGGGTGGCACAGACCAGGATCTGAGTCCCTCGTGGGTGGCGCATTCTGGGGACCCAAAGACCCCGTGGGCGGCCGCGCCCCCCCTCCGGTGACGCGCCGCCACCTCCTGTTCCCTCCCCCTGGCCGTGCGGATACTTCGGATGCCACTAGTTTGGGAAGTTGCAGATCCGAGCCTAGCGGGGCAGCCGGGAGCCCCAGCACCACTAGACGCGCGTGGGAAGCGGCCTCCCCTCCCGACCTTGAGGGAGGAGAGTGGGGCGGGCGTCCAGACAGGCAGTCCCTCGGGCCTCTAGAGCTGGAGGCGCCCAGCAGCGGCGGCTGAATAATCTTTACATTGTAGCTTTATTCGCACAGCTAGGTCCACCGGGCGGCGTGCGCGCGCGCCCTCCCCGAGAGTCTGGTGCAGGCAGCGGGGGCGGATCCGTTCGTTCTCAGCCTCCTCCCTTCCTCTCCTTCTCCCCCCTGTTGGTGAGAACTGGTTTTATTACGATTACGGTTTTTTTTTTTTTCTTCCCTCTTTGCAGATTTGGTGGAGGGATGTGTGAGAGGGGAGGTAGGAGTGGGAGGCATAGTATCCCTGGGGGGCCCTGTGGGCAGTGTTAGGGTGGTGTTGGCTCTGCCCTCTTGAATCCAGCTCTGGTCCCTGCGGCTGCTTTGATGAAAGGGGCTCTGAGGCCAGGCGCGTGTAGGGGGTGCATCTCAGGCCACTGCTGGGGACTTCGTGGGTGGCCTCTTTTTCTTTTTAATTGTAGAGGAGGGGGCAGAATAGAGGGAGGCGAGGTGGCTAGAGGCATAAGCGTTCTGGTTGGTTCTGTAGCTCAGCTCCTGGGTTCGAATCTTGGGTGGCTGACTGATGGGGAGTTGGGGGGGGCGCAGATGACTTCACCTGCCTGTGGTTATGGGCTTCTTTTCTGCAGAGTGAGGGTGAAAAACAGTTCCCAGGTCTGGGGCGCTTCTGTGAACCGAGTCTGTGCAGAGGGGTCCTTGGGTAGGTTACTATGACTACTGTTATTTCCGGATTCTTATCCTTGCTCTGTCGTCGGATTGGGGAAAACCCACGAGAGTGTCTGCTCCACCTTTGGGAGCTGGGAGGGTCTGATGGAGGAGGAGGAGGAGGCCCTCAGGATGGAGAAGGGCCAGGCCTCAGCCCATTGAGCACAGGCAAACACGGAGTTGGCAGCCAGCTGAGCTGCAGTGAGTGGTGGAGGGGTGGTGGTGAGGGCATTTCGGGTACTGCCTAGCTTCCCTGCACTCCGTGTCCCTGTTTGGAAATTTACTGCTGTTTCTTTGGGGCGCCAGGGGAACCTGCTGTATTCGAGTCCAGACATGGGGGTGGGAGTGAGTGGCCAGACCTAGCTTCTTCCCACGGAGCTATTTACGCCTGCCCGAGAATCGATACTATTGATAAACTCATGTCGGTGGTAATGTGGCTGTCAGGCCCGGGTGAGGGATGGAGACCCCTCCTGGGGCTGTGCTCCCCCCCACCCCCGTGAGGGTTCATGGCTTAATCCCTTCTTTTCTCCCAGTGAATACTCAGGCTACCTTCCAAAGGTTTCCCAGCTCTGCAAACCGGAACCGAGCTGCAATACAGCTGGATTTAGAATTGTTCTGGGCCAGCAGGTGCTTGCCACTCTACAGAGCCCTCTCCACAGGGATCCTGGCTTCCTGGCTGGAAATGAACTCGTTGTTTCTGGCTGGGTCCCACCCCAAACTGGTGGTGGTAGGGGGACCCTGTGTTAACCTCTGAAGATGGGGGCGGTACCTCCTCACCATCCAGTTAAAAGGGGAGATTGATCCAGCGGGAGCTTCACGCCGGCAGATCACCAGGGGCTGGCTCTGTTTTTTTTTTTTTCTTTTTTCTTTCCCTTCTTGTCTGCGTTTTTTCTTTTTTTTCTTCTTCTGTTTCCTGTTCATGTCTCCAATACCATATAGCAGTCTCCCCAGGTGATACCTCGGGGACAGTTTCCTGCAAGGGCGGCAGCTTTCTGGAGCTGGTGATTCCTGCTTAAGATGCCCAGGGGATGAATGTGTGTGTGTGTGTGTGTGTGTGTGTGTGTGTGTGTGTGTGTGTGGTAGGCAGGCAGGCAGTTAGCTATCTGGGGAAGGCAGGGCTACACAAAGCCAAGTGGAGTGGGTAGCTTAGAAGACCACCTCCTGAGGGAGGAAGAGTCAGGTGAGCATCCTTAGGGGAGGCAGCTTACGGATGGGAAATCTATTTTGTGGCATGCCAGGTGAATCCTGTTCTCCGAGTTGGCGGATCTGCATCTGCACTGCAGTAGCAAACCGTTGACATCCAGGAAAACAAAACAAAACAAACAAACAAACAAAACACTGACTGTGTGTGCTATCATGAAAGCACTTACTGTGTGCGTGCAGGCCTCAGAAAGCATTCAGCTGTGTGCATGTGTGTGTGTGTGTGTGTGTGTGTGTGTGCTAGCCAGCACTCAGAAAGTGCCTTTTTGTGTGCACCAGGCATGAATCTACTGGTCTGTTCTGAGGTGGGCTATGGGGACGTGACTGTCCTATATTATAGATGGTGTCACAGAGGCCCTGGGAGGTTTTGATGACTGGCCTTGGAAGCTGGGGCTAACGCCTGGGTTGTTTCTCATGGATCACACAGCCCGACAGCCTTGGCTGCAAGGAAGGGATCAGGAACTGACCTTCCTCTTGGTGTTGGCACCTGCCCATCTTTGCAGGGCTGTGGGGGAGGGCAGCTCAGAGACTGGGAACTTGTTCTCCCAGGGTTTGGAGAGGGGGCGGTGCCAGCGGCAGGCTGGCATTTCTTTGAAGTCTCATTTTATCTCAAAACACTCATGCAAATTTTTGGCATCTGCCTTGGCGACAGTGCTGTGTTTATTTTGAAATGAAAACAGGGGTTTGAATTATTTAGCATGGTGTCTAACAGGGCATAACACTGCTGCAGGCGGGGAGCCCTGAAGCCTGGAGTGCCCTGCTCCTGTCTCCCCGGGGAATCTGGCTGGGGACATAGAAACCTGTGGTTGGAGAGGCCCTTGCTTAGCCTTTGCTCCTGAGAGCCACACAGGTCAGAGGGGGCAGTTGGCCCAAGGTCACAGCGGGACTGTGCGCCCGGGGTGGCAGTGAGCAGAAGAGAAATTTTTCCCAGTGACACCTCTGTGTTAGAACAGCCATCCCGCATTGCCTTGCTCACGGGCCCTTGGCTGGTCATGATCTTCTGGCTCACAGATACGGCAAGAATCGTGGAAGTTCAGCACGGGACAGTGCGCTTGAGCCACTCTGTCTGAGCTGGTGGTTGATTTAGCATAGCGCTGTAAAACTTTGAGTGGCTTCTGGATCAGAAGCAATGTGCCCAGGGTGGTAACCTCTAAACAGGACTTGTGGGTCTCCCCTGTCAAGTTGGAACCCTGCCCTCCCCCACTGGAATCCCCTCAGGGGCTTGGTCCTCAAAACCCACAGCATCACGTTGTTGGGTTTTGTGGGTTCTGGGGAGGTTACCTAACCTCTCAGCCTTCGTTTGCTCATCTGTGAGATGGGGCCACCTGCTGCCACCGCTGCTTGGGCACTTAGCATCACGTGGGCCACACAAGTCCACGTGTGGCTTCGAATCTGCTGTCACCGTATGTATGTAGGTAGCTTTCCCATTGGAGGGCAAAGACTTGAAGAGTTTGTCGCGGGGACTCATGTCCTTGCATTTGCTCTGTGTGGTCAGACTGGATAAGTTTCTCTAGTCTTTTTTCCTTGTTTAAAAAAAAATTTTTTTTTTGAAGTGCTGGGGTTCAACTATGGCCTTGGGTACCACTGCGCTCTATACCCCTAGTCTGGAATCCTCCCTCCTGAAGGCTGCCAAGTAGACTCCCCAAGTGACTGGCTAGCCTCCTCTCTTCCCTTGACCCCAGGTTGGAGGCTGAGGGCTCCTCCCCGCTCCCTGGTTGGTGACTCTAGCTTCAGCTGCTTCTCTCTGCTCTGGGAGCTGAAGTTTCTCCTCCGCACCTGTAATCAACCTGCCTGGGGGGGGGGATCAATAGTAGCTTGGAGGATGGGAATGGGCTGAAGGATAAAGGTGGGGAATGGGGCCTTCTGGTGTGTTTGGGGGTTCCCCTCCCTCTGTAACCCTGACAGTTGGGTTGCCTTAGGGGGTGTTTTGGAAAGACCAGACCCTGATTTCCTGTGTTCCTCCTCTCTCCCACGGTGTCCCAAGCGTCAGGCTCCTGAGCAGGTGGCTTTATTTAATGTTAGTTCACTTAAACAGCTTTAGTGGGCTGCCTGGTTGCCCCCGCCCACCGTGGCTTTGGATGTATGAGCAAAGTTGGCACCCAGCTTCATAGTCCTCCCATTCCGTGGGCTTTCCTTGCTCCATGCTATCCTGAAGGTCTACCTGTCCTGGGCATGGCTCCATACTCCCCTGGTTCCCAGGCCCTCAGCCCTTGGCTCTGGTTCCCACCTCATGACCTCATTTTCCCACCAACCTCTGATGCTGTATGAGCAGCCCCGGGGGAGTTAGTAGTAGTGGGACCGTTCTAAAACATCTTCCGCTTTGAGGTTGGTGGTACCCCGGCCTGGAAACATTGTAACTATTGCTCTCAGGTTTGTAGCCCTTGGGAGTGGATCCGAGGCCTCGTGCATGCTGGCTGGGTAAGTTCTCACTCAACTGAGCCACATGCCATACTTTGACCTTTTATTGATGAAACAGGCTCTCACAGTTGCCCAGGCTGATCTTGAATTCGGAGTCCTTTCTGCTTCAGCCTCCAGAGTAGCTGAGAAGAAACCTGCTGAATGTAATCATTTAATTACCAGAGAAGTGAGAAGCCAGGGAGGGGGGTGGGGTGGGGTGGGGGGTGGGGTGGGGGTGGGGCGGCAGTAGCGGAGCCTGGGCAGTGTGGTTGGAGAGTCTGACACCCTGGCAGGTGGTGATGTCTGTGCGGACTTGGACCATCGCTGGTGAGTCTGGCAGCCCTGCAAGGCCAAAGTCCCTTGTTCCCCCTTTTCCCAGGCTTAGCCAGCAGCTGGTGCGAGCCATGTATAGGTGGCTTTGTCTTTTTGCACTGGGTGGCACATGTTGACATAGTAGCTGCTGATTCAGCTGGGTCCCTGGTGTGTTTGCAGTTCCCTGGTCCCCTGGGGAGGACCTGCCTCCTATAAGGGAAACTTCCTTTCTTTGCTATGAAAGGTGTCCTGTGGACACCTTTCTCTTTTTTTTTAATGTTTCTCTTTTGGTGGTGGGGGGTGCAGGCCGCAGGGTCTTTTTCTTGGTGTTTTATTGCTATGTAGAGACACCATGTCCCAAGCCACCTGTCCTGAAAGAAAGCCTTTGATGTGGGGCTTGGGGCTTGCTTACAGTTTCTGAAGGTTAGTCCCAAATCATCATAGTAGGGACTGGAACTCAGTAGCTGGAAGCTTTGTATCCTGGTCCTATATGCAGCGAGCAGGGAGGGAGGGAGAGGGGAGAGAGGAGAGAGACAGGGGCCCACCATGGGCTTTTGAAATCTCAAAGCTCACTCCCAGTGACATACTTCCTCCAACAAGGCCATGCCTCTCAGTTCTTCCCAGACAGTTCCACTAACTAGGGAGCAAGCATTTAACCATAGGAGCTTATGGGGTGCCATTCTCATTGAAACCACCACAAGGTCTCACTCAGTCTGTAGCCCAGGCTGGCCCAGGGCTCTCCGAGATCCTGTGTGTTGTGCTGGTAATCCCAGCACATGGTGACATGGTGACAGGCCTGTGTCACCGCAGCTGGCCACCTGTTCACACAGAGCTGCCGTTCACGCAAAAAGGTACACAGCAACAAGAATGAATGTTTTCTGAACGGCAGAGGGCTCCAGGCTTCCTAGAAAGGCACTTTCATAAAAATGATGCTGGAAGGAGGGGAGATGGGAGAATGTGGAGGTGGGTAGCACTTTGCAGCTCCCTAGGGTTCTAATCCCAAGGCAGCCATGCTGGGTGGGTGCAGGCGCTCTGAGCATGAGCCACTCTTCCCTGTGTCCCTGGGGCCCCATCGCATATGTGATTCTATTGCGCATTGATTGCCGCGACTTGGTCCATACTGGTCCGTGTTCTGGTACACGGTATATTTACTTCAGGGTTCTTAAGGTGCCATCCATGGCTTGCTTTGTGCGCCTGGGCTGGTGTGATCCTCCCCCCAGTCCCCAAGAGTGTTTCCTCTGCTTCTCACTATTTAGCCCACGCTGATCTTGACTTCAGAGGTCTGCCTCTTTAGTACTGGGATTAAGGGCATCTGCCATTATGCCTGGCCTGCATTTAAAAAACAAAACAAAATGATTCTATGAAATACAGCCTTCAGGGTCCATACATGTTCTGGATCTGGCTCCGAAAGTCCCTTCTACACGGGCAGAGCAGAGCGTGTTGGCAGGAGGTCCCCAAGAAAAAAGGTCTCCCACTTTGACCTTTTTGTAGCTTTTTTTGTAGGTTTTTGTACCTGCACGGGGCTCTGGAGTTCTTGTTGAGCATTCCCAAGACTCCTGCTTCTGGCTTGAGCCAGTGACTGTTACATTCAGTGGGAAGACAGAGGTGGCTGACGTTGGGCGCAATCCATCCGTTTCTTGAATACTGGTGCCTTGTGTTGAGTACCGAGTGGCTTCTGGGTGGTTTGTATCCTTTTTTAGCATTCTCACTAGCTTTCTGTCCCGTTTTCCCTTTGCTGGCGTAGGAGCTCTTTAAGTCTACATGAGTCTATGTTAGGTGTTTTTTTTTTTTTTTTTTTTTTTTTTTTTTTTTTTTTCCCCATGTCACCCTGGGTCCAGATTTCTTTGTNTTTCTGTCCCGTTTTCCCTTTGCTGGCGTAGGAGCTCTTTAAGTAGATATATTTCTTTCTTTCTTTTTTTTTTTTTTTTTTTTTTTTTTTTTTTTTTTTTCTTCCCCATGTCACCCTGGGTCCAGATTTCTTTGTCTTGGCTCTCAGCATTGATTTTATCTTATCTTAGGGATTCTTAAGAATTACCTTGGTGCTGAGGTCCAGGAGGGAGGTGCTGTGTGGGGTGTCTTGTGTCCCCTGCGTGTGGTGGTGGTAGGGAGGGTGCTCTTCCCACCCATGTTCCCTGGGGGAAACTAAGGCTGACTGGGGTGTGGCTTAGCAAGGTCAACTTTGAGTGAGTACCTCTGGGCACCTGTCTGCCTCTGGCAATTAACAGAATGACTTTGGGGGGGGGGCTGTTCCTAGAGCCCTAAGAAGAATGTGCCCTGGGGTGATGGGATGTCACCTCTTGGTGGCCAGGGACCCTGGTGCCCTGCCCTGGATGTCTCTGCTTCCTCTGACCCACTTAGGTAGCATTGAATTGGGAAGGGAGATGGGCGAGAACCCCAGGGGATAGCTGGAGCTCAGATTAGGGCTGGGAATGGTGTGGGGCTGTCTGTGGGTGGTGGTGGGGACCTCCAGGTGGTTTGGGCTAGATGGGTTCCATGGTCAATCTCTCTTGGGAAAGTAGCCTTGGGGTTAGTCTCTTGGCCTGAGTGGCCTCCTAGGTGAATTGCTCCTTGGCAGGTGGCCCTGGATCAGTGTCTCCTGGGCCAGGTGGCCAGAGGATCAGTCTGTGTCCCCTTTCGCCTTCCCCCTCAGGCCGTTTGTCCAGTTGTCCTGGGGCTGGTGGCTGGGCCCACCTTCTGTCTTTGGGTGCATATGGTTTCCTGTGACTTGTGTGTGCGGTTGGCCCCTTGAGGAAGTCTATCCAAGCCTAGGTCTGGACAGGCCTGTGTGGCTGGCGGGGGACTTAGAGCAGAGGGGTGACCGTGCAGGGTGTGGAGGGGTAAAAGTTGCCAGGGGGCTTCTCCTGCAGACTGACCCAGCTGCTCCAGGCCCAGGCTCATGCGTGAACCAGGGGCATTGGGCTCCCCCCCCTCCCCCCAGGTGTCTTCAGGGACGACAGCTTTCCTAGAGCCGAGCTGGCTGTGAGGAAGCCAGGGATTCCCCTGGTTTGAGTCTGGGCTTTTGCTTAGTGTGGGGCTCAGGTGGACACTGTCTTACACTAGTTTCCCTCAGACCCCTTCTTTTGCCCTGAAACCTTTTGTCACCTAGCACAAAGCTCTTCCCTTGAGGCAGGTAGAGGAACACGAGGTGGACCCCACAGTTATTGCCCACCTCCTTGGACGCTTGGTCTTCGGCTGCTTACCCTTGTAGGTAGAACCTGCCTTCCCATTCTGGAGGGTGACGTAGGGCTGGCGTTTGCTCTGTGGTCTTGTGTATGGAGGTCCTCTGTTGGGGGATTTTAAGTCTGAAGTCTCAGAGGCTTGGCCTACAGATGTCTCATGCCCTTCGGTCTTCATGCTGGCCTCTGCAGGGCTTACTGACTCAATCTGAGAGAAGCCCTGTGTGGTCTGGTATCTCCATGGCCATAGCAACCTACCTGCCACTCATTGGGCTAATGGTGCCAGCCTCCTGTGCGAGAGCTAAGTTGGCTTTGGGCGTTAGTCTTGGAGACCCTGAAGTCCTAGGAGTTTGCCCTAGGCTAGCTGAGCCCCATAAACTCAGTGGCTCCTGGGTGGTCCCTACCGAGCCTTGGGGAACAGAGGTTGTGTCTTTGACTTAATGTGGCACGTCTTTGCTGTCTACACCTGTTTTCTATGCCTGGACCAGGCCCTGGTATGGGTTGGTCAGTGTTTCCTTCCTACTGAAATTCTCTTTCAGGGGACCCTAGGATGTGACCTTCAGTGGTGAGAAACTACTATGGCCATCAGTATTTAGGCTGAAGTCACGCTGCAGTGGCATGTCCCCTGAATGTAGCGGTGTCCTCTTAAGAGGGGCTGACATTGATGGAACAGAGGCAGAGGCGGGACCGCCACGGACCGCAAGGCACTGGGAACATGGAAGGGTAAGAATGAGAAGGACCAGCCCTGCCCTTGAGTTTGGACTTCTGGCTCCAGAAGCATCAAGAGTTGTGAGCCCTTGGGTGCCATCCTTGCCAGCATCACTCTGGGAAGTAGATTGTTTCTCAGCAGTGGCCCTAGCCATCCGCACCGTAGGAGACCTTTAAAACGCCAGTCACGCTGAGTGCAGTGGTGCATGCTGGGAATCTGTACTGGAAAGCTGAGGCAGAAGGATGAGAAATTCAAGGTCCGTCTGGGCCGCGTGAGGACGTCCTGCTTAAACACGCACGCACGCACACATCTACCCATGGCTGGTGAGGTGGCTCAGCAGGTAAAGGAGCTTGCCATAAGAAACCTGGTGACCTGAGTTTGATTCCTAGAACCCACGGAGATGTGGAAAAAGAGAACTCACTCCACAGACCTGTCCTTAGGCTTAAACATGCATGCTGTGCCCATGCCCCTTACAAAAAGACAAAGATGGGAGATGGCTTCGTCTGTAGTATTTGCCGAGGGAGCGGGAGGACCGGAGTTGAGCCCCTAGGACCTGTATAAAGAGCTGGCGTGGACACGTGAGCCTCCAGTGGTTCTCAGCCTGTGAGTCGTTGACCCCTTTGAGGGTCCGAATGCTCCTCTGGTGGTGGTGGGGGCTCCCAATGGAAAACACAGATATTTATGTTATGACTCATAACAGTAACAAAATTACTGTTATGTAGCAATGAAATAGTTTTAAGGGGGGGGGGTCCACTACAACAAGAGGTATTAAAGGGATGCAGCCTAAGAAATGTTGTGAACCACTGCTCTAATCCCAGTGTTTGGGAGGCAGAGCCAGGATCCCTGGGACTTACTGGTCAGCTAGCCTAACCTGACTGGAAGGGCCCGTGCCATAGTGAGAACCCTCCCCCCCACCCCAAAACCAAACCAGGGTTAGACAGGATCCGACCAGCGCTTGAGATGTCCTCTGACCTCGACTTGCCTGTGTACACACTCACCCACACTTAGACAAAACTGAGTCACATTGAGCCAGCTGGCCCAGTGGCAGAGCCAGGCCTGGCTGGCAGCGAGTGGCCTGTGCGGCCGGCTGCTGCTCACCGCCCCCGCTCCCTTGCTTCCCCTGTGCCTGCCATGATGACCTTGGTGGCTCCTCCTCCTGTGTTCTTCCACCCCAGGGCCTTTGCACACTCTCTGCCCGAGGTGCTTCCCGCTGGGGCATCTTTACCTTTGCTTCCACATGGCCTGACCCGAGGGCCCTTTCCTACTTTGTCCATCCCTAACCCCTTCGCCTGGCTGAGGGAGGGTGTAACGTGCTATGCTGTCATCTGTGCTGTGCTCTACAATATGAGGCTGTCTCGCTGCCGTCTGTCACCCCAGCTACACCCCAAGTTCTTCAGTGGTGAGGCTACATGGTGGGTACGGGGCACCTGCCCCGGGACTGCCGGGGATCTGAGGCTCCCATCTGTTTTCATGTCTGATAGCTTTGTCGGGACTGCAGAGCCCGAGACCAGGCGCGCTCTTCCTCTGAGGCTGTGTGACTGCTCTGGTGTCCGTCCGGATCTGTCAAGCAGCTGTATGGCATGCACATGGGTGGATGCTGTTCTTACATCTACTGACTGGCCTGCCCCTGCCTGGCCCTTGGGGACAGGTATGCACACTGGTGCGACGGCTGTGGGTATCCCGTGCCAGAGGTCCACTCTGCCCTCATGTCAGAGTTGGTTGGCGATATTAGCGCCCTACTGTTGCTGTCCTGGACCGGCCCTTCTTAGCCTTGGTCACCAGAGTCCCCAGTTGCCCATTTTTCAGATAGGGGAACTGAGGCACTTAGTAGTGTTACTGTTATGTCCCATTCTGGGTGGCAGGTGGCCCGGGCAGGAACTTGTCTGTCCTTGAGGTCCTTTGACTGGCTGGAAACAGTCCCCGCCCTCGTGGGCCTCTGGTCACTGCAGCGTGTTCCTTCAGGGCCACCCTCCAAGGCTGCGTCCACAGCTTTGGCTGGCACTGCAGAGTGGGAGGTTGACCCCTACTGTCTCGGCTTCTCCTTGCCAGTTATAAATAGCAGCTGCAGCATTGACAGGAAGCTGCATTCCCCCATTGTATCCCCCCTCCACTGTGTCCCTGGCACCTATTGTCCCTGTCACAGCTTCGTAGGAACACACCAAAGCAGTCAGTACTGCAGGCTTGCTGTGTGACCTTCAGGTCGGTGCTGCCCTCTCTGTGCCTTGAGTCCCCTGACTGGGCATCTGGAGACTGGAAGAGGACTTCTGGGGGTTTGGGCAACATCGAGGTGTGCATAGAGCCAGCCAGGAGCAAGGTGCTGACATGGATCGGGGTATTGTTGATCTTGGGCATAGGAAGCTGATAAGTTAGTGCTCTGGGGGGGTCTTGGGCACCAGAGGGCCAGCACTTCTGTTTTTTTTTTTTTTTTTTTGCCAGAAGGTGACAGAGATGGCTTTGAAACAGGAGTGTTTCACAGGGCCCTGGGTCAGCCTGACTGGCTGTTGTCATTCTGTCATTTTGATACTGCCATAGGGGTCCTGGTTCCCTGGTGGTCCAAGGGCCAGAATATCTTTCGATGGCTGTGAGACCTCACCTCCCCTGGCTAATAGCCTCTCCACTCTTCATTCCTGCCTGCCACTTGTTCTGGAAGCCCCACACGCGCCTCACCCCGCTGTCCAGCTACACCTTGCAGACTTCGGTGACCTGGCCTGGTGACACCTGGAGGCTTCACAGGAGATACTGAGGCTCTGCTGGTGCTCGTATTGTTCTTGGCCTCAGCTATGCAGATGGGGGTGAGGAGGTGTCCAGGTCTCCATAGGGAGGAATTTCCTGTGTCCCTGGTCAGTCTCATGACTGGACAACAAACAAACAAACCCCCAAATCTCCAAGGGCTATTAGTTACTCAAGAATTCGGATCCTGGGGGGGGGGTCTGCAGTGCTGTCTCCACCTGAATCACATTCTCATAAAAGGCCAGACTGTGTGCCTTGGGGTGGGTATACGTCATAGGAGAGACAGAGCCGGGCACGCCCTGTGTGCTCTGTGGGAACAGAGAGGCTGAGTTACTTGGACCCCAAAATTAGATGCTAGAGTTCTGAGTCTGTGGGTGTGGCCCTGGGAGTTCCCCTGAGGCTCTAAGGTGCTTGTTTTGGAGTCTTTTTAAAGCGGAACAACAGCCCCCCAAATGATGCTGAGTTTTGTAAGCTGTATGTTTTGTCAAAGGACCAAGGGGAGCCAAGGCTGGAGTTGAGACTTCGGGTGAGAGTCAGCCGGAGCCAGGTGACTGTTGGGGGGAATCTCACCAATGTGTGCAGAGGGTCTTCATGACAAAGAGGCTGGGGACCGGGACTGGAGGAGGTGGGGAGCAGTGTCCTGTGTCCCCAGGCTACAGGGAGGTCCAGCTCGGCTATGCGGTGTCTTCCTCTTGCTTGGCCCTTGGGTTTCTTATCCTCACATGGAGGGTGGAGACGGTTTTGACGGTTGCCTGGTCGTGTCCCTTGTTATAACCAAAGAAACAGCTTGTGCTGAGCCAGTGCTCACCTAGAGCTGGGGACACATAGGTAGTGGTTTTCTCAGACCCAGGACATCAGTGGTCCTTATGTCCTGGGATTTGGGGAACAGGATGTGGAACAACTGGGACATCATTACGTCTTGCTAGGGACTCCTCCTCTGTTGGCAAGGAGTCTGGTGAAGCCAGGGAGGCTGAAGGAGGCATAAGGTCTGTGGTCCCATGTCCTTTCTTTTTTATTCCTTCAAAGCTACTGTAACTGTTCCTAGGGGATGGCCCGGGAACAGTGTGACCCTAGCTTATCCCACAACAGACTACAATTGGTTCTCCAGGATGCGCCCGCTCCCCAAGCCATGGCCTTGTCTCCAAGGGGCAGGTGCCCTGAGTTCTCGGCTGCAGGCAGTGCCCAGAGGCCAACTCCCCAGCTGCAGAGAAAGGCGGAAATTGCCGGCTTCTGTCCCAAGGCCTCTGGGCCCGTGGCCAGGAACTGGAGCAGCAATTAAATGAAATGAGATCCTTCGATGAAAGTGTCATGTCTCTCATGTGTGTGTGTGTGTGTGTGTGTGTGTGTGTGTGTGTGTGTTGGGTGCAGAGGCTGCAGGGCAGAAGTGGGTTGTGTCTATCAGCCTGGATCAGGAGGTGAGGAGATACGGAGCTGTGTTGGTTAAGATCACAGGACACTGCCTTTAGGTTCTTTCACTGCAGGCCAGCCCGGGTGCAGGCTTTTCCCACCCACATCTTTCTGCTTCCTCAGGTCCGGTGTGTTTCCCTGCTGGGCTGGTCCCTATCATGTCCTCCTGGCCGAGTTCACAGGTCTCTCTGTCATCCTGCGGGAGGCAAGCTGCAGCCTGCTGTCACAGTGAGCCATGCGGCCCTGCCAGTTTGTAGGTCAGCAGTGGGTGAACAGCGACAGCTTTATGTGTCACCCAGCCTAGAGTTTCCCATGCGCAGGAAGATAGGCCTCAGACCCCAGGGGCACTCTGGGGATCCTGCAACTCCCCTCCCCCTTCCTACCACCATCCATATATCCTTGGCATGTTTAAATCACGCTGCCTCAGTTTCCCTGTGTGTAAAACAGGATGAGGCAGTGTTTCTTTTCTTGGCTTCTTTGTGGAACTAGGAGGATCTAGAACCAAGTGACTGCCTGTGTGTAGCAGTCGTCCCCATCCTTAGACCTTCGGCAAGACCCGTGT
>NC_034612.1:15281690-15286216 GCF_900095145.1 Mus pahari | reverse complement strand
GAACTCACTTTGTAGACCAGGCTGGCCTCGAACTCAGAAATCCGCCTGCCTCTGCCTCCCAAGTGCTGGGATTAAAGGCATGCGCCACCACGCCCGGCTGGTGCCATTTCTTGAGTAGTGTCTGTTACAGAGACTGTTTCTTGTGATAGGTGGATCACAATGGGAAGGGGACCATTAAATCTTCCCAGCATGCACTGGGGAGAAAAAAAAGGTGTGGGGCCTTCCCTGAAGGTGCCTGCCTCCGTGGAGGAGGCCACTCTGCCAGGGCATGCCTTCGTCAGGCAGGGTGTGAGCCTTGGCAGCTGTCTGATGGAGGGAGGGCTGTCTTGCTTCTGATAATAAGTTTCCTGTAGGTAGGGAACTTAGAAGCAGGCCATCTGAGCATAGCATAATAGCCTCTTAGAGGGGCTAGAGGGACAGGGAAGGGGCGCTCTATCGCAAACACACCTCCTTTTCCTTGTCTCATGTAGCCTAGGTGAGCTTAGGCTGGGCACGGCTCACATTCCTGGGATGGGCATTTTGGGACCTTCATAGGACTATTTAATTCTGCTCACCGGTGCCTGAGCAACCCCTGTCCTGCCCCTTTGTGACAGGCAGAAGTGCCTACAGACTTTGCCCAGTGTCTGTGGGGCACATGCCTCCCATGGCTCTTTGTATCGAGTCTGCGGGTACCCACATCTCTGTGTAGGTTCTATGGTTTCAGTGTGTGCCAGGCACTACAGATGCCCTCTCTCCCTGCTCTCTTGGCATTTCAGTGTGTGTGTCTCGGGGGGCATGGGTTATTCTGAGGGGGAGCAGGTAGTTAAGCGAGAAGCAGTCAGCCTGGATTTGCTCCCCCCACCCCCCCCTCGGGCCCCAGTGTCCCTATCCAGAGAAGGGCCGTGGGCTGCTTTGGGATTCAGGTGAGTGACCTTGCCCAGGATGTAGAGCCTGGGACTGCCCCTCTGCACCAGTAGGCATCAGAAGTCCTTCTCTGCAGGCCCTGGGAGCCTCTCCACTTGCTTAGATCCCTACGGGGATTAAGTGGGTTCATTTGATCGAGCACGAGAACTTGAGCTGGCAGCTTATCTCCTTTGAGATAAAAGCTGGGTAGGCCCTGAGCCACCTGGCCTGCGGAGGAAGTGCAGGATTTTATCCTCCCTTCTGTTTGCCCTGCTAGGGGCCTGGGGCTTCCTTGCCAGCATCCAGGACTTTTCACTGTGGACCAAGGCTGTAGCTGTGCCCAGCTGAGGACGCTGCTGACATTGTATCTACCTATATACTCGGCTCTTTTGTCCCCATGTTTTGTCTGAAGCCCTGAGGTCCAGGGAGGTTAGTGGACTTGGCCAGTGTGCGTATCCAGCAGCCCAGCCCTTGACAGTAGGCGTCTGGAAGCTCTGGTGCAAAGTGGGAGTGGCCGGGCCCAGAGTCCAGGGAAAGGAAGCCATGTGCTTTGGTGCTAAAGGGCCTCTGACGTCAGTGCCTGCTCTGCAGGACAGCTTTAATGGCCGGGTCATTCAAAGCTTGTGTGGCGTGGGGACTTGGATGGTGTGGGACTATCCTGGGCAAAGCTACCACCATTTCTACCAGTTTCTAGGATATCTAGGGTCAGGGTGTTGCCATGGAGACCCCACTGCTGTGTCTCTCACGGGTAACAGGAGTGATGAGACCACCACTGTAGGTTGAGACTGCAGCCACACTACTTCACCTACGCACACTGCGGGCGGAGAATATTTTTCTATCTCAGTCACTGCCAAGGCCAGGCCCTAAACTAGAAGCCGGCCCAGGGTCTTCTGGCCTGGAGCAGTCCTGCCAGAGGATGATGAGGGACTCTAGTCTTTTTTTTAACCTCTGGGTCTGTGTGTCACCCCCACCCCCGCGCTCCGCATGCTGTCCCACCCACCTAGAAGCCTTTCCCTAGAGACAGACGACATCATTATAGGGACTAGGCTTGCTTTATGACTTCGTATGACCAAAGCAATTCTTACATTCTTATAAAGACAACATTTAATTGGGGCTGGCTTACAGGTTCAGAGGTTCAGTTCATTATCATCAGGGGGAGAACAAGGTACAGGAAGTTCTACATCTTCATCTGAAGGCTTCTAGCAGAATACCGACTTCCAGGCATCTAGGATGAGGGTCTTAAAGCTCATACCTACAGTGACACACCCACTCCAACTGGGATACCCCACCCCCCACCCCAAACAGGGCTTCTCTGTGTAGCCCTGGCTGTCCTGGAACTCACTCTGTAGATCAAGCTGGCCTTGAACTCAGAAATCCAGCTGCCTCTGCCTCCCGAGTGCTGGGATTAAAGGCGTGCGCCACCACTGCCCCTGCTGGGCCACATCTTCTAATCCTGCCACTCCCTGAGCCAGGCATATACAAGTCATCACACAGTTTATAACTGGGGCCCGGACTGTCCAAAGTAGGAGTAGGCTAGGCTGGCTAGCCAGGGAGTCTCAGATGTTCCTCTCTCCCGTCTCACCATTGGTGAGACCATAGGTGCAAGCCAGCTCACCTGACCTCATGGGGTGAGGTTCCAAATTCAGGTCCGCACACTTCAGAAGTCAGCACTTTGCCCACGGACCATCTCCCCTGCCCCTCACTCTTACTTAAAGCACATTTCCTTTTCTCATTTAAAAATATAATTCCGCGAGTGGAGAGGCGGCTTAGCCCTTGAAAGCATTGTCCGCTCTTCCAGAGGACCCGGGTGTGGCTTCCAGCACTCACAGGGCAGCCCACAGCCACCTCTAACTCCAGTTCCAGCGGATCCGATACCTTCTTCTGCTCCGTCGGCACCGTGTGCCTGTGATGTACCCATCTGTGTTCTTGTAGGCAGAGCACGCAAACACATAAACCGAACGTAAATAAATCTTAAAAAAAAAAAAAACAAAAAACCCGGTGTCATTAACCTGGCCACAGAATCCAATATTACTCAGCTACAAAATAGAGTGAAATACCACATCCTCTAGCTCTAGGAACTTGACCTAGAGTGACCCGGAACGAAAGAGGGAGCACGGAAAGGAAGCCCCAGGGGGGCATGTGTGAGCTGGGGGGTTGAAGCACCCATTAAAGGCGGATCCGTGGAGAACAGGAGTGGTGGGGAGGGTACTCAGAGGACTTGAGTGTTGTGGACACGGTCACTTTAGGGCAGCAGAATATTCTAGAACTACATAGTAATGGTTGTCCAGCCTCGGGTGTACCAAACACCATTGAATTGTTTACTTTGTAATGACTGTTTCGTACATTTTTGTCTCAATAAATACATGTAAAAACTAATGAAGTTTTTGTTTGTTTTAATTTTTAAGTGAACATTTATTACAGGGGCTGGAGAGAGAGATGCTCAGCGGTTCAGAGCATTTGTTGCTCTTGCAGAGGACTCGGGTTCAAATCCCAGCACCTACATAGTGGCTTTCAGCCATCTGTAACTTCAGTTGGAAGGACCCGATACCCTCTTCTGGTTTCCACAGATATTGTCACACACAGTGGTGCACATACCTACGTGCAGGCAAAACATCCGTAAACAGATATTTTGAAAATTACCTTTATTTTATTTATTGTGTCTGTTGGGAGAGCGGGTCATACACATAGGCCGTGTGGTACGTATGTAGAAGTCAGAGGACACGTGTGGGAATCCGTTCTCCGTAAAGCTATGTGGGTCCCAGGATTGAAGCCCAGTCCTCGGCCTTGGTGGCAAGTGTAGCAACCTCAAGCTTAAGATTTTATTTTATGTATGAGTACGCTGTAACTGTCTTCAGATGCACCAGAAGAGGGCATTGAATCTCATAACTGAAGGTTGTGAGCCACCGTGTGGTTGCTGGGAATTGAACTCAGGACCTCAGGAAAAAAAGAGTCAGTGCTCGTAACCGCGGAGCCATCTCTCCAGCCCACATTTTGTTTATTAATCTACCTGGCTCAGCACCTTGTAGTTTTGTGGTTTAGCGGCACTGTAAGATGAGAGACAGGATGTCAGGCCAGCCGGAGAATGGTAGCGGTAGAATTTGAGTTTGAGCCTGATCCTCTCCTAAGATGAAGGACTGATTGCAGATTGTAAGGCTCCAGGCCCATCCCTGCTAGTCAGGGATGGGCTTGACTGTTACCTTTCGGTGATGGGCAGGCTTCCTCCCTTGTGTCTGTCATCTGGAGTCCCTTGGACCTGGCACACAGCCTCCCAGTGGGTCTGGGAGAGTCACAGCCCAAAGCAGAAACCTAACTGGAGCAGGCTGTGCATCGTTCCCAGTCATGGTCACTCCTGGAGTGCAGAGTGCTCTCTTTCCCCTTACCCCATGTGACCTTGGCTTCCAGACATATGCTGAGCCTCCAGGAATAGTGTCTCCCCCACGTCCTCCTCCTTTAGCCTCCGTCTCTGATTGTATGATCAGCCCAAGAGGGAGTCTGGGATCAACATCTCGGAACATACAGCACACAGCGGCAAAGCTGTGGCGTGCCGTGGAGGGATTGCTGAGATGTTACCTCACTTGGTAGTGTGGACACATTGAGGTGACTCAGGGTAGCCCCAGCTTGCAGCAAGGACAGGACAGAGAGCG
>NC_034612.1:15246187-15281669 GCF_900095145.1 Mus pahari | reverse complement strand
AACTCACTCTGCAGACCAGGCTGGCCTCGAACTCAGAAATCCGCCTGCCTCTGTCTCCCAAGTGCTGGGATTAAAGGCGTGTGCCACCACGCTTGGCTGCGAGCCAGTCTCTTAGGTTTGATCCTTATTGCAAGGGCTATAGATGAACTTCCCTCCTGGATCTGCACTGGGCACTGTGAGGTCGACAGTCGCGGCAGGCAGTGTCAGCTCACACAGGGGACTTCGTGCATGGGGAGTAGGGAGCAAGGGTCTGCCTCCCACACGACCCCTTCCATGCCAGCTGCCTCTTCTATCTCTGGTTTCAAGACTCTTGACTGTCCCCTGAGCCCCGGGTGACAGATCTCTTTAATCCGCCTCTTGACCCAGGCAATTAATTGCGTTCTGGAGATCGATCACGGCCCTGATCTGTGCCGCAGCCCCTGGCCCAGCACATGTGGCCGCTAGTGGCCTGTTCCTCTTCCATGGGCTGAGGCCGGGACCCTCTGTAGCAAGCCCAACTTTGCCTAGACACTGGGTTGAGCCTCACAGAGCAAGCTTGGTGGGGATTGTTGGCCGTTTTCTGACCCAGCCTGGTGACTCTACAGGCCTGTGAGTAGCCTTGCTATGTCCTCTCTGCAGATGGGCCCCAAGGGCAGCACCCCCCATCTGCTCTCCTGATCCCTGCCCCCCCCCCATTCCCTAGGCCAGGAATACACAGAGACAGCTGGGAAGGTTAAGTCCTCTCTGTGGGGCCTTGACCCCTTTTCCTGTGTCATCCCCCCAAGGCCCCCCCCCTGTGTGGAACGTGGTAAAGTGTGCTGGTGATGTAGTAGCTTAGTGGTAGGGCGCTTACTTTGACATGCCTGGGGGCCTAGGTTCTTCTACCTTACCCCCTAGCTAGCTGCACGGAAAAACAAAACTAATAACAATAGTAGTTAATAATACCAGAGCGGCACTTGTTGGGAGTGAAGGTTTGCATGGGGCTAGGCCCATGTGGGTGATGGCTGACAGACAGGTGGATAGCAGATGGCGTCTCGGGTTGCCTGGGCCTCTGTGGGCTCCCGGCCTGGTTTGTCCTGGCCTGGCCCTGTGCTTGGCTGTGAGCCAGACTGCCTCTGACCACAGAGAGGCCCCTTCCCTGGGAAGGCGGTCGATGCGGCTTCATCCTGGCCTCGGCCTCTAATTGCTCCCTCTGGTTCTGCCTTGTGTAGATGGTCCCTCCCCTCCTCCCCACCCCATCCCCGACCCGCCCGCCCTGGGTGAGAAGCTAGATGGCTCCTCTGAGCTGCCACATGTATAGGTGGAGGACCAGGTTCCCAAATCCTGAGTGAGGATGGATTATCACTCCCCATCCCCCAATTCTCTCTGTCCCTGTGGTTCTGGGGCTGGGGGAAGGCTGGCGCTTTCCTCATAGGGTTGAGGAGACATTACAGTGGCTGGTACAAAGCCCACATGATGGCTCTGGGTATTGTTCCCATGATGTCAGCTCCTCCCCCTGCACGCCCCCCCCCACCCCCATCACTATACCCAGACTGAAGAGGCCTGATGTCTTGGGGAGCAGGCAGGTGCACTTCAGGGGTGGGGGGGCAGCCCTGCTTTCAATTTCTCTCCTGACCTTGTGATCCTCTTGGTGCAGCCCACATCCCCTCATTCTTGTCGCTAAGGCCCTGTCATGTGGTGTCCCCTCCACCCCACCCCACCCCTGTGCTACTGGCCCTCTTGGCCTTGGTTTCACAGCCCCTGCCCTGCTCCTGGGAGGGCTGCAGGGGTAAGGCTGCCGCCAACCGCCTCCTGCCGTGGCCGTGGCAGCCGAGCTGCTGGAGCTGAGACCTTGGTGGCCTCCCTGTGATTGCTTCTCTGCAGCTTCAAGGAGAGCCGCCGAGGGCGGGCGTCTCGGCTGTCACTTGAGAAGGAAAATAAAATGTCCCCGCGGCTTCTAAATGGAAGGGCGGTGGAGCTGCCTCCTTTGCTGGGCTGTCTCAGCTGTTGGCTCCCACAGTGACACAGGCCCCTGGGGGACAGGGTAGGCTTCCTGTTTACCTGATGTGGAAAGACGTGCCCAGCTGGGCTATCCTGGGAAGGTGGGGGAAATCCCCCAGGTCCCACAGAGCTTTGGGGATCTGGCCACTCCAGCTGTGGGCAGCCGTGTGCTGTGTTGGTCCAAGTCCTCAGACAGCCGTTTATGTAGGACTGGCATGGGGCTGGGACGGGGTGTGGTGTGGTGTGTGTATCACGTGCGTGTTGAGGGCTGGACTAGATTTGTGTCTAGTTTAGGGCTTCTCTAGACTCTTGCCTCTCTTGGTGTTCCCGCAGTTGGGTCTCTTGGCTATATAGAGCTGTGGGGAATTTATGTAGGGGAAGATAGGCTCCTGGTGAGCAGGGTTACTTCTCCAGGTATCTGAATGGAAAACAGAAGGTCCTACGTGGGGACTAAATGCCAAGTGCCTTGTTCCAGGCCCGGGGGCAGCAGTGGTCTGGCTTGGAGTGTGGGCTGCAGGGCACGGTTTGGGTCTTGCTTGTGATTGGGTTCCAGGGTTTCTGCCCATCCACACTTCTTTTACCTGGGGACCAAATTGGGTCATCTGTTCTATGGAGGGCATGACTGCTGGCCAGGAGGAGGTTGGCAGGTCATGGCAGCATTTGTGCCCACTGCCCCCTGGGATCGTCCCCAGTAGACAGTTTCTGTCACCTGTCCTGGGCCCAGGAACTGGGAGCCCCAGGCCTGGCACGGCTGGCTGGGCCCTTGAGGAGCACAGAGCTGGGTTTGGCTACTTCTGCAGGCACATGGCTTAGGTCCTGACTGCTTAGCTCTTTCTGTGGAAGGGGACAGATGGGGTCTTGAGAGGGCGCTGCCTCAGGTCCAGAGACTGCCCTGGGTATGCAGGCTGGCCCTGTCATCTCATGCCTGTAACCCCTAAAAGTGAGAGCAGGTTGGTGCTCCTTGTCCCCTCGTGCGGGCCCTTCACCTCTAGCTGGTCCTTGGTCTTGAGCCTCTTACTGCAGCTCCACTTCTGTGTGCCCCTCCCCCATTGTACCCCTCCCCCATTATAGGATGGCTGGGGGTTCCTAGAGCTGCTTTTCCTGGTCCCCGGTGGGGGTGTGTGGCTGTGCCCTGTCGGTCTAAGGTCTGATCTTTCTGTGTTTTTGGCCACATGTCTCTCCCTGGCCTGGAGTTGGGGGTTCAGTCCCTCTTGGGTGGCCTATTGTTCTTAGGGACAGCCTCTTGTCCTCCTGTAACTTGTTTCTGAGCTGGGCCAGGGGACAATCAGATAGCTTCCCGGAGGAGAAGGGGTTGGTGGTTGCCCCATTCCTAGGAAGGCAGGGATGGGGTTGGGGGAACAAGTTGGAGATTCAGCCAGTGGGCCTTCCTTTAAGGACAGCGGCTGCCTGAGGCCTGGGAGAGGTGCCTTGGAAAGTGTCCCCTCCCCCCAGCTGTGTTGCTGGGAACTGACTTCTAAACCCCAGGGGGCAGGAGGGGCCCTTGGAGCTTCCTCTGGGTGGGTGGGAGGGGGGAGCTAGATATTAGCTGGGAAGGAGGGGCACCGCACACCCAGTGTGCCTGCTGAGTGAGGGCTGTTTAGGGAGCATCTGGCAAGGAGCACTGGGCGAGAGGAGCCGTGGATGTGAAGACAGGGCTTGCCAAGTGTGCACAGGGGATGGGCGGGGCAGGATGGAGAGGCGTGTGCATGCGTGCCACGTGTGTGCTTCTGAGCAGACTGCCTGTGAAGGGGAACCAGAGTGGCTGCAAGCCAAACAGGCCAACAGCGTGCGTGCGTGTATGTGTGTGTGTGTGTGTGTGTGTGTATGTGCGCGTGCGCACGCGTGCATGCGTGTGACATTACTGATGGTGGAGGGAATGAGTGAAAGCAAGGGAGAGTGCTGGAGGCTTGCCGAGTGTGCTGAGCAGGCAGGAACCCAGGGAGTGCTCCCTGTGGCGGGAGAGTGCTCCCCAGGGCAGGAGGGCAAGGCCATCTGCTAGGAGTATTGCACATGGGAACCAGCTGCTGTCTGTCTGTCTGGGTTGTATGAGTGTGTGCTTATGTATGTGTGTGTGTGTGTGTGTGTGTGTGCGTGCGTGCGTGCACACACGTGTAAGCCTGATATTTGATTTCTTTTGTTGTGATGAAGCACTATGACTAAAATCAGCTTGTGGAGGGAAGAGTTTATTTCTACTTACACTTTCTGGAGCACAGTCCATCACTGAGGGAAATCAGGGCAAGAACTCAATCAGGAACTGAAGCAAAACCCACAAGAAATGTTGCGTGCTGGGTCTCGCTTGGTCTGGCTCTGCTAGCTTAGCTTTCTTAGACTGTCCAGGCTCAACTGCCTAGGGAATGGTGCCACCCACTGTGTGCCCGGCCCACCCACATCAGCCTTTAGTCAGGGCAGTCTCTCACAGACATGGTCACAGGCCAGTCTGGTAGAAGCAATTCTTCACTAGAGGTTACTTCTTGTAGGTGACTCTCGGTTGTGACACATTGACAATAAAAGGTAGGACATGGCCTGTGTATGAGCTGCACAGGGGTCCAGTGTGTGTGTGGGGGTCCATGTGAGATGCCCTTCTTTGGGTTCACAATGCTGTCTCTGGTCACCTACCAGCTGTCTGCTTGGTGGCATCCCCTTTTGGCCCCCGCACTTTGTGTGGTTCTCGCCACTTGTAACTGTCCTTCAGAGTGTCATGGGACCTTGTTCCTCCCCAGTCAAGCTCTGACTGAAGGCCTTGCTGCTTAGGCTGAATCCAGATGTCCCTGCGTGGGTGGCCATGCCTGCTCTGTCCAGTGCCTTGCATGGGACCCCAGCTACCCCTATGTCTCTTGTATGTGTTCCTGCCAGTTTCTGCCAGCATGGCAGTCGTTTCCTCAACAGTTCTGCTGGGACTCCCTAAATGGGGAACACCTCCCTCGGGCCTGACTGCTGTTCATCGTAAGTGGCCCCTACTGATCTTGTACGCACCCAGGCACTGCATTGAAGGGGTCCCAGGCAGTGAGGGTCTTAGGGGATGATGGCCCTGTTTCCCAGCTAACCTCCCAGGGTAGGACCCAGGGAGGGAGGGCACCACCTTCAAGGGCTGGAGTTGCCTGACCCATCACAGACAGGCTGCAGGTGGCTGGCCGCCGAAGCTTCCGGGAGCCATGCCCGTCCTCCCCACTCCAGCTTCCCACAGGGCCTGTCTCTGGAGTTGCTGCAGATGGCAGGACCCGGTGCCAAGCCCTGGGGCATCACGGCAAACAAAGGCGTAAGGAGGACACAGGGCAGAAAGAAGCAACTGCACGGTCTCCTGTGAGTCGCCGCCGCCGGCAGCTGCCCCTTCAAGCCTGGGGCTTAAGGGGCCTGCCAGGGCAGGCAGGGTGGGAGTGCAGGGCCTGGAGCGGGCTGCCAGCCCTGGATTGAGTCTTGGCAGTGCCAGCCAGCAGTCACAGGAGCACTCAGGATGCACGTTCAGACTCCTTATATACTCAGTTCCGGCATGTCTGTGAGGAACATTTCAGAGATGTGACATGCACAGAGAGGGGTGGCTTCTGGTGCACCACTGGGCCCCTGGGCTGCTTGCTCTTCCTTGGCCTCTTACGTTTGGGGTTCTGACGTGGTTTGGGGCTGAGATGTCGGTGCATTAGGAAGTATCTTGGAGATAGATGGCTTTGGGGTCCAGCTTGTTTCTCAGGGAGGACCGAGCGGGGTCAGGAGGTACGTTATTCACTCCGCTTTGTCTCCGACGCATCGTTTTGCCACACAGTAAAGAAGGAATGGACGTGGAGTGGAGGTTGTAGGGTCGTAGTTTTAGCCTTTGGGGAGGCTGAGGCGGGAGGATCATGAGCCTCTCTGAGCACGAGCCTGTGGGTGCAGGTCACACAGCAGACACCTGTGTGGCTGTGTCCAGATTCCATTGTGTTTGCTGCGGCGGCACCTGTGAGTTCCAGCTGCTTCTGGCACACTTGACATTGCCTTAATTTCAGCCACCCTGGCGGGCAGTTGTGGCGGCTCCAGACTTAATCTGCACCCTGGAAGTGTTGCCCCGTGCCAATGGCCGTTGTCCCCTCTGGGGCGCTAATGTACCTGTGCTGCATTTCAGATCCAGGCTCTCTGCTGCCTTCAGCTTTGCATGATAACTCGGTTAAGGAATTTTGTTTCTTTTGACTTGGCGGCACCCGGGACTTGAGCCTAAGGCCCCATGCATGCTGGGCAGGGGTTCTACCACTCGGCCACCCTACCATCCCTGCCCTTCTTTTTACGTTGTATTTTTTTAGACAGGATGTCATGAAGTTGCTCAGGCTGACCTTGAGCTCTGTGTAGTTCACTGGCCTTGAACTCGCGATCTTTCTCCCTCAGCCCCCTGTGTATGTGGTATGACGTCCCTGTGTTACCAGGCACTCTTAGGGAGTTTGGAGTAGAGGTGGTAAATGGACCTGCCCGACAGGTGCCAATTCACTTGCTTGTTTTTGGGGTCCTGGGGGGAGTCGCTGGGGCAGGGTCCTGGTCATGATGGTCTTTTAAGGTGGTCCCTGTCTGGGTGTGGGCTTCTTGGAACCGAGTGAGGTTGAGGTTGAGGTTGAAAACTGTCCCTTCATAATGCAGGAATTTGGGTTGCCTGAGCCTGAGTCGACTGCTCTGTGATGTGTGTTAAGGTGCCTCCCTCATGGGGGTCACTGTGGGAAGTCCTTGTCCACATGAGAACCTGCAATAAGACCTCCATTTTTCCCCCCCCCACAGTGCTCCTGAGTCTTTGAGGAACACAGCCTCCTGGTGGAAGTTCGTGGTAGGTTCATCTCTTATTTCCACTTGCTGTCTTGGATGTGTGTGGGGTCCATACTGCTTGCATCTCTGATGGAAGCTGGTGCGGAGTGTCGGGGAGGCAGAGGCTGTCTGGGAGGCCAGAGTGACGTGGAGTGGCGCTTGTTACCTCAGAGTTGCCTAGCCATGGCGGGGAGCAGCTGGGGACTGTGACTTGTCCTTCCTGCCCCCTCCCTCCGCGCTCTTGGGAGAGTTCTTTATCCACTAATGGATTAGTTGTTATTTCCTTTCTTTTGTGGTAGTGGGGACAGAATCTAATAAACCTTACACATGCTAGGCAAGCACTAACCACTGAGCCACACCTCCAGCTTTTGTCTCTGTCTCTCTGTCTCTCTGTCTCTCTGTCTCTCTCTGTCTCTCTGTCTCTCTCTCTCTCTCTCTCTCTCAAGACAGGGTCTCACTAAGTTGCCCTGGATGGTCTTGAACTCACTTCATAGGTTGGGTTAGGCTTTGAGCTTGAGTTCCTCCTGCCGCTGGGACGACAGGCCTGGGTCCTTGAACTCTTTCCTTCTTTCTAAAGCACCTACTGTGTGTAGGTTGAGCAGTAGGTGACTGAGAGAGCATGCCAACAAGCTGGGACAAGTAAGTGTCCTGTCCTTGGTGAGCGCACATCAGCAAGCCTGATGTGAGGGACCGTTGGGTGAAACATGAGACCAGCCGAGAACAGTTACGGATGCATGTGCAGGATGAGGAATAGCTTCATCTGGAGTCTCGGGAAGATGGCATTTGAGGCTGGAGTGGTGGCTCAGTGGTTAAGAACACTGGATGCTCTTCCGGAGGACCTGGCCAACTTTGTTTCCTGTTTTTGTGACCCTCGTGGCAGCTCAACACTGTTGCTAGCTCCAGTTCCAGGGGAACCCAACTCCCTCTTCGGGCTTCCACACACACCAGTCGCACACGTGGTACGCAGACATACATGCAGGCAAGTGCCACATACCGTAAAATAAAGAAGATGGCGTGGGATTGAGGCCTGAGAAGGTTGGTGCCTGGGGGAGGGCTCTCTAGGCAGAGGGCACACACACCTCTGCAGAGGTACAGCCTTCCAAGGGGCTAGCTGGCTGGGACTCCTCTCTTTGTTTTGAGGGGAGGAATGTGTAAACATCCCCACCCCCACCCCCAGCTCCTGCCAGCGGGGCTGTGGTTCCTCTCCTCTTTCAGGCTGGCTCTGAACTTGTGGTTCTTTTGATTCCGCTGTCTGTGTGCAATTCAGTGTGTGTGCCGCCGCACTGATCTGTGTGGTATGGAGGGCGAACATTGCCTGCTAGGCAAACACGCCACCGACGGAGACACTTCTCGTAGCCATAGGCTGGGGTTTCATCGAGGCGGGAAGGGGGTGGGCAGGAGTCTGCGGGGGTGGGGCTGCCCACTGGGTCTTTGAGAGTGGAAAGGACTTCTTGGTGGCTGGGCCCCCTCAACCCCACCCCCATCCATCCGCATCTCGCCTAATGGGGAGCCACCTCAGCCTGACTTATCTGCCTGTCACGCCAGTGGCCCACCCGAGGACGATAAAAGGGCTTTTTGTCTGCAAGCACTTAGCTTCCTCCACTGGGGCGATCCATCATGCCTGTGGGAAGAGGGAAGCAGACAGAGGGGGAGGGCGGGGAGCCAGGGACCCAGGCGGCTCCTCAGCCAAGACAAGGCTGTCTGGGAACGGCAGGAACAGACTGGGGATGCCCCGAGCCCCATCCCCTTGGGCAGAGGGCCACGAGGCCTTTTGGAGATCCTTGGGCCTCGGGAAAGTCTGCTGAGGGAACAGAAGTCTGTGTAACAAGCTGGTCACCTGCACACACCCTCAGGTCCCTGACCACTTTGTGGGATGACCTTGTTTGATCTCCAGAGCACTCCTAAAGTGCCACGTCACTGTCCCCCCATTACAGATGGGGGCAGTGAGGCTGGGAAGTGATATGAGGTTCTCTGCACTGATGAGAGCCTTGGGGTTCTGTGGTGGGCCCAGCTGTGTTGTTCTGACCTTGCAGTGGGGAGAGGGGGCTCTGGGGCTTTCTAGGGGAGGGCCACTGGAGTTTTAGGCTTGGGTAGGAGGTGGTGTTTACCTGAGCCCCGGCTGAGAGATGGGCTGGAAGATGGAGAGAGAGAAAGGCTTGTAATGGGGGAAGGCTAGTGCGGGAACGGGGCGGTCAAGCATGTCAGGATAGGCAGGTGAGTGCCCAGGGCTCAGTGGGCAGATTCTGGGGCTGTGGTCAGCGAGGGAGGCTCACACTCTGGGCTCTGTTTCCCACCTGGAGAGCAGCTTGGGTTTTGTCCTCTAACCCTGGCTGTAAAAACCACGGGGTAGAAGAGCACAGGGTTCCCCTTCCCTTCTCTCTGGCTCAGTATCCTTTATTCTTTGGCTCCTTCCCAGCTCTGGGTGCTGAGCCCTGGCCAGACTCCTGCCTCCCTTCCCTCCCCTCCCTTTACTCTTCCTTCCCCTCCGCCTCTGCCCTCCCTCTCCTCCTCTTCCCTTCTTCCCCCAGGGCCACCCTCAAATGACAGCAATTAATGGTGCCTGTGATGGCGGAGTGTGACAGCTGAGCTGCCTGCCTGCAGCTGCCCTGCTAATCGGGCCCGGGGGACTCCCCCCCTCCTGCTAGTTCTATGCACTCCTCCCCTTTGCTCACTGGGGCGCAAGGGCCAGCCAGCAGTGGGCCCGTGGGAGGTGGCAGAGTTACCCCAACCCTGTAGCTTCTCCCGCTGGCTGTCCTCTTCTGTCATCAGGGCGACTCTTGCCTGACCTTGTTGTCCTCCAGTGAGCATGACTGTGGCAGTGGGCACCTCAGTTGCCCACCTCCCTCCCATGCCCTGTTCCAGGTCTGATGCTGGCCTGACATGATCCTCAGGGTGAGCCGGGAGCCTTTCTCCCAGGCATCTATGCTTCCTGTCTCCTGAGAGGGAGAGAGAGAGGGTTCCCGTGGAATCAGACCTTTGTCCTGCCCTAGACGGACAGCATCAGGCAGATTCGCTGGCTTGATCCTGGGGGACCTGGAGGCAGCCTGTTGCCTTTGCCAGGGTTAAAAGGATCCCAGCATGTCCTGCCCACACTGGGCTTTGTCCATCCATCATTTCGAGGTGGCAATAATAGGGCTCCTGCTGTATACCAGGACCTGCAGCCAGTGCATTCACCTTGGTTTATTTTAGGGCTTAAAAATATCTTGATATTTATTATTAGTATGTGTGTGTGTGTGTCCCTAGTTAGAGAACAGCTTGTGGGAGTCAGTTCTCTTTTTCCCAGGATTGAAACTGGGTGGTCAGGCTTTTGCCACAAGCGCCTTTGCTCTCTGATACATTTTGCCAGCTCCATTTTCTGGTGTTTCGTTTTGTTTTTCGGAGATAGGGTTTCTCTGTGTGACAAGCCCTGGCTGTCCTGGAACAGCCTGCTCTGTAGACCAGGCTGGCCTCGAACTCTCAGAGATCCACCTGCCTCTGCCTCCTGAGTGCTGGGACTGAAGGCTGGAACCACACCAGGCCAGTATCGTTTTCTGGCTTTTCTAACCTTGCTTTTATAGGTGGAGAAACTGAGGGAGAGGCGCTAAAGTCAGTTGATAGAAACGACTTAGTAAGAAAGGCCCAAATGTGACTTTGAGTCAGATCAGCCCCACCTGGTGCTCTTAGGTCAGGGGAATCCAGACTCCTCGTGGAAAAGTCGGGAAATGAAGTGGGGATTATGATGTGCAAACATGTGCGCGCGCGCGCACACACACACACACACACACACACACACGCACGCATAAATACGCATTCATGCACAGAGCGTGCCTAGCTTCGTTCCTCACACGTGCTGACTCTGGTCTGCTCTTGTTTCTCACACTTCCGGCTCCCGTTCTCTTCTTGCTAAGGGTACTTCCATCTTGCAGTGTCCGGCTGCTCGCTGATCTGGCCCTCCCTAGCAGTGGCTCGAAGAAAGCTCCCCTGGGCCATTTCTGCCTGCTTGAGTCTCTGTGAACGCGGTTCTGTTTCTCCTGGGTGCATTTCTTGTTGGAGTGGGTTGCGAGGTGCGTGGTAAGTGTGGAGGAGCCGCTGGGCTGACGGACGAAGCGCCTTCTCACCTTGTTCCCACCAGCAGGGTGTGGGCTTGCGACTGTCACTCTGTCGCTCTGCTTCCGTGCCTGCACTTGAGACTGTCGGTCACTTGAGACTGTCGGTCGGCTCCATTGGCCACCCGAGTGAGTCCTGTCGCGTTTTCGATGACACTTCAACATTGGCTGCGTTTTGATTCCGTGTCTGGCCAGCTGGCGGAAAGCTTGGATGGGTGAGACAGTCACGCACCTGCCAGCACTGGCTCTGTCGTTTCTTTGTATTCCCGGGCGATGACTTAAGTTTTTCTTGTCTCACCATGTGGACCAGGGCTGTGGTGTGTTGATGAGTAGCGGCTTCCAGGGTTACCAAGCGGTGGCTGTTCTGAACATTTTTAGTTAACAGAGGAGGAAACTGAGGCAGAGGCCAGGTGATTTCTCCCACAGGAGGATAATTGGCAATCAGAACTACAGCGTGCACACGTTCTCCTCTGTGTCAGGAAGTTACATGGATGCGTTTGCGAGCTGAGCTGAGCTGAGCTGAGCTGAGCTGAGCTGGAGGGTCGTGCCAAGAATTGATGGCCAGGGAGGGCCAGAACTCAGCCTTCCCTCCGGGGTTTCCTTTGCTTCAGAGCCAAGGGTGTGGAGGAGAGCCCGGGCCTCCGGGTGAAGCCCTGAAGTACTGTGAAGTGAGTGTCAGGCCGTGGTCTGCCCTCATCGAGCCTGTTATCTTGAACAAAATCACACAAGAGTTCTGGGGAGCTGTTGTGGGGCAAGGTAGGGGCCAGCTGCTCAAAAGCCCAGGAAAGGGGGCGACGGCAGAGGAGGGCCTCCCCGGCTCTTTACAACACCCCCTCTCCCTAGCCTGCGGGGGTGTCGGCTGAGACGACTTTTCAGGGGAAGAAGGCCCGTAAATCAAATAAGCAATCCCGTAAATAAATAAGTAATGAAGTTAGTGGGGTGCCTAATTACATCAGAGTCGTAATTACGGATGGATGCCTGCCCGATAATTGTACTTGTTTTTAATCTTTGGCTCCGACATGTGTCTCCTCCAGGCAGAGGAGGCGCTGTTGCGGAGCCTTTGTGGGCCTGGTGGTTGGGTGTGTGGGTGCCGGGTCCATCCACACAGGGTTGTGTGCTGGGTCGGCCTTGGCTTTGTCCCGTGGTGACTCCAGTTCTGAGGTCACCAGGAGTGGAGACAATGACAGGGATGATAGTAGCAACAGGGTTTTTTAATAGCACCCACAGTGTGGTTAATGGTAGCTTATTTAACCTCCAAACCCTCCGAGTGCCATCATCCCCTTTATGCATGAGACACAGGCACAGAGAGGTTTAGTACCTCCCCCGAAGTCACGCGGCTCGTAAGCCTGGGTCTTTCCCGCCTCAGCCTCTAGGTTATCCCGTGTGGGGCGTCTTGGGTACGTTCCCTGCATTGAGTGGCAGTGGGAGCAATCCTGTCGTCCTGTGTTATGGCCTTGATTCCACAGTGACGTTATTCTGAGCTGTGGATGACCTTGCATCCCGCTAAGGACAAAGCTGGCTAGCTTCGGGTCTCCTTCCTCTCATAGGCATCATCGCACCCATTCTACAGAGACAGGAGGCTGGGGCGGGGGAGGAAGTCCGGAGCAGGCTCCCACTGCTGGCGGGTGCTAGGGCCAGGGCTCTGGGATTCTGATCACTTTCAACTCCCTGGTGTAAAAGCAGAGCTGGAGATGGGGTGGACAGCCGTGACGTGACAGGACAGGGTGGGGGAATGACATGACTGTGACCTGGGTTGGTTGGAGGCGACTCAGCCATGTGGCATTGGGGTGCCTTTCACACGGGGAACCAGAATCAGGGTTTGTCACGGGCTTTCCCCTGACTTCAGGAATTCACTTGCATTTTAGCATGTGAAGGGCCAGAGCGTTGGACAGGTTGGCACTGTGAATGCCCCGAGGGACTATCGGACTCCCAAGTGTCAGCGAGGCTGATGAGGCCCAAAAGGTGTGGATGAGGCATGAACCCTAGGTTAGGGCCACCTAGGACTCCTGAGGTCAGGGGCCCGTGCACCGAGGTCACGCTAGGCGCCAGAGGGAAGTAACCGATGGGTGCTCAGAGTGGAAAGTCCCGAAGAGGACGTGTTGAGGCACAGCTGAACCAGCTGGGTCCAGGAGCACAGACACCGCCTTGGGGGAGCTGCCACTGTCTTAGCTCTCTTTCCTTCTGTGGTCCTCGCCCTTACCAACAGCTCAGTCCTGCCACCCCAGGGGAAGGAGAGGCACCGAGGGCCCAGGAGGGTGCGACTTCCTTACCTGTTTTCTCCCCAGTGAATTCTTTAACACCTTTCTTCCCCTGCAGGGAGAGGTGGCTAGGGTGGTAGTTGAGGTGTGTTCAGAGGTATCCCAGACTCAGGAAGCCAGTGAGCCTAGGCAGGGGATTGGGGTTGAGCACAGTGCCAGATGCTCTGAGCAAAGGTAGCTAGCTGGACAGCAGCGTTGAAGTGTCTGAAGTCAGAAAACTGCAGCCATGTGGGCCAGAGCCTTCCTGTTGGGGTAAGCTCTTTCCCCCTCCTCCCTCCTCCCTCCTCCCTCCTCCCTCCTCCTCCATTTTTTTTTTAAATATGACCTGTGACTTTTATCTCAAAGTATCTTTTTTTTTCTCCCCTTGTGATCTGGGCAAATGTCTCATGGAATGTTCCAGAAAGTTCCAAGTCTGGAGAAGTCATGTCTGGCACCTCTGCAGATGCTGTTTGAGAAAGTCAGGGCCCAGGGTTACATACAGTCTCTGCTCCTGAATGATCGATCGTGCAGGTGCAGCAGGGCCTGGGGAAACACCAGAGGACAGCGACTCCAGGGGCTGGTGACTGAACGCTGCCATTTTGCTCCAGGGGCAGGTCTGTCTTCTGCCGACGGCCTCAGTTTTTCCATCTGTGACATGGGGGGATAGCTGTGCCTTTAGGGATACTCTGAGGTATCATGGTGCTTATATAGACGTCAGTCTGGTGCCTGGCATTTTGGGGATGTGACGTCCTTGTCTGGTCAGGTCCTCTGGGGAATGTTGGGAGCCTCACCTCTCAGTCACCGCTGGCTGAGTGTGGGGTTTCAGGACCTGGGGCAGTGGCTGCTGCTGCAGGAGGCCTAGTTGGCTGGTGGCACTGCTGCAGAGGATGGCCCCTTTGGGCATAGGGTGGTGCACCACAGCCTTGGTCCTACTGGACTAAGTATTATTCTAGTGCAGTGTGGGAAGTCTCCTGTGCCAGCAGCAGGGGACAGGGATGAGGGGAACCTTCCCTCCTGGGGTAGAACTGGGTACTTCATGCCTCCCCAGAAGGGATTTGGGCTCTGGTCTTTCTTGCTGGATCTGGCAGGCAGTGGGCAGTAATATGGGCCCCGTGACTTTTGTTTGGCTTGGTAGTGGTGTTCCTGTTGGTTTCCTTGGGCCTGGGGGAGGGGTGGGGAAGGGGTACGAGAGGGGAGGGAGAGAAGCTTTAGCTCAGTTGAGCCATGAGATGTGATCTTTGGGTAGAAGGTCTTGGACCATCCCGAATTGTGATGAACACAACATAGTGTTGAATGCCCTGAGGTTCCAAGGAGACATTCTGTGGGCTGGAGCATAGGTGGGCCAATGCTGCCACAGCTGAAGGCACCAGGACTGAAGGGTCTAAGTGTGCTTGCCACACCTGGGGAGGGAGTGTGGCCCTATATAGCCTGATTTTAGACCTCCTTTAGCTCCCATCTCAAACGCCCCCAGTAGCTGGTCGGCCACTATGGCCACAGGGGCAAGTGCACGTGTGGGTTTTATTTTAACTTCACGTGTGTTGGAAGAATTTGACTGCTGCTGTGTGCACAGTGCTCCATGCACACGTTTCTTGAATGTCCAGCAGCTCTAGGCCTGGGGGCCAGGAGTCCTGGGGTGTGGGGTGCCTTGCTGAGGCCCAACCAACCCTTAGTTTTTGGTGTGTGCTACTCCACACCTCTGATACTTGGTTATTACTCAGGTAGAGATTAGAGCTAGAGTTAAGGTTGTTTTTTTTTTTTTTTTCTCCTTCTCTCTCTCCTCGAGACAAGGGTTTCTCTGTGTAGCCCTGGCTGTCCTGGAACTCACTCTGTAGACCAGGCTGGCCTCAAACTCAGAAATCCGCCTGCCTCTGCCTCCCGAGTGCTGGGATTAAAGGCGTGCCCACCACGCTCTGCTAGAGTTAAGTATTAAGTATTAAGAGTTTTACTGTGTGTCTCAGATTGGCCTGAACTCAAAGCAGTCCTCCTGCCTCAGCCTTCCCAAATGCTAAGATTGTGTTTGCTAACATGTCAGGTGCAATTAACCTTTAACTTCTTTTCCCTTTGAGATAGAGTCTGGTTTTGTCTCTCAGGCTGCTATTAAGCACAACTCACTCTATCCTGGGCTGGCCTCAAACTTGTGGAATCCTCCTGCCTCAACTTCTCCTGCTTTAGCTAGGGTTACAGCATGTACCACCCCACCTAATGAGAGGAAACATTTTCAGTGGGTGACCGGTGTGTCAGTTCTGAGCACCGAGAATTGTTTGTGTTTGTTTGTTTGTTTCTTTAAGCTTTTCTTTTTTTTTTAAAGATTTATTTACCTATTTTATGTATGTGAGTACACTGTCACTATCTTCAGACACTCCAGAAGAGCCACCATGTGGTTGCTGGGATTTGAACTCAGGACCTCTGGAAGAGCAGTCAGTGCTCTTAACCGCTGAGCCATCTCTCCAGCCCCGAGAATTGTGTCTTGATCATCTCTGTCTTTTCACCTACAAACTGCTTGTCACCTGGTCTCTCAGGGGCTCATCGCCATTGCGTCTAGTCCCAGGCCCCGTGGCTGCCCCGTCCCTGGGTAGACTCTCAGACGGGACCTTGCTGCGTGTCTTATGTCTCGTTGTATGGCTTTGGGGTGCTCTTCTCTGAGGTCCTCGCATGTGTTGGCCTTCATTTCTTTTCACTGCGTGGTTATACTCCACTTTGTGGTGATGTAGCCGTAGAATGTCTTAGGAGTGTCTTTGCAGCTAGGGAAACGGAGGCCAGCATGGCCACTGTGCATGGGGTCCAGGCTCGGGGAAGGGAGGTGGGAGAAGAAGTGTGGGCAGTTTCTCGCTCTCTCCTGTGTTTGGTTCCCCTCCCTGCTGCCTGGCCAGGAGCCTTGCTTGGGGAATATGTATGTTGGGTTGGCCATAGCTCTCTGAGGCTCCAGATCTCCTCACTGTTGCTCTTGGCTGGCCGTGTCAACAGGCACAGGCAGTTGGCCTGCATCCAGTCTCCCCTTTGGTTCCCTATGGACTTGACTCTCAGCCTGTAACCTGGACTTGACCACCGTCACCAACATTTCCCGCCACGTGTTGCTACACGGAGCAGCCAGCTTGCTTGGGAATTGGGTGTGTGTTGCTGGCTCAGGATGCTGGTGCTGGGTGGAAGGCTCTGCGTGTAGCTGCTTCTGGCTTTTGGTGATATATGATCACTAAGTCACTTACGGAACACTCAGCTGCCTGGGATCTTATGAGAAGACAGAGCTGTGGGCGTGACTGCAGAAAGGGATATGACCGGGTGATCAGCTTTGAAACTGTACTTACGGGTTTCAGGGTAACCTTTGGAAAAGGCACGGTTCTCTTGCAGCCTCTGCTGGAACAAATGCAAGGGCAGAAAATGGGGGACACCTCTGACCACAGCTTCCTGGTGGCATTTGGATGGTGTGCTATGGCTCTGTTCTGGGTTTCAGTCTCCTGATGTCACACTGAGAGCCAGGGATGGGGGACTATCCCAGTGGTTACATCTTGGCTGAAAAGATAGGCTTTAGCTGCCTCACTGTTTAATGCCTCAGTTTCCCCTACCTGTAAAAGATGGCTGCAGGGTGGGCACCCCACCTTTGCCAGTGGGGTTGGGGCAACCGAAGCCTCTGGAAGCCCTTCTTGGGTTATGGGCACCACAGAGCAGTCAGGAGGGATGTCAGGGTCTTCTGGACTGCAAGGGCTTAGATGTCTCCTTGGTGGTCTCCCTGTGGCTGTGGGTCTTTCCATAACCTTCAGTGACCACATTAATCTGCCTTAGTCCTGAGCTACTGGTGGCGGAGGCCGTGGCTTCATTTTCTTCTTCTTCGTCGTCGTCGTTGTTGTCGTCGTCGTCGTCGTCGTCGTCGTCGTTTGTGAGTTACTGATTTTACAATATTCTTTTTTTTTTTTTTTTTTTTTTTAATTTTTAAATTTATTTTCATTTCACGTGCATTGGTATTTTGCCTCCATGCGTGTCTTTATGCCTGTGTGTGAGGGTGTCAGATATTCTGAACTGGACTTACAGACAATTGTGAGCTGCCATGTGAGTGCTGGGGAATTGAACCCAGGTCCCATGCAAGAGCAGCCAGTTCTCTCAACTGCTGAGACAATTCTCTAGCCCCGACTGGTGGCTTCTTGCTGGCTGTGGCACTGTAGGTACCGCCATGACCCGGGTTCAAATCCCAGGGCAGTCTCTTTCTAGGACTGCTTTCTTTGGATCACAGTGGACAGTGGGGTCACTTTCTGTCATGCTCTGGGCACCCTTACCCTGGGCACCCTGCTTAGCGTGGTTGTGGTTGAGCTGTCAGACACAACATTGCTGGTCATCTTGAGCGGCTCCTGATGACGGGATTGTGACTGTGATTGAAGGCCCTGTTGGAGGCCTGTCCCCTCTTCTTCTCCTCCTCTTGGCCCTTCCCTGGCCTCATCTTTTCATCTTCCAGACCTTCCTTATTTCCATTCTGGCCCCACATTTGGCTGTGTGTATGGCCTGGGCTTCCTGCTTGGGGGTGGGGTGGAGTGGGGGGTGGGGCACAGAGCTTGCATCATGCAGTGTCTCTTTTGGGAACACACTGTTGGCCTGACTCTTGGGTACTGAAATGGAAGCCATTTGAGACCCTAACAGAGTGGTTCTCAACATGTGGGTACCCACCTTTTCACAGGGGTCGCCCAAGACCCTGGGAAAACACAGATATTTACAAGTAGCAAGATTCATAACAGCAGCGAGATTAGTTATGAAGTAGCAACAAGCACAATTTTATGGTGGGGGGTCGCCATAACATGAGGGACTGTATTAGGAGACTGTAGCATCAGGGAGACCATTGCCCCAACACCTCAGGGCTGTGGCCCAGAGCCCCACAGCTACAGAGCCAGCCCGCCTTGGGAAAGATGCACAGCCCACACCCAGAGGAGGTCGAGCAGGAGGTGAGTCACCCAGCAAGTCACAGCCAGTGCTGACGCCTGCCCAAGCATCCGGCCATCTCTTCTGGCCTCTGTGTGCGCTTGGCTCTGCCTGTTTGCCAGCCCGTCACCAAGATGAGCCCCGGACCCGGTTTCCTTTAGTTGAGATCGGAAGACCGGGAAGATCGGGACGGACGGGAGTATTTTCCTCTGGCCATCTGGCCCTGCAGGGCTGGAGGACGTCAGGGCCGGCTGGGAGGAAATGGTTAAAGGAGGGGCCGTGGCTGGCCCTGGTCCCTCTGCCAGCAGCAAGGAGGGAGAGGGCTTCTCAAAAGCTATAAAAAGGCTTCGCAGTGTTGAGCCCCAGTGGCTGGAAGCCCGCCAGGGTTACCATGGCGATGAGGAATTAGTCCCGACTGCCAAGGCTGCTAGCAGCTCGGTACTTTTGGCTCTGGAACAAGAGTGGACTTATGTAATTCCGTGTTTATAGGCCTGGGTGGCGGACGCAGAGCTGGGCCTGAGTCTTGGTGGCGGCCCACAGTGGGTCACACCACCCCGCAGGGTATCCCTGACACGTCTCCGGTGCCCTGATTTGGGGGGACATTAGGACAGAAGCCTGGGGCCTAGCAGGCTGCTGGTTCCCACCGGGGCCTCCCCAGCCGGGGTGGGAGCCCAAGTCTCGCGGGAAGGGGTGCGGCTGCTGTGTGGGGCCGCCCCTTGCCCGCTTGGTCTGGAGGGAGGATGGCCCTGTTGCTGGCCAAGGGCTGGCCCCTAGACGCCTGTGGGTCGGGCCTCGGATACAGGGCATGCTGACCTGGGCTGGCTCACTGCCGGCCCTCGCTTGCCACATGGGGCAGTTCCTGCAAGTTGTGTGGAGCCCACTCAGGCTGTTGCTGGCCATGCACTGGTAAGAGAAGTTGCCTGACTGGGGGTGCCCACATCCCCAGACCCTAGGGATGGTGCCACAGACCAGAGGGCTACGATTTGCAGGATGTGGGCAAAGGGCACTGCCTGGGGACTCCTGGAATTGCCTGCAAGGTGCCCCAGCCCTGCTTGAGGTATGGTGGCCCTGGTTCCTGCCTGCCCCCGTCAGCCAGCTGGGGTGGCTGGAGAGGCCCGAGGCAAGATGTGTCTCAGGGTCCTGTGCATGGGACAGTAGGTTATCTTAACGGGAAAAGTTGTTGATGTCCGGAAGACGCGAGGCACTGGGTACTGGCTGGTGGCCCTGGGAGGGGATACATGGTACAGACATTGTGCCTTCCGTGAACATGCCTACCCAGTGCGTGATGGGATAGTGGGACAGTGTAGGTCGGGACGTGGGGTGACCGGATCAGAGCGTGGGGACTTGGGAGCTTGGGCTGGGGGGGGGGGAGCCAGGTGCAGGCATTGTGGGCCCAGCCTGCCTCCCCTGCTGAAGTGGAGCTTGGCTCAGCGCCCTGTCTGGTTTGAAATGAGGGCCACCGGCCCAGGCTTGCCCAGGGCCTTGGCAGCACGAGAGGGGTAAACATTGGAAAGTTGGAAAGGCTTCGGGAGCTCACAGCAGCAGCCTGCGGCAGCAAGCCCAGGGCAGGGGATAGACTTCTCCAGGCCTGGGGCGGGGGGTGGGGAGCAGCTGAGATGCAGCTCCCAAGGATCCCCGAGATCAGGCTGTTGTGGGGGCTCCAGCGACTCATTTGCCTCAGACCCTGGTTGTTCATCCAGTCCCATTTCCTATTCTGTAGCTTTCAGTGTGCCCCCTTTAAACTCTTTCTCTTATTTCCCTAAGTGACGGGGCCCCACGGGAGTGGAGGTAATAGTAGGAGGAACAGCACCTTTTTAGTAGGCTCTGGGGCAGGACTCAAGTTAGATGACTCTGGCAAGCCACTTCCTAGTCTCAGTCTTCCCATCTGGCAAGTGAGCATGTATCAAGTTATGTGGTCTAAAGGACCCGATGACACAGTTCTCTGGCACAGGGTGGGTTTGTGGTACTGACTAGGGTTGTGGTTGCTGGTGAAGATGACAGTGACAACAGCAGGCTTATCTGGGCCAACGGTGGGTATGTGCCATCTTGGAGTAACAGTGTTAATGGAGTTGTGGGAGGGTCAGACGGAAGTTCAAGGTATAGCCTGAGCCTCGCAGGACATTCCACCTTGGTCAAGCCCTGGTCATTCCCTAGCCTCTCACGTGTGCCTTGAGGGAGCAATGGGAGCCCCAGGGGCTACAGGGCTGGGTGGTGTTCAGGGGTAGACCCCATAAGTAAGCTTCCCAGGCCCCCTTGCTTTGTAGAGACTCGAACCCTGGACTGGCGCAGGTCTTCACCTGGCCTCCCTTGCAAGTCCATTGTCCCATTTCCCCTGAGCGTGCGTGGGTCCTTGACACTGCCCAGTGTGGCTTGGGGGTTGGGCCAGGGTGGGAGGTCCAGTGTTCTGCTGAGGGTGGCGATGCTTCTGTGTTTGTAAGTGACACCGAGTGCTGCTTCTGCTGGGCTCAGAGCCTCTCGTGTCTGGCCAGCAGCAGCCACCTGAGGGCTCCTTTCTCGTCTAGGCCACCATGCTAGCTGCCCACTGTCAGTCGTCCTGGGACTCCCCAGCCCTCAGGAAGGGCCCCTGAGTCGGGGCTGTACATGCCTCTACTGTTTGGAGGCCTTGTGTCTGTTTGGAGGGTGTTGGCTGGGTAGAGGCCGCCTACCTGTGGGGAGCTTGGGTGATGTCCCTGCTAATGAGAAGCCTGCATGGAAGCCCAGAGCAAGGTTGGGTATGGGATGGAGGAGCTGTGGCAGCTGAGGTCATTGAGCCTACACGTGCGCAAATCCATGCTCAGATGCATGCACACACACATGCATACACGCTCGTGTTCACAGCAAGTATTTGAAGGTGTGACTATAGCTGGTTGGGTCAGTGTCCTTTCCCCGGCTCAGACTTTGAGAAATTGAGCCCTTGATGATTCAAGTGCATGCCATTGGGGGCACCTCTGAAGGGCACACGAGATCGTGGGGCTTGCAGTGGCATCCCCAAGAGCAGCTCTACAAGTTTCCATGTACCTTGAAATAACTGCGGAGGAAGGACAGTGGCTCCCAAGACCGGGCTGACCTGAGTTTGTGCCTTGAGGTTCCTTGCAGGCTGGGTGATTTGACTCAGCCCCCAGAGCTTCCATATCCTCATCCGTAGGATGTGGGGTGAGGGGTCAGCGCCCTGCAGGGCGAGTGTGACTGTTAGGTCAGTAGTCACCTGCACTGAGCGCCTGTTAAAAGGGTTTTATCATACTTAGTGGGGCATGGTGGTATGGTCCTTTAGTCCCACTACTGGGGAGGCAGAGGCAGGCAGATCTCTGAGTTCCGGACTAGCCTGGACTACAGAGCGAGTTCCGGGACAGCCAGGGCTACAGAGAGAAACCCTGTATGGAAAATCAACAAAAAAGTTGTGTCACATCATTTTTGGGGCGTTGGTTATCTCCTTCCACCCACCATGGCTGTCTTAGGGGTAGAATTCTGGGTGTCAGGCTTGGTCGCAGAGGTCCTTACCCACTCCTCCATCTTGCCAGCCGTAGGCTGAGCGTTTTCACACTGTGCCCTGTCGTCAGATAGTGTGGCGGGCTGCTGTGGTCACCACCCGTTCGTCAGTGTGATTGCTTGCGATGGCCTCACTCTGAGGTCAGTGTGATCGTGTGGTTCGCCTGCTGCCTAGTGGGTGTGATTGTCGTGGTTTATCTGTTCCGTCAGTGGCGTGCACATTCAGACTTTGCCTGGTCACTGTGGTGTGTTCTGTCGTTGGCTGAGTCTCCATGGTTGGCGGGCTTTATTGTTGGTGGGATCACCATACTTTGCCTGCTTTCCTGTTGGCGTGGTCTCCATGGTTCGCCAGTTCCACAACTGGCATGACCTTTGAGATTCGCTAGCTATGTCGTTGGTGTGGTCTCCATGGTCTGTCTACTGTCGTTGGCGTGGTCTCTGCGGTTCATCTGCTCTGTCGTTGGCCTTAGGTGTGAACAGTGTCTCTCAGGAGCTGCTGGTTCTAGGTGGCTCTAAAGCGTGGGCAGAGCCGGCATGGGGCCACCAGGCGCATGGGGCCGCCGGGCATGCCATTGAGCTTGCTACTCTCGATACCCGGGTGGTTCTGACTTAGGTAGGGTTTCTAGTACACCACCACAACCAGTTTGGCTCACAGATCCCCAAATCAGAATCCATGGCTCACAGATCCCCAAATCAGAATCCATGGGGGAGGAGGCAGGAACTTAATTAAGCAGGGGCCAGGAAGGAACGTTGCTTCCCGGCTTGCTCTAGATGGCTTGCTCACTCCATCTGCTTTCACAGACAACCCAGGGTGAACAGCCTAGTGTTGGCCCCGCCCACTGTGGGCGGGGCCCTCTCAAATCAGAATCAAGAAACTGTCCCACAGACTTGTCTCTAGGCCAGTTCGATGGGGGCATTTTCTCAGTTGAGGTTCCTTCTTCTCAGGTGACACTGGGTTGTGTAAAGTTGACAAAATGAACCCCCCCGGAATTGTATAGGTTACTTGCACGCCACGGGGTTGGGATGGGGATTCAGGGCTATGCTCTGAGGGACTTCTGTAAATGTGACCAAGCGCTGAGTGAGAAGAGGGTTAGGGAAGGAAGGAAGGAAGGAAGGAAGGAAGGAAGGAAGGAAGGAAGGAAGGAAGGGTGGGTTTGTCTCAGCTTGCAGTTTTGTTTTTTTTTTGTTTTGTTTTTTTGTTTGATTTTTTTTTGTTTTGGTTTTTTGAGACAGGGTTTCTCTGTGTATCCCCTGGCTGTCCTGGAGCTCACTCTGTAGACCAGGCTGGCCTTGAACTCAGAAATCCACCTGCCTCTGCCTCCCAAGTGCTGGGATTAAAGGCGAGCGCCACCAAGCCCAGCTGGCTTGCAGTTTTTAATGGGTTCAGTCCATGATGGTAGGGGAGCTGAGACAGCTGGTCATTGCATCCATAGTCAGAAAGCAGAGAGTAGACAGGAAGTGGTCTAACTGGAAAACCTTGGGGCTCCCCCCCCCCCGCCCCCAGCCAGGTCCCATCCCCTGAACGCTCGAGCGCCTGGGACCGAGTATTCAAACACAGGAACCGCTTCCCACGCAGATCCTGGCCATCCTGTGGAGTGGTGCAGGCTTGTTTCTGGGGCAGAGGGCACAGGGTCCTCTGCCTCCCTGGGCACAGGATGGAGAGGCAGAGAGGGGGTGTGGAGAGCTCTCTAACCCCCTGAGCTTGTGGGCTGTTGTCACTTGGAGACCTCATACTGTCAGGATCTTTGAACTCATACCACCTGGCTTCCCTGAGATGGGAGGGAAGGGTCCCTCCTGCTCCAGTGGCCCCTGGAGAGGCTGAGGTGCGCCTCCGTGCTTGGCTGGTCCTGGGTGTTTGTCCCCACTGTCTAAATCCTTGAGTCTCTGAGCTCTTCGTACATGGCTGGCGGTTCTGAGCTGCAGCCTTCCTTTCTCGGTGCTGGGAGCTGTCTATCCACTGTCGAGGTGCTAACAGGTGAGGGTCAGGTTGGGTGCTGGCCTGGGCAGGGCTGGTCTGTTCCAGCTGCAGCCTCATTTGGTGGAGAGGTTCAGGGAGCTGCCTAGGGCAGCTTCTGTTGCAAGGACACCGGTCCTTCCTGTGACCTCATCACCACACAAAAGCTCCGCCCTCCTGGTGCCATCCATCTCTTGGCTTATAGGTGTCAGTCTAGGAGCTAGGGGGTCCCAGATGTTCCATCTGTGCCCTGACAATTTCCTCAGCTGTGCCTGCAACATCTGAGCATAGCCTCTTGGAAATTGTCACTTGGTGTCTAGGGGCAGTACCCCAGGCTTGTTCCTAGAGTGAGGGGGTTGGCTTAGAGTGGTGTGTGTGTGTGTGTGTATGTGGTGTATGTGTAGAGTATATATGTGGTGTATGTATGTGTGTGTATATGCGTGTGTGTGGGTATATGTGTAGAGTATATATATGTGTGTGTGTGTGTGTGTGTGTGTGTGTGTGTGAGGTATGAGTTTGGGTATTTATATGTGTAGGGTGTGTGTGTGTGTGTGTGTGTGTGTGTGTGTGATGCATGCATGAATGTGTGTGTCTTGTATGTAGAGGCAGGACCCTGCTTCCTCAGACTGGCCAGACTGATGACCTGTGACACTCACTGTGGGAAACTGGGGCATCCTTTGTGTTTGCTGGGTGCCCAGCTCCTGGGAGAAGTCATGGAGATGGGGTTGGGGGTCGAGGAAAGCGGGGCTCTTTGCTTAGGTGTGGGTGTGATGGCCAGTTTTGCCTGGGGCAGAGGCCTCACTTGAGCCCAGAATCTTCCTGTCCTGTGAGGTTCAAAGAGGGTTAAGTAGCTCCCCCAAAGACCCAGAAAGACCCAGCAGACACAACGTGAAGCGGATCCATCCATCGTTTTTTTGTGTCAGTCTGCCTTCAGGGTGATGGAGCTTAGGGGATTATCCCGCTTCCGCCCCAGAAGGCCATGTTCTTATCCTTGGCTCAGAGTAGGCCCTGAGCAGCTCTGGGAGGCCCACTTCCCAGGCACAGCTTTCTCCCTGGCGCAGACACTTCCCAGGCTGCCCGCCCTGTTCTGGAAGACCCAGGGTGGCTTCTCCTGCCACTCTGAGCCAAGCATTCAGAAGACCCGCCCCCTGCCTCCAGTCCTGCTTTGACAATGCGCCCTTTGTCCCCTGGTCCAGCCTCCTCCCAGCTCCCAGCAGAGTGCCCGGGCCTATGATGTCATGTCCCTTTCAGCCAGGTCCTAGGCGGGTGGCCGGGGTGGAGGCCAGCAGACTAGGAACGACTGACCTGCTCCTTACCATGACTGGGCTGCCCTGAACCCTTCAAGGTCAGGGTCAATGTTCCCTTGTGAGTGAGTGAGTGAGTGAGTAAATGAGTGAGTATGTGTGTGTGTGTGTGTGTGTGTGTGTGTGTGTGTGTGTGTGTGTGTGTGGAGAGAGAGAGAGAGAGAGAGAGAGAGAGAGAGAGAGAGAGAGAGAGAGTGAGAGCGCTCCCATTTACACAGCTGGTTCCTTGGCTTTCTTTCCTTTTTTTCCTCTCCTCTCCCGAGCCACCTCCAGCCTCTTCGCCTGTGAGTGGATGAGTCACGGAGCTGGCCTCTCCCAAGAGCCTTGGGCGTGAGACCCTGGCTTCCTGCCAATCAGAGGGGCCTCTGGGCCAGGACCATGCTCCTAGGTGTCCCTGCGTGTGGCTTTACGCTCGGCCTCTCTGGCTATGTGGAGACTCTACAGGGCCTAGCTGGGGGCTTGAGGGAGTCTCTGACTCCAATCGGGCTTAATTTAGAGCACACAGGGGTCTGCTCAAGCCTGGCTACCCAGATCCCGTGACAGCATTTAGAAATTAGGCCTTTGCAGGGGTGACTGCAGATAGAATCGCCGTGCGTTTCCTGGGTGGCCTCAATCCCTGTACAGTGCCATGATAATCAGTAGAGAGTCTCAGGAAGGAGGCAGAATGGGCCAACAGAGCCATAGTAAGGACCCCCTGGACTTCCCGAGGGTGGAAGGGGTTTGCAAGCTGCCCCGGAACCCTGGGAACAGCCCACCAGGCCTCCATAGCGGTGGCAGAATCCATTTCTGTGATTTAAAGGACCTACCTTGTGGTTTTTATAGCAATTTAGGAAAGACTTGGCCTGGAACGCAGTACCTGGGGCAGGCTCACCTGGGCGCGCCACCTGCCTGCTGTGTTGACCTTGGACACTTTTCTCCGCCTCTCTGTTCCTCTCTCTGCACCTGTAACAGTGCTTCAGATGGGATCTCAGGCCAGGCTGTCAGATGACTGGGTAGGACGCCAGCAGATCCTGAGGAGAGTCAGACACAGGGCTGGCCACCAAGATGGCAGGAGCTGTTCCCGTTGGTCTGTCACCATGGCGACCACTTAGGCCCTGAGATGGAAACAGTGTTGCCCTGTAGAAAGAGTCTCTTCCTCCACTGGGTGACAAGGAGCTGTGGCAGGCACACAGATGGAGAATAAAAGCAGAGAGGCCTGTATAGGATGTCTTCTTGCCCACCCTCACCAGGCGCTGGGTCCAGGTCCTGGAACTTGCCATGTAGACCATGCTGGTCTTGAATGCACAGAGATCTGCCTGCTTCTGCCCCCTAGGGCTGGGATGAAAGGTGTGTGCTACCACACCAGGCTTACCTCTTTCTATATTCTAGAAGCCTGAGCTCCCATGAAGGTAGAGGAGGGGTGTGGTGAAGGCAGGAGTGTGGCCCTGTTCATCAGCTCTGGGCTCCTCACCCTTTGCAGAGAGCCTACCCTGTTCCTGCAGAATCTACGTGGAGGCTTCAGTTTCTGCCAACTATGTCTGCCGCCAAGGACTGACCCAGATCTGCAAGATCAGTGAGGAGCAGGCACTGTCAGCGAGGCCCATGTCCCTGTTAGAGCCACCAACAGTGAGGAGGAGTCTGGCACGGCTGCTTTGGCTCCCGCCACAGTGCTCAGTTAACCACCTCCTCCTTGCTCCATTCTGTACGGAAGAAGAGGGACCTTAGAGGTGTCTCAGGGCACAACTCGCTCAGGTCTCCCCGTGCCAGTGGGAGGACTCTCTGCCCCTTCTTAGGGTTAGTACAGAAGTTCCAGGTGACTGATCAGAGCTTCAGGCCCAGTTGGATCCAGGTGCTTCATCTTTTCTCCTGAGAAGTCTGCACTTACCAGCCTCGTGCGGGAGAGCTCGCTGCTCCTGACACGCCCACAGAATCAGTGCAGGTGCCCAAGAATATGACATCCACCTGTGATCCCAGCATTTAGGAAGCGGTGGGTAGGAGGATCAGAAGTTCAAGGTCTCCTTCAGCTACATAGTGAATTTGAGGCCCGCGTCTTGAGCTGGGACTAACTGTAGGGTGCTGTGTGGGGAGCAGCCAGGGAGACTGGAGTATGCTCAGAGGAGGCTGGGCCCACCGCCGGTGTAGACCCCCAACAAGCCTGATGTTGACTAGTTAGTGTGTCTCTTTGGAGGAAATGAAGTCTATGGACGGATGGCTCACTGGGCTGTGTACCATGTCACCAGGGCACTGGGCCTAGCATGAGTGTTTTGCTTGTCGTAGGCGGTGCTGCTAGAGGCTTGCAAAGCTGGCTGGTGGAAGGTACAGATGGGTCTATCTTGGGCCCCTGGGCGGCAGGCTGGGCTACTGGGTAGTGATCTCTTTTTCAGAGACCCCATTGAGCTCCCAGGTGGAGCTGGCTTTCTGGCTTTGCCCTCCTAGCCACTTTGCTTAGATCCAGTCCAGCTCCTGGGTCTGTGCTGTTCACAGTCTTGGCCTGGTTTGCATGCTGTGGGGGCCTGGTGACTCCTCTTTTGTCTCCCATCTAGGCCCTCTTCCCTGTATTCTTGGCGATCTGGCCCTGTCCATTCTGGGATCCTACGTGGGCAAAGTTCCTGGAACTGCCTCTGGGGCCTAGGGTGTCTGGGTTCTTACTGTCCTTGGCTCCTGGCAACAGGGTCTCCAGATTCTTCATGGTTGTCTGATGTCAAGTCTCTTATTGATCACTGCTGAGTTGCTGGGCCACCACTGGTGACGGTGTATGTGCTCTGACTGTGCTGGTCCTTTGGTTGGGTGTCCAGGTGGCCTCAGGTTTCTCTGCTGGCTAGCAGGGAAGATAGGTTAGGTAGCACTATAGCTAGCCATGAGCTGGCTGGGACAGGGAACTGCACTGCAGGGTCGTAAGACTGGACAGCTAGTGACCTGCAATTTTTGGCTGCAGAGACACATCCACATGTGGCGGTCTGCTTATTCCTTTCAGGCCGTCGGTGATCTCTCCTGGATTCCTCCTGAAGCATCCTGAGGTCTGTGTGTAGGGAGGGACACACCCAGGGACATACCCAGTGGCTAGGCAGGCAAATGTGTGGTTGCGTGGACAGGTGGGCAAGTGGGGGCTCTCTGGTCCATGGCTTGCATGAAACTAGAGGTTCTGGAAAGTTCTTCCCAGCCTAGGCCCACGATGAGCTGGTGGATTGCAGCCTGGCAGATTATGAGGCATTTCTAGACAGACCCAGCTAGCCTCACTCAGGTTTTGTGGGTTGAGGTGGGTGGGGGAGGGGCTTTACACTCATTATTCTGGGCTTGGAGTCTCTGGGGCCCATAGGGAGTTCCATCAAGGGGCCTCCTGGAGGAGGCCTGAGTGTTTGTGCCTGCGTGTGTGTCTGCCCACATTGTGATAATTACCTCAGCGTTTTGAATTGCATGGAGTCGAAGTGTTGGATGTTTTCTCAGTGTGCAGCTGATCTCTGGAGCCTTCCGACCTGTGAAATTCGGCCCTGAGACACCCCCCCCCCCAATGCCCGCCAACTCCCTCTTCCCTCTTCTAGCTGACACTGTTAGTCTCTGGCCACCTGCTTGTGTGTCACCTGGGCTCTGAGTCTCTCTTGTGCAGAGGGAGTTGGTGGCTGGGCCAGAAAAGGAGGAGCTGGGGAGGAGTGGGCAGAACCTGATGTGGGATCAGAGAACTTGCATGGCCAGGCTCCGTGGTTCAGCCTCCCCTTTCCCCAGTGTAAAGTTAAGTAGTGGGCTGGGGAGAAGCTTCAGTCAGTAAAGTGCTTGCCGCGCATGCATGAGACCCCCAAGTTCCATCCCTAGGGCCCACAGAGAAAAGCCAGGCAGGGTGGCCTGTGTTTGTAATCCCAGCTCCGGGGAGGTAGAGACAGCTCGTTAGGGAATTCCAGGTCCCAGAGAGAGGTCCTGTCTCAAAATATAGGGTGGTTGTATCCCGAGGGGTGATACCCAAATTTGATCGCTGAATACTATGTGTGCAGGCGCACACACACACACACACACAAATTAAGCACAAAGAAAGCTGCAGGGAAGAAGTGACTCTGCTTTGGCAGGAGCTAGTGGCTGGCTGCAGCCCAGGGGACACCCATGTGGCTAAGTACGAGAACCTGTGGCCCACACTTAGAATTCTTCAGTGCCTAGGTGGCCAAGGCCTGTGTATGGATGCTGTCCAATCCTGGGCAGAGGAGCGCCTCTCCCGTGCTATGGTCTCCCCATCTGTTGAGTGGTTCGGGTATGTTTAGTGTCAGGCTCACAGCCTTCAGCCACAGCAGACACCGTGAACAGGGCCCATGATGGAGACCCAACTGCTGTGCGGTAGGAAGGGGGAGGATCCTGTGAGAGCCTCGTGGACGCTAAAGGGCTTGGAGCCCTTGCCCTGGGACAGTGCCTTTCGAGAGGTAAAGACTGGCCTGCAGCTTCCCCATGAAGCCTGAAGCACAGAGAAGTCTGTACCCCAGGGTACACAGCAGGGCAAGGGGCAGAGTTGGTCTCTGGCCTTGTTCCAGCCATATGGGACAGTAACTTACATGGCTCTGTTGAAAGGGGATCTCTCTCTAGGATTGGGTGGCTCTTGATGGCATCATGTCTACTCAGTGACCAAGAAACCGTGACTTGGCTTTCAGTCTCCATTGCTTTGACCATGTGCTTGGTCCCAGCCGGGGGGGAGGGGTAGGGACAGGGGAGGAGGAGCCCTGTGCGGTGGGAAGGCGATGTGGGGTACAGGGTCGGGGGCCTTTAGGATCGTCCCCCCAGTGCCTAAGTTTGTTCAGAAGCCTCAGAAACCATAGAGAAGGCATTGCCAGGGGACAGACTACTTACTCATGTGGCGATACGGTGTTCCTGGCAACTTCCGGCTCCCACAGAAACGCAGGAGCAGGGGATTGGATCTGTCGGGCAGAGTGTGTGGCCAATGTGGTTCTTGTCCACAAGGCTTTAGGTGTCTCTGGGCTATACCATGCCCTTCTGGGATCCCCTGCCCAGGGAACTTGGCAGTTTGGGTTCTGAAGCCTGAGCTGGGCCCCTGGGCCCCATGGTGAATATGAGCTCTGGCTGTTCCTGATGGCCACACACACACAGTCTTAATCCTGGGATACCCCTGTTATCTCCCGTTCTCCTATAAGTTTGATGGTAGTGAGTGCTGTTTCCAGGATGTTGTAGGTTAGTGTTGCCGACATGTCGCATGGCTATCACCCCAGTTTCCCTTTATTCCACCTCCCTTGTCTAAGCTAGGCCACTGGCTGTGTCTCAGAGTGCTACATACCTGCCTGCAGTCCCAGAAGGAGGTTGCTGCCATGGGGCAGGGACACGGGTGGGCCCTTTATCACTGGGGCTACCCACCTCTGCCGGCCACAGTCCTTGCTGAGAGTCTGTTGTGCCAGGAGAAGGAAATGGGCAAGGGATACAGGCAGGCTTGTCACCTAACGTGTGTGATGGACAGGAATGGCCTTGGAGGATGTCCCGGCCAGAGGCTGTGACTCTATAAGTGCACACCCTGGGTTCAGCTAGTCCCCGCCCCTGCAGAATGACACCGTTCCACGGAGGCGGTCTTTTTAAGCTCACCCTCTGGGAGCTTCTTGCCTTCTGGGCTTCTCCTTTGGCGCTGCCTAGACAGGTTCCCACTGGCAGGCCGTGCAGCCAGGACCCTGCTGTCCCCAGGCTGCCGCCACTCCATCATGGGGTGTGTGAAGACGTCCCTCCCTGCTGTAAGCGTTTGTGGCTTCTGTCTGGCTCCTACCCGATGTGCTGCCATCTGCTCTCTTCCCTTCCCAGTTGCTGTCGCCCCGTCCCACAGTCTGTCTCTAGCTTGGACATTTATAGTGGTTCACCCGCCAGCGGTGCTACCCGTGGCAAAACACGGACGCCATACTGTCCCCCTGCCACCTTCTGGGGCTCTCACTGCTCCTGAACCAGAATCTCTTTGAATTCACCATGGTCTGTGGGGCCTTGAGTAACCTCCTTCCGTCTAATTCAGTGGTGTTCTCAGACATAGAGCATCTAGTCTCGCCCCTGGGCTTTTGCGGGGATGATGCTCTCTGTCTGGGGCATTCTGCTTCCTTGTTCACATGACTGTTATAAAGCCTGTCTGTTGTGCTGGGCCCAGGTACCCACCCTTTGCCTTTCTGATCTGTGCTGGGCCCCGTGTGGGCATGTGTGTAAGTTGTTCACAGTGTTGTTTTAAGTATTTGGCTCCCTTTACTCAGTGCGACATCCCTGGAGTCATCTAGTGCCGTCGTCCCCCCCCCCCCCCCGTTTGTCTGAGGAGCACTCTCATTGAATGGGCAGGCCAGGCTGCTGGGCGTTTCCACCTTGTGGCTGTTGGGAATGGGGTCACCCATGAGGGTGGGGTCACTCATGGAGGTGAGGTCATAGAGTCTCTGGCTTTAGGGCTCCCTTGAACATGGGGGTGCTGGAAAGGACTTGGTAGGGTGACCTTGGACCATGCAGTTCCTGTGTTCCTAGGGGATGCCGTGTGAATCCTGGGCCAGCTGGGCTGGGCTGAGGTACGAGGTTCTCCAGAGATGGCCTACAGAGGCATCCTTCCTGCCTCCCCTACATTTCCACCGGCCAAGAGGAAGATATTGTGGATGATTACCACCTTCCAGCCTTCCTGTGTATCCCCAAAATCAAATAGTAGTTTTGAGGCCATCCGCAGGTGTTGCATGGCGCTGGACCATGTGACCCAGGACAGTCAACCCTGGGGTGGGATTGCATTGATGGCGCTGTGGACTCGAGGTGCGGTGTAGACCTGTTTACCCCAGCCCCTCCCAAGGCAGCTGCTTGCCCTGATCAGGCACAGGACAGCTGCCATGTTGGCCTCCACATACTCTTGTGTTCATAAGTGTCATGTGACATGTCTCATTTTGGTGCGAGGTAGTCTTTGTGAGCCAGAGTTCTTGGTAGCAAGTAACAGGGAAAGTCAGCCAAGGTCACCAGAGCAGAGCCACGCCTGCCCAGGGAGCTTAGGGATGGCTGTCCGCTGGCTTCACAGGCTGAGCTGCCTGCTTACCCTTTTCTTTCTGCCCCAGGCTCACTTGTGTTTGGTGATGGTGTCCATGCAGCTGGTGTGGAGAATACTGGGGCTTACTGCAGACTGGGGGCTCACCATGCTCTGGCCCCCGTGAGTGCACAGTGTGGTGATTTAGGAGGCAGGCCTGAGGCAGAGATCTTCTTCTTTACAATTAGCAGTTGGTTTTGTTTGTTTGTTTGTATTGTCTTTTTTGTTTTTTTGAGACGGGATTGTACCGTGTATTCCTGGCTGTCCAGGAACTCACTCTGTAGACCAGGCTGGCCTTGAACTCAGAAATCTGCCTGCCTCTGCCTCCCAAGTGCTGGGATTAAAGGTGTGCGACACCACTGCCCGGTGTATTTTTTTTTTTTTTTTAATATTTTATGCTGGGAATTTAGCCCAGGACTTCATAAATGCTAGGCAAATACTGTATTACTGAGCCATGCCCCTGCCCAGACCCGCCACTGGGGTTGTAGGCAGAAGTACTACCACTGAGGCATGTCCCCAGCCCTTTTCACTCCTCCCTTCCTCCCTTCCTCCCCCCTCCTTCCCTCCCTCTTCTTTTCTTTTTCTTTTTTCCCAAGACAGGCTTTCTCTGGGTAGCCCTGGCTGTCCTAGAACTCACAACTCTGTAGGCCAGGCAGACCTTGAACCCAGATCCTCCTATCTCTGCCTCCTGAGTGCTGGGTTTAAAGGCATGCTTCACCACGCCTGGCTTCTTTTCACTTTTCAAGATAGGGTCTCACTTAATTTCTCTTGCTGACTTTGCATTTGCAATCCTCCTGTCTCAGCCTGCTTAGAAGATGAATGAACAGGTCTGTGCACAGTGCTTGCCTGTGTCGCCTTCTGACCCTTCTGCTTTGTGTGCCCCTGGGTCTCTGTGTGCCAGAGTTTGGTATTGCTGCCACATGGGAGGAAACATCTCAGAGGTGTGGCCTGGGAGAGGAGAATGTGTGTGTGTGTGTGTGTGCGTGCGTGCACACACACATGCATATACACAGGAATATTTAAGAAGTACCTTACATCGGTGATATCTTGTTGACCCTGAGGGGTAGGGACAGTGCCACCTACACTTTGGAAACGAGAGAGCTGAGGTTCTGAGAAGGGGACCTTACTCCCTGAAGCTGTGGTTCTTGGTCTAGTGTTCCCGTGTTCGTGAGTGTCATGTGACATGTCCGTGAGTGTCATGTGACATGTCCTTTTGATGATAGGTACCGTGTGAGCCAGAGGTCTTGGTAACAAGTAACAGAGAGTCAGGGCCATCAGAGCAGACCACGCCTGTCCAGGATGCTTGGGGATGGCTGTCCGCTGGGTTCTCAGGTCGACTCACCTGCTCATCTCTCAGCCCATCACCGCCTCCCCTTCCTGACCGTCTTATTGGCCGTGCCTGGGTCACATGGCCCTTCTTGGGGCCTTAGATGGGATGTCAGGTGCACACTGGTAGGTTAGGTAGGAACCGAGCGTATATAGTCAGGACTTCCAGCTTAGGAAGGGATTTTAGATCTGCAGTCTTCGCCCTCCCTGCTTCATTTCCCTGCATGAGACCTGTCCCTGGCTGACCTAGGCCATCGGTGGCTTGCTTGGAGGACAGCTGTTACCAGTGAGCCCAAGAGGAAGGGCCAGGGTGAAATTATAGGGAGCTAGGATCTGGCCAGTCTCCTCCTCACTCTCCTGAATCATTGCTTGGGATACAGCCCCAGCCTCAGCTCTGGGTGTAATGTGAAAGGGAGGGCCTTTCGGGAAAGAGAAGAAGGACCATAGGCCTGTCTCAGACTTCCCGCTGGGGCCTCCCTGCCTCTTGCAGTCTCTCGGTTCCCATTCTTGTGAGCTTGTGAGCGCTGTTGTTGTAGCTCTTCTTGTATTAGTCATGGAGGTTCCTGCCTGGACGGTGACCTTTCTCCATCCTGAACCTGCTTGTTGCCCACGATGGATTTGTTGTCCAGGATGCTTGTGTCTGGTCCAGGCTGTCCCTCATGTCACCTTAGGCATCCTGTTCCCCGACTCCCAGTGGCAGCAGGCCCATCTCCTCTGTGTCCTTTCCATATCATGAATCCGATCTCTGGCTGAGGACTAAAGGGCAGCCAGGCAGCCTCGCTTAGCAACTGTGTTGCCCCTGTGACCCATCGAGGGTCACTGCCATGTACCACTCTGCTAGCACACAGTCCAGGGACAGGCCCAGCAGCTGTGAACTGGAGCTGCCAGGGGCTTTTGAAGAACTTTGCCCTGGAGATCCGGAAAGTCCCAGCTATGAGATGAACTGGCTGACCAAGGTGGGCGTGGGAACCGTGTCCACGCCACCAAGGCTCCAAGTCTGCTGGTTGAGGCCTGTCGAGTAGGGAGATGGCTTGTGGAGGCTAGGCACAGTGCTGTGGCTTTGGGCTGTCCCTGAGCGGAGGCTGAGGCAGGAGGAAGGACTAGGCCGCAGTGGCTGTGGACCAGCTGCCTCCTGTTCAATTTGTTTTTTTTTTCTCTTCTCTCCACAGGCACCTGTGACGAGGTCACCTGCCAGCAGATGACCGAGACCAGCCCTTAGTCCTAGGTGTGGTCAAGAGTGTATTGGGCTCCAAAGCCTACCTGGACCCTACCACCATGTCAGGATCCACACAGCCTGTGGCACAGACATGGCGGGCTGCTGAGCCCCGCTACCCACCCCATGGCATCTCCTACCCGGTGCAGATAGCCCGGCCCCACACGGTAAGGGGCATGTCTGCTCAGGACCGCTACTGCAGTGCATCTTCTGAAGCCAGGCCGCTGCGGGCCCGTGCTGATTCGGTCTCAGTGGGGACACTGGTGGCAGCCAGGTGTGGTGATGGAGGCCTGTGCTCTCAGGGTGGAGGAGGTGAAGGCCGGAGGGTTTCTGTTTTGAGACCAGCCTAGGCTACGCAGCAAGTCTTATATTTAGTGGGACGGTGGAGGCCGAGGCTAGGCTGAGAGGACACGCTGCTTATATCTTGTGGACTTGGCATGTACAATAGAGCACCCATGGTGTCACGCCCCTTCACAGCGGGACCCATTTCCGCCATGTTGGGGTCCGGGGAGCTTTTGGGCAGGGAGACTGAGGTCGCACTTCTTCCTAAACCTCAAGATCTTGGTGCCTATTTCACTGTAAGACTCTGAGCCCCAGAGCAGTGTCCGCCTCTGCCAGGGTCCCGTTCCCTGCTCACCTGGTACCGCTAGAGCGAGCAGGCTGGGCTTTTATTGTGTGCCTGTTGTATACTATGTCTCTGGGCTGTGGAGTGAAGGGGTGTGATGGGAGATGTAGCAGCCACAGCTGGGTGGGAGTGTGCGTTCGTGTGAGCAGGAGAGAATGTATGTGTGTCTAGGCTTGTGTTGTCCCTCCTGGGCGGTATGGTCCATTTCTGTGTGGGACGTGTTTCTACTTGTGAGTCAAGAATGCTTTCCCATAAGCCCCAGGGCCTGGCCTTAGGGTGCCCAGCTGTATTCTCTCAGTGTGTGGAGCAGCTGAGGCCTGGAGGGAGAAGACGAGCGCTAACCATTGGCCTACACTCCCTAGCTCCCAGCTTTTACACCGCCACGCAGCGACCATGATGCACTGGGTGACAAGCAAGCCAGCAGCAAGGACATCAGCTCTCCAGGCTGGCGAGTGACCCAGATAGACTGTTGGGGGCTCGCTCTTCTGTCACTGGTAAAGCAGGGGTGACAGCAACACCCACAAGAAGGCCTATGCATGTCCCCATGTGGCTATTGCTGCCACCATAACTTGGTGACTGTTAAAGCCATTTCCTGATGGGCCCTGCCTGGGTTCGATCATCTCTTTGCCTTGCCCTCCCCTCCCCTCCCCTCCCCTCCCCTCCCCT
>NC_034612.1:15185060-15246117 GCF_900095145.1 Mus pahari | reverse complement strand
TCCCCTCCCCCATCCCAGTCCTCCCAGGCAGATGTCTGTGGCTTCTTCCCCTTCATTCATATTGCTCATCCACCCAGCCTCTGGCTGCTGTGTCCCCTTCCCTCATTCCTGACTTCTTGCTCTTTGCCCCATTTGTGCCGCCCCCCCCCCCAAGTATTTGGGGTCACTGGCTGACCCTAGGGACCGCCCACTCTCCTGCTGGGCCATTGGTGACTCAGGATGCTGCTGGCCCAGACCCAGTGGTTACTGATTCTGTGGCTTACAGTTTGGAACATGTCTGTCCCCTGGTGGGGACTTGTTTGCTCTTTGGCCTCCAGGCAGACCAAGCAGGGCTCTGCTGATCCCCAGGATCTGAGGAGGGTTTCTCTCTTGGAGAATATTGAGGTTCTGTGATCCCCCCTGGTCCTTTTTAGCCTTCCCCATAACCCCGCCCCACAGCCCTCTCCCCCTACAGCCCTCTCCCCCATGCTCCTCCAATAGCCCGGACCCCTATAACACTTGTGTCTTAGGAAAGAGAGGGCAGAGAAGAGAAGCCATGGATCCATAGCAAAGTGACACCCCGTAGGGGGAGAGCCACTGTGTGTCCTAGCCCTGGTGCAGTGACCAGCTCAGCCTGTGGTGTCCTGGACCTGGGGAACATGATTGGCCACTTTTTTTTTTTTTTTTTTTTAATTTATTTATTATTATATGAGCTGTCTTCAGACTCGCCAGAAAAGAGCATCAGGTCTCATTACTGGTGGTTGTGAGCCACCATGTGGTTGCTGGGATTTGAACTCAGGACCTTTGAAAGAGCAGTCAGTGCTCTTACCCACTGAGCCATCTCACCAGCCCCTAGGTCTGGGCCACGCACATACTCTAGCAGGCTTAACTTATCTTCCCAGAAGCTCTGCCCTCTCAGTCAAGTGAGCGGCTTATAGAATGGCTGGGGTTCTGCCGGGGTGACATCGTGACATGAGCACTTGGGCTGCGAGCCGGTTTCTGTGTGATGTGACAATAGGAATGACAAGTATAGGGACCCCCCTGCCTACAGGATCAGGCTGTCAACCCCCTCATGTCACCAGGGGTAATGTGCTGCCCGTCAGCACCAGGCTTCACTGCCCAGACCTTCTGGTGTGTCTTCCTCCCCTGCCTGCATGCTGCTGGCAGTGGGGTGCAAGAGCCACGTACCCGCCCTGCAGGTCAGTGCCTGGCAAGGTGCATGTCAGGGACGCCTGACAAAGTTGGCTGTGCCTAGCCTTGGCCTTGGGCCTAGCTGGCTGACTCTTGGTTGTGGGATGGACCTGCGGGCTGCTGTCCAGTTGGTCACAAACTCTGCTCTGCCACACAGGGCTCAGCCTGCTCCTGTCTAATGGCACTGGACGCTGGCTAGGGCTGATGTCCTGGGTGTGTGGGCACATCGTGGGTTCCTGCGCCGCCTGCACGTGTCAGATGTATACTGTCTTAGGGTCTTCATCCGTCTGTCCGTCCATTTGTAAACTCACTAGCTTGGTCATTGATGTGCCTGCTCATTCATCCACTCATTAGTGGATTTACTCGTTCATCTGCTTGACAAATGCAGATTAGACAGGCCAGTTTCCGAGCCTTGGGGACCAAGCTGTGAAGACAGAGACGCCTTCTCACTTTGGGGAAGCTGACATTCTCTTGGGGGTACAGTGAGCAAAGGTGGGGTTAGAGGAGGCCACATTTAAGTGGAGAGCCAAATATTGATGGTGGAGCTGGGACCCGAGAGGACGGACATTGGGTGCATGGTGTCGGGATGCCCAGCACCCCAGGCTGAGCGAAAGCCCTGACCCGAGGCTCTGTTGGAATGAACATACTGTTCAGGGGTGACTGTGAATCCGGGGTTCACAGAAGTCGGCTGAACTCCGCCTCTGTATGATCTTGTGTGGCTCTCTACGTCTTAGACTCGTGCTGGGGTCCAGTGTGTTTCTTGGGGCTCTCCACTTGTTCTGTTTGTAGTGGAAATATCCGGGGGCTGGGGTGGGCCTCTACTCCTGAGTCAGGTGTTGTAATCAGCCATGGGGCAGGCTTGGCGCCTGTGACCTGTGACTGTCTCAGTTCCCCTGTGGAGGGGCCGGTTGAGCCTCACCCTGCAGAACCTGTGCTGTCCTTGCTGTGTGACAGGGAAGAGCTGTTCTTGGTCCTCATTCTCTCGATGCTCAGATCACCCGTGATATCCTCCGTCCGTAGCTGCTTTTGCGGGGGAGGGTCGTCACGTTAGTCAGCGTGTGCAGAGGGCTTGGTTGTGGTGACCTGAGTATGGGATCATTTCTCTTGATGTCGTCCTTGCAGGGCCATCCTGGTATCCCTGTCCTTCTCCTGGGTCCTGTTTTGCAAAGTCTTCATTGCCCCCGCTCTTCCCTTGCAGTTTGGTCTCTGAGGTTTTTCCAGTTGCTCGCCGTCTAGGATCAGGATCCTGGCTGCCCCACTCTCCACCCCCCCATCTTCAGCGCACATGACTGCTACCATTGATTCTTCGAAGTGAGAACTGTTTTAAGACACCGAGCCCGGGGCTGGAGAGAGGCCTTCACTCAGCAGTTAAGAGCCTGCGTTGCCTTTAATCCCAGCACTCGGGAGGCAGAGGCAGGTGGACTTCTGAGTTTGAGGCCAGCCTGGTCTACAGAGTGAGTTCCAGGACAGCCAGGGCTACACAGAGAAACTCTGTCTCGACCCCCCCCCCCAAAAAAAAAAAAAAAAAAAAAAGAGCCTGCGCTGCTCTTTCAAAGCACCCGCGCCCAGCAACGCACAGCTGCTTCTGACCCAACCGTCCTCATGTTCTCTCTGGCTTATGTGGGCGCTGCACACATAAGACATACACACAGATGCATAATTAAAGATAAAATGAAATCTACAACAAAATAAAAAGGGCTAAAAAGGAGAGGAAAATATGCCAAGAGAAAACTAAGTTCATGCTGTCCGCAGCCATACCCGAGTCAGACATTACCAATCGATTGCCGTGCGTGTAAGCATGCATCCAGGCTGGCAGCACAGAATGATTGGTCTGGCACGAGGCGGAAACCTGTCTTGTTTTTCTTATTAGAGATGGTGTGCACACTGGCTCTCTCTCTCCTTTCCCACGTCCCTCATTTCCCCTCAGTGATAAGGCGATCTTGGTCCTTGCGAAAAATGTAAGAAGGCTTGACGCAGGGGTTTGTGGGATCCGGGTTAAGACGGAGGATGTAGTGGGCAGCGAGGGCGCCCGGCACCACGGTGAGACTTCAAGGTTGGGGAATTTATCACCTGTGTTGACTCCCCGACACTCTCGCTGCAAGGGTAGGCTAAGGTTGAGGTCTCCTTCACGGACCGTGACGACCCAGGTGTGATTAGAAATCACATCGTTGTGCAGAGGGGGCGGGTGTCGCCTGCCTCTGCCTCTCCCCCCTCCCCACACTTCATAAATGAAGCTAGCTGTTTTTCTCATGGTGGGCCGGCCTCCCGAACAGCTGCTTGGCTGGGACCTGGGTCTACATAGCTCCATCTGCCCTGGCTACACAGCGCCCCCCCCCTTTCGTGTCTGAGCCTGACTCTTCACCGGGGTACCTGCCCGAGGATACTTGGGTCTCCATTGAAGGCGTATACATTTCTGCTCTGTGGGCCGCTCCATGCCCAGCACTGCCCTGCTAGGGCAGCTCCCAGCCCCGTGTCAGTAGGCAGGGCCTGGGAGAGGTGACCCGTTCAAAACCTGCAGCTGGGTGGTGTGGGCAGCAGTGAAGGTGGGATATGCAAGCTGACCCTCTAGCCTGTGGCCTTAGGGGTTGTGCTTAGACCCACTGCCCCTTCAGGTGCACCAGCTGGAGAGTGAGGCAATACAGGAACACCACAGGTCCCAGAGAGGCCCGTGTGGAGGTGTAGCGTCCAGAATTGTGGTTTATTACGCTCCTCTAGCCCCAGCAGGATCTTGTAGCTCTAAGGATGGTGGGAACATGGTGGTGGCAATTGTAGCTCGAGGATGTAGTTCGGGAACCCACCTGAGCCTCTTGGTGCAGGGTGGCAAGGAAGCTGCTGTTGCTCCGGCGCTTGCTCACTGCTCCCTTCCTTCCACAGGACGTGGGGCTGCTTGAGTACCAACACCACCCCCGTGACTACACCTCACACCTGTCACCCGGTTCCATCATCCAGCCGCAGAGGAGGCGGCCCTCACTGCTGTCGGAGTTCCAGCCTGGGAGTGAACGGTGAGGAGGGGTTGGGACGTCTTAGTCTAGGCTGTGGTATCTCTGAGGTAGATACCGAGGCTTTTTGGTGAGTAAAGCCGTAGGGGTCCAGACTTTAGCCCTTCCCAGTGCCACCTACTCCTGGAGGCATCCTAGGGCCACGGCAGGTCTGTGCTCTCCCAGGAGCAGGGGCAGTAGACTTGTAGGTGGAGGAGGCAGCTATAACCATCTACCCAAGGTTGAGGAGAATGGTTCAGAGCAGAAGGCTCACACCTCTCCACCTGCTGGCTAGGTCAGGTTTAATAGCAGGAGTGCTGTGATCAGCTAGTGATGTCTGCCCAGGGAGGGTGAGAAGAAGTAGTGTTGTGTATGCTGTTCTGTACATAAACCTCAGGGTGTGTCTCAAGCCTGTGCTTTAAAACCCCCAGGGGGTTGTTAAAATGTAGAGTCTTGGTCAGTAGCAGTGCGATGGGTCTTACGGTTTTCATTTCTGGTTAGCTCAGGAGGGTCTGTGGGGTCTTCAGGCTGCAATGAGTAGTTCAGGCTGGGTAGTCACAACAAGGCCTCATGTGACAAAAGCATGTCCCCTCCTGTTGGGGAAGACAGACGTTCTAACCGGGCTCCTCATGAGAACCTGGCTAGGTGGACACCTGGAGTCTTGGTCCCAAGCTTCTGTCTCCTGTGTGATGTGCGTCCCTGGCCTCTCACAGGTCTCAGGAGCTCCACCTGCGCCCCGAGTCTCGCCCGTTCCTGCCTGAGCTAGGCAAGCCCGACATAGAATTCACCGAGAGCAAGCGCCCACGCCTGGAGCTACTACCTGATACCCTGCTGCGCCCGTCACCCCTGCTGGCCACTGGGCAGCCGAGTGGGTCTGAAGACCTTACCAAGGTATATCCCAGCCAGGCCTGTGGGCTCTTCTGCTGCTGCCACTGCCACTGCTGCTGTGGGCAGGGAAAGGCTGGGTGGAAGGAGGGAGGGCAGCTCTGGCGTGGGTGTGAGGGTGGGACTGAGTACTGGAGCTGCCACCAGGTAAGGAGAGAGGGCGTGGGTAGTGGAAAGAAGTGGGACGGTATCTCTTGGTGGCAGGAGGGTCCAGACCCTGTGGCGGGACCCAGTGTGTGGCTGTTATGACTAGGAAGCACGGAGTGAGAGTCCTTTGAAGCCTTGGAGCAGAGGGTTGGGGTCTGGTTGGCATAAGATCAACCTGCGTCCACGTTAGCACAGCCTGTGTGTCCTGGGGGTGGGGGTAGGGCTGGGCAGTACCGGTGACAGCTTGTGTGGAACAGTTGACTTGCGACTCCTCAGGCTTCATTAGCAGACGGCACAGCCAGGGCAGCCCCATGTTTGAGCAAGCGTTCAGGAAGGCGACCCTAGAGTCCCTTGAGATGAGAGGGGACGGATGGCACCGTGCCTGGCATGTCAGGATCTAGAGTTGAGGGCCCTAGGAGGATTGACAGACAGATCTGCTGCTGCCAACGTCTGAGTGGCTCCTTGGGTGCCAGGTGGGCTGAGGCGGGGTGTCTACGTCTGTAGCCACGTGGGCCAGAGGAGCCCCGGGACAGGGTCAGGCCAAGCTCTGTCTCCATGGAGGCTGTCGCTCGCCTTGTCTCGGCTTAGTCCCATGTGTTCACACACCCTGGTGTTAATCCCATGTGTTCACACACCCTAGTGTATTAGAGGATGAACTCGGGGCCTTGTCCACACTAGGCCAGCCCTCTGCCACCAAGCTGTATCTTTAGACCTCTTTTTATGTATGTATGTATGTATGTATGTATGTATGTATGTATGTATGTATGTATGTACACACATACTACTTTTTCCCCTAAATAGGGTCTTGGTACATTGATCAGGCTGGCCTTGAATGTACTCTGTAGTTGGGGCAGGCCTTGACATCACAACTTTGCCTAAGCCTTGCATAGAGTTCTGCACAGCTCTGATGATAGGCTGGGACTCTGAGCCAGGCTTGCTCTAAGCCTTCGGTCTGTTCTCCAGCCTTCGCTTTGTTCCAGCTGTGCTGTCCCAGGCTCGGGCCTCTCTGAGCCTGGCTTGCGCCTTGTCAGGCAGTCGCACACCTACCTTAAGTGACCCAGGCTATCTGGGAAGAGGGTTTGGCCGTGAGCCTTGAATACACACCTTCAGGCTGGACCAGGTGACAAGACCAGACTCTGGTCTCCATAGGAGAGTAAAAGATGCTGGCATGAGTTCTGGAATGTTCTCGGCATGTTAGAGCTATCTGTGCAGTCTGTTCACCCCTGTCAGGTGACCTAAGGCTGGCGCCAGGATATCAGGGGACAATGCGGCCTTGTTTCCTGGACATTGATTGGGGTGCCCTCATGCCCTGCCCCAGACTATCCCTGGGAAGTAGGTCAGTTCCAGACTGACACGTCACCCAGCTCTGTCTGGCAGCTCGCTCTCCTCCGCTGCTCCAGGGCCCCTTCCCGCTTCTCTTCTGCCCACTTAGCCCATGAACCAGCACCCATATCCTGTCCTGTAGATGCCTGGCCTAGCCACTGCCTACCCTGGGTCGGCCTCAGTTGCCCCAGGCCACCGTCACTCACCTGGACGGTGGCAGTGGCCTCTCATCTTCCCTGCCACTCTCCCTTTACCACTGGATCATGTGGGGACAAGCAGGGTCTTGCCTCCGTCCCAAACCTCCTTGCTCAGGCATGGAAGTCTAGCTCTTTTTCAAGTGTTTGGCCATCAGGTCTAGTGTGACGGGGCACTGATGTCATCTCTCCATACCAGTCCCCCCCGGTGTATCTTTGTGGCCTCTTAAACCTGGCCTGGCCCCACCCATAGGCCCTGAAACTGCTGGCGTGCACCTGGTTGCCCTCTGTTCCCTCAGACGATTGCTGGACTGATGGCAGTGGGTACCCAAGACTGGCTGGCGGGATGTCTGTTGTGAAGTCTTGGCAGGGTACCCTGCTGACCACACTGGGTCTGGATTGGCCCAGGTGTGGCCACTGCTGGGTGATCTGCACCATCTAGTCTCTGGCATCATCTTCTTGCTCAAGTGTTACTCCTTCCTCCCCACCATCCCTTTTGCCCTGTGCTCGCCCCTTCTCCCTCCTTCCCTCTCCTACTATCTCTCTGCACAATCTTCTTCCAGCTCCAGTTATCTTTGTCCCCACCCCATCCCCCCAGCTGCCCATTCCAGTCACCATCCAGCTTCCCTGCTTGGTTGCCATAAACTTTCCAACAGCTGCTTCATCCATCCGTCTGGCCTCATCATTTCATTTGTCTGTCCATCCATTTGTGCTGTCCATCTATCCCCCGCCCCGCTCCCGGGTCCTGTGACTGGTGCACCAGGATGGCCATTTCCTGGCTGGCTGGCTGGGGACAGCCGTCTCTGCGCGTTCAGTCTAGGTGACTGCCATGCCTTTAATGCTGTCAGGAAGCTGAGAGTGACATCTGATCACTGTCGGGGGACTCAGGACCAGGTTGGAGACGGGGAGTGACCACTCAGGACAGTGGGGTGGGGTTTTCCTCCAGCCGGCATTGCAAGCAGATGAGTCAAACATCCCCAGGCTAGGTGGGGGCCAGTATGGGGTGGGCCAGCAATGGAAGGCATAACCAGGAAGGCTACAAGGAAGATAGGCTAATACCAAGTATACACCTCACAGTCTGTCCTATGCTAAGAACCGTGGAGGCAACCTAGGACATCCCTGTTGAGAGCTTTGGCTGAGAGCTAAAAGTGGGGGATGGGATGCAAGTAGGCAACTCCTTCAGGAGGCTCTTCCCTGCCCTGGATCCCGTTATCCCTGAGCGTCTCTCCCTGCTCCTTAGAAGGCAGGAGGGGCTGTAAGCCTTCATCCATGGGTAGCAGACGAGTGGGTGTCTCAGGACCGGCTTTGGTCTGTGTTTTGTTATCTCCATAGGAACCTGTCAGCCACTGCTGTCACTAGCCACTTGCCAGAGTGTCCCAGGTCTAGCCTGTGGTTCTTCTGAAGGTTTTGACCTTGCAGTCACCACTGAGGCCACCTGTGACTCAAGTGTTCCTGGTACCATGCAGTAGTTAGAGATTGCCATTGCTGTGATGAAACACCATGACCAAAGGCAACTTGGGAAGGAAAGGGTTTATCTGGTGTTCTGGTCCACATCACCCTTCATTAAGGAAGGAAGTCAGGACAGGAACTCAAACAGGGCAGGAACCTGGAGGCAGGAGCTGATGCAGAGGCCATGGATGAATGCTGCTTTCTGACTTGCTCGGTTCTTAGAGAACCGAGCACCACCAGCCCAGGGGTGGCACATCTGTACTAGGCTGGGTCTTCCCCCAGCATCACTAATTAAGAAAGTGCTAGACACACAGGCTTGCCTACAGCTCGATCTTGTGGAGTCATTTTCTCAATTCTCAGATAACTATAGCTTATAGTTGGTTTGATAGTAATGTTAGCCAGCCCAACTGATGCCTTCTCAACTTGACATAAACACATCACTGTTGAGCCATAACCTTTCTTTTCTTGTTCTTCCCCAAGATTACACATTAATCCTCTTAAAATATCAGTTTTGGGTTGGAGAGATGGCTCAGTGGTTAAGAGCACTGTCTGCTCTTCTAGAGGTCCTGAGTTCAATTCCCAACAACCACATGGTGGCTCACAACCATCAGTAATGGGATCCAATGCCCTCTTCTGTTGTGTCAGAAGACAGCTACAGTGTACTTATATACATAAAATAAATAAATCTTTAAAAAAAATTATCAGTCTTTTTTTCTTTTGGGTTTGTTTTTGTTTTTGTTTTTTGTTTTGTTTTGAGACGGGGTTTTTCTGTGTAGTCCTGGCTATAGACCAGGCTGGCCTCAAACTCAGAAATTCGCCTGCCTCTGCCTCCCAAGTGCTGGGATTAAAGGTGTGCACCACCACGCCCGGCTTATATCAGTCTTTTAAAATTAAAAATCTCTTTAAAACTCTCAAATTTCATTTTTTTTTTTAAGTTTAAAGTCTCTCAACTGTGGGCTCCTGTAAAATAAAAAAATAAGTTAAATGATTTATTTCAAGAGGGCATAGTCACAGTCAGATGGAAGAAAAACCCAACTCACAGTGTGGCGTCCACTCGTGATCTCCGTCTGGGCTTCTCTGAAGAACGGCTTGTCTTCTAGGCTCTGGCAGGCTTCACTCCCTGCTGCTGCTGTTCTTGGGGGTTAACCCATGGTACTGGCATTTCCAAAACGTTGGGGTCTTCTGCTGCCGCTGGGCCTCACTCTTCACCGATAGCCTCTCCTAAGCTGGCTTCATGGTGCCAAGCCTCAGTTTCTCTGCATGACCCCTTCAGTCCTGGCCCTTCAGCTGTCACTGAGGCTGCACCAAATGGCCTTTCCTCGCCCGGCCCCAGCTTCCTGCCTTTGTGACCCCTTCATGTCCCTAAAGCCAGCACCGCCTGGGTGACTCTTACCTTACCAAGTTTGGCTCGAGAGCAAGGCACAGCGCTGGCTGCCCCTGGAACATAACTAGCATCTGTGAGCTGGGTCTCAGGAAACGCTCGTTAGAAGATTTCCTCTCAGTGATGCAGCTCTGTTCTTAGTCACCACCGATGTCTTTCTTACCTCCAGCCGACCAGCATCAATTGTCCCAGTAAAGCAAAGGTGGCACTTTAGTGGCGCTGGTCTCCTGTTAAATCATGGCTGACTCTTCAGTCCCAGCTGAACGGACACCACAGTCTTAATTCAAAATAGCAAATACGCAATAGCCCCGATAGACTTAATGTAGCGCTCAGAATTCCTTCCGGAACGCCACAAGCCAGGCCTCTGTCATTGGCATTCCTCCGTGTTGTTTTCTCCACGTTTCCACAGAATAACTCACTGAACTTTTAAACACTCGATGGCTTTTCCGGTCCAAAGTTCTGAAATCCTTCCAAAATCCTCCCCCTGAAACAACGCAGTCAGGTCTGTCACAGCGCCGTCGCAGCATTCTCGTACCAATATCTGTGATAGCTGGGGTTATGTTTGCTGCGACGAACCACCATGACCAAAGTAACGTGGGGAGGAAAGGGCTTATCTGGCTTATCTGTCTAAGCGCTGTTCATCCTCAAAGGAGTCGGGGCAGGAACAAACAGGGCAGGAACCTGGAGGCAGGAGCTGATGCAGAGGCCATGGAGGGGTGCTGCTCACTGACTTTCTCATCGTGGCTTGCACAGTCTGCTTTCTATAGGACCCAGAACCACCAGCCCAGGGATGGCTCCACCCACAAATGAGCTGGACCCTCCCTCCCCCATCAATCCCCAGTTAAGAAAATGCTCCACAGGCTTGCCGACAGCCTGATCTTACGGAGAGGCATTTCCTCCATCAAGGCTCTTGACTCAGATGGCTATAACTTGCATCAAGTTGACATAAAATCAGGCAGCACACACGCCCCTTTACAGTCTATGCCTTGTTTCTGTCTCTCATTCTGTTTCTGCTGGATTGTGCGGCTCTGTTTCTGACTGTCTGTCCCTCACTGTCTCTGCCTCTCGCCTTCCCACCATCTGTCCCTCTCTCCCCTGCCTGGGCCCCGTCTGGGCTGGAGCCAGGCTCCAGGGGGACCGGGCGGGTGACGAGGGAACGCACACAGCTCTGAGCAACTGTAGGTTGTGAGGAGTCCAGCTGGAGGCAGGAACAGGGGTTTTGGGGGGAGTTTCTGCCCCCCCCCCAACATTTGGCAGTACCCTCCTGCTTGGGCTGCGCAGTGCCTTGGCTGTTCATTTGTTTTGGGGGGACTTCGGGATGTCTCTGCGGAACCTTCTCTTGAAAGGTCTTTGGGTGTTTGGGGCCTGGGACACCAGCTTAAGCACAGACCCTGAACTCAGGTGCCTATAATGAAATTCAGGTTTGGTGGCTTCTGGCTGAGCTCAGCCCTGGTGGCTGACATCACTATGGCCCATGATGCTTCTTGGAGTGCTTGAAAGACAGCATGTGTGACTCTGGGAACCCCCACATCTACCCCCACAGGTCTAAGACCCACAGAGTGCAAGCTCCCCAATCCTTGGCTCTGCTGATCCAGCCATTTCTGCCATTCCCCTAGCTCTGGCCTGGAACCTGCCACTGTGGCTGTTGGCCACAGGCCTCTGCAGGAACTGGAAGAGCTCAGCCTTGGTTCCCATTCCCAGGCCTTTGGTGACAGGCCTTTATGTCAGAAACAGAGCATTTCTTACTGCTGCCTTGGAGCTTTCTGCCTAGGCACAGGACTGCAGAGAGTGACTGACACTGTGAAGTCTGACTAGTTGGCTGGAGTGAGTCTAGCTGACTGGCTGATGGACTGACTGACTGAGGAGAGCCTGACTGACTGACTGATTGACTGACTGACTGATGACTGACTGATTAACTGAGACTGAGGAGAGCTTGACTGACTGACTGACAGACGGACAGACGAGTATCTGACTGTCTGAGGAGAGAACTAAATTGCTGCCTGGTTTCTGGTTGGGCTTAGGGTTTGTTCTCAGGCTTGGGACCTACAGAAGGAGGGGGTCATCTGCAAGCAAAGTCACCTGCCACTTAGAGGCTAGCCTGTCAGGTGCCCCCAGTGTATCTTGGCATGCCAGGCGTCATCTCTTTTGCCATTGGCTCGCCGTCTGTGAAGCCAGTAGCAGGCCGGTCAGGAGTCAGGGTTTCACCCCTCTGGAAAGTGTTCCTCCATCTGTGAGGGAGTCCTGCAGTCTGTTGTGGGTGGATTCTCCATGTTTCTGTGATTGTGTTTCATTGCCTTTGTTCTTGTGTCTTACTCTGTGGGAGCATTGCATCAGAAAGGGGACCTGCTGTGTGTTTGCACACTGTGGGGGGTCTGGCTCAGGTCATATTCTGCCTGGTCCCCAGGATGAAGCACCATGAAAGCCAGCCTGATCTAGCTGGTCCAGGAAGTGGGGCTCAGCCACATGGAGTGGCTGGTGTTGCCAGCTGCATTTTCTGTGCTGTCCCAGACTTGGGGACCGAGCCTTCTCTGTAGGTGGCCTGGCTTTGGAGCCCATTCTGGACTGTAAGAAGTCTGGTCCATGGTTTCAGGTTGCCCGGTCCCACAGCTGACACCCTTATTCCAAATCTGTTTCTCCCTCTTCTGCTTTTGGGGAGCAGAGCAGAGGGGACAATATGATCTCTGGGCTTAGCGGATCTTCCTCGGAGCCACCTTCTATTTGGACATGGATACTGAGAGTTTCCTGGGGGTTCTGTTGAGAGGAAAGCCTGAAGGCCCCAGTGTGGCACGGTCCTCTGTCCTTACGGTTTAGATGATAGCATGAAACCAGGGGCAAAGTACTGGGCTGAGAGCGGACGGGGGAGGGAAGGGGACAAGTGGAAGTTGTGGGCTCTTCTAGTGGCAAGAGATGGGGGTGGGGGTAGGTGGGGCACCTGGCTGCCCAGGCTGCAGTTGTTCCCCAGGAATAAAGCATCCTGTGTCCTTAGAGTGCAGCTGTGTGGGGGGCGGGGAGCAGCCGCCGACTCTGCCTGGTCACGGCTGCCAGCAGCTGCTGTCTTGGCCCAGAGGGGAACAGGGTGGGGCTGACCTAGCCAGGAACCAGGGTAGGGACAGACAGACCTTCCTTGACAGTGCTGTTCAGTGACAATGGTGTGTCGGATGTTTTGGATGCACCTAGGCTCATAAGCCACTGTGAAGGTGAAACTACTCCCGTCTCTTCTCCCCCCTGCCCCCCATTGTACATCTTCCCCCCCCCCATTGTATAGGTAGGGGTACTGAGGCAGACAGCGCCTCCAAGCACCATCTCTGGTCACGGAACTGGGTGTTGCAGAGCGGGGCTGGGATTGGAGCCCAGGGCTAGCTAGATGAACTGGGTTGTTTTCCTAACCTCTTTGTTCCCAGAGCATCCCAGTGCAGCCTGGGTGGTCCCTGACCAGAGGACAGAGAGAGCCATGAAGCAGCCAGGTGCAGGGCCATGTGGGAGATGCACGGGCAGCCTGAGGGCAGAGCGGCCTGCCGAAGCTGACAAATGCCCCTCCGTGAGAAAGAGCCCTGTGTGGTGGTGCAGAACTGACATCCCCGTATGTGGGAGACTGAGACAGGAGGACCTGAAGTTCAAGGACACCCTGGGCAACATAGGGAGAGATGGCTCGCCACCAGGATCACTTGCAGAAGACCTAGGTCTGGGTCCCAGTATCCACATGGCTTGCGACTGTTGTAACCCTAGTTCCAGGCGTTCTTGACCCCATTCTTTTGAAAGTCTAGGCATGCATTTGGTGCAGATACATATGTGTAGGCAAAACACTCATAAATCTTTAAAAGGTTGAAGGTAACGAATGGCTTGGACAATAGATCTGTGGTGGGGCGCTTGCTTAGCAGGCATAAGGGTTCCCTCTCTTCGCTCTGCAAAAACAGAAGAAAGCGAGGCCCAGTGACCCCGCTGGCTCCTATGTGTTATGACAGGTGTGTCTTTTGAAAAGCTGACTGCTCCAGTCCAGGGGCTGCAGCCTGCTTGCATAGGCCGTCACGCACATGTGGAGGGCATATGTGGCTGAGCTAGCGGGCCCGGGGTCACTGTGGGAGTCTTATTTCTGTTCCCGGGAAATAGAGGTATAGCCAGGAGGAGGCAGTAAGGACCGTCATTACTCAGGCCGCCTGGTGGCCTCCTGGATTTTGTCTTCAGAGAACATAGCCATGGGAAGAGTGGCCGGGACCAGGCAGCACCCACGTGTGGCACTGCCGCCCTGGGGATGCTCAGGGTAGGAAATTGGTATGCTGCGTCTTGAAGTCACGTTTGGAGCTCAAGTGCCCGGCTAACTTGGGTGTCCACACGCTCTCTGCTCTATCCAACCACAGGACCGTAGCCTAGCAGGCAAGCTGGAGCCTGTGTCACCTCCCAGTCCCCCGCACGCTGACCCTGAGCTAGAGCTGGCGCCGTCTCGGCTGTCCAAGGAGGAGCTGATCCAGAACATGGACCGTGTGGACCGTGAGATCACCATGGTGGAGCAGCAGATCTCCAAGCTGAAGAAGAAGCAGGTGAGTAGTGAGGGTGGGAGGGCAGGAGCCCGGCCCCACGTCCTCGGTGACTGGAGCCACACAATTTCCTGGTGTGTGTGTGTGTGTGTGTGTGTGTGTGTGTGTTTTTTAATGTTTTGCTTCTGGAAGCCTCTGGGTCAGGCACATCAGGCTCATACATCTGTACTGTCAACAGAGAGTCCCGAGCTTCGGGGGACCAAGGCTTCTTGGGAGAGGCACCATGAGCTGCCCAGGGCAGAGAAAGAGCCATAGGCTGTTCTTGCATGAGAAGCTGAATGGGGATCTGGGAGCTGGGCAGTGAGGGCTTCCAAGATGGTGGCCCAGAATCCCAGAGCGAGGCTGGGCCCTGGTGCGGTCAGATTGGCCGTGCCAGACCAGTGGAGATCTCAGATCTCCAGTTCTCCAGGCCTGGCTTGGGGACTGGGCTGGAGCCACCGTTCCATGCATGGATGTTGAGCAAGTCTGGAGGCCAAGTGACTTGAGCTGTTGTTAATTAGTTTTCTTCTCTCCTTTTTTTTTTTTTTTCTTTTTTCTCTTACCTAAATTGCTTTTTTGAATGGTGTTTTAAAGTATATAAACATAAAAATGAATGACTGAGTGACTGAGAGAGATGGTTTGGTAGTTAAGGACATGTATTGTTCTTGCAGACTACCCAGGTTCAGTTTTCACCACCCACATCTGACAGCTTACAACTCCTTGTAACTCTACCTCCAGGGGACGCCCCTAACCTCAGGCACATGCCATATACAGATATACACACATTAAAAAATTTAATACTACGTGTAAATACATAGTAGTAAAAATATTTTAAGAAAATAAAATACATCTATTCATTTGCGTGTGCACATGTGGATACTCTGTTTGTGGGAGTTAGCTCTCTCCATCTTTGTGCTTTGTCAGCTTGTGGTGGGTTAACCTCCCTCCCAGCCCCCTCTTTTTGAGACAGGGTTTCTCTGTGTAGCCTTGGTTGTCCTAGAACTCACTCTTTAGACCAGGCTGGCTTTGAACTCTGAAAGCTATGCCTGCCTCTGCCTCCCGAGTGCTGGGATTAAAGATGTGTGCCATCACAACCTGGCTTAGCACCCCCTTTTTTGGGAGGGGGTGTGGGGGGGAAGACAGGGACTTTTAGGCCTTGGTTGGCTTGAACCTCACTAGCAGACTGGCTTCGAACTCACAGAGATCCTCTTGCTTATGACCTGTGAGTGCTGGGATTAAAGGCATACACCACCACCACGTCTGCCCGACCCTTTTAAATACATTTATAAAGTTTGATATGTGTATCTTGTGTTTCTGGGTGTGTGCGTGTGTGTTCAGGTGCCGAGAGGCCCGAAGAGGACTTCAGACATCCTGGAGGTTACAAGTGGTTGTGAACTGTCCAACGTGGGCGCTGAGAACCGAACTCACGTCCTTTGCAAGAGCAGTCAGCGCACACTCATAACCACTGACCTCTCTCTACATGCCCCTCATCCCTGCAGAACTAGAATTCCCCAGCGTAAATGAATCATTTTAAAGTCTACAGTTCCGCTGGCAGTAGACTGAATCATATAGCTTTCACTTCTTCCACCATCCCGATGGGACGCAGAGCCATTTAGCAATGTCCCATCTCCTAGCCCAGAGTCACCCCTGTGACAGTCTGTGACAGGCTGTTTTCTGGAAACCCCACGCACACAGAGTCCCATCCATTCGCCTTTCATGTCTCTGCCTTGTGTGCTCAGCATAAGGCGCTTTTAGGGTTCACAGGGTGTAGTCAAACCTCTTCATGGAAAAGTGGCATTCGACCGTGTGGCTACGGTATGCCTTGTCGCGTGCTTGAGTTCCTGGTTCTCATGCCCCTCGCCCTCTGCTCATGAGGGCTGCTGCTCTTCCAGGTCCCCACCAGTGGTGTCTCCAGACTGTAGTGGCGTGGGGCTCGTCACTGTGGCTGTGTCGCGTGTGGTTGAGGGTTGTGTGAAGCCAGGCTCCTTAACAGCTCTGCTCACCTGGACTGTTGTGCAATGTGGTTTGGGATCTTCCTGTCACCTTTATAAGGGTGTGGGTGACTGCCAGGTCACACTGAGGAAGACGCCCCGGGGTCAGAGAGGCGCAGTGACTTTAGCACCTGGAGCGATGGAATGCAAGTCTGCCTTCATGCTGAGAGGTGTGCTGCCTGCTCAGGGCTGTAGCCCAGACATTGGTTCCCTCTCACTCCCGGGGAGGGTCTTCGCCCTTTCTACTCCTTAGGCTTCCTGGGTTTTTTTTTTGTTTTCATTTATTTATTTTTTGGCTGGTCTGTGAGAGCTGCCACCAGGGGTCACTGCAGGACCAAGGCAGCTTGGCTCATCTGGTCTCAGTGCTGACTGTTCTTGCCTCATCATCTCCCTGTTCAGGGGCCATGAAGCTCTGTTCCCGTGTGACTGAACATGCTTGCTGAATGTAAGCATAGTAAGCAGAGTGGGCCATGCTCTGATCGCATTCATGGTGCCCTCTGTAGGTCACATTAGGTGTTGGCTTCCCATGGAGTCTTGAATTCTTTGGTCTTGGCTCCTGACTTTGGGGTAGAGCAGACAACAGCAGCAGGAAGGGATGTCAGATAGGAGGAAATGGATGAGGGGGTCCAGTGTGAAGACATAGGCATGTGCTGCTGATGCTGCTGATGCTGCTGATGCTGGTGATGCTGGTGATGGTGATAGTCAAGATGGTAAAATGAATGTGATGGATGGTGATGGCGATAGTGATGGGTATGAGGGTGTTCATGCTGCTGCTGCTGCTGCTGGTGGTGGTGGTGTTCGTTAGGATGGTGATGGATGCAATGGCAATGGAGATAGTGGTGGTAGTGGTCATTGGGGATGGGGCGGGGGTAGGGGCGTTTTAATGATAATGCTAATATTAATGGTGGTAATGATGTTGATGGTTAGTGATCGTAGTGGTAGGATGATGATGGTGGTGTTCATGATAGTAATGAAGGTGATGGGTGGTGGGGACGGTGTTAATGGCCGTGGTGGCGGTGGTGACGATCTGATGGTAGCGATTGGGTGCTGATGACGATTGTGGTAATGGTGATGGTGGTAATGGTGGCGATAATGGTGTTGATCATGGTGATGGTGATGGTGAAGATGATTGCGATTCTGATGCTGGTGGAAAGCTCTGTTGTCTGCCACCAGCCTTTCTTCCTTTCTGCCTCTCCCAGCCCTCTCCACGTAGCTCCTGGTTTAGTCCTCAGAAGATTAGGGACTCTTCGTTTCCAAGGAAAGGAGTAGGACGTTCAGAGACACTGAGTTAACTTCTCAGCAAGCTGAGTGGGTGTACGGGTCAGAAGTGTAACGCTCCGGGTTGAGGCCTTCACTCTGTGCCCGCAGCCTCTCTTGGAGCCTGGATGCTCAGACACCAGGGATCCCTGCCAAGCAGGGCACCGAGTCTCTGGGTGACTCATAGGAAATGGTGATCAGCCTGACTTCCTGTGTGTGGCTACTGGCAAGGGGGGGGACAGTGCCTCAGCTTCCGGCCTTCACTGCTCATGCTCTCCCCTTCCCCACAGCAACAGTTGGAGGAGGAGGCCGCCAAGCCGCCCGAACCCGAGAAGCCCGTGTCGCCACCACCCATAGAATCAAAGCACCGCAGCCTCGTCCAGATCATCTACGACGAGAACCGGGTACGGCCCACAGGAGCAAGTTACCTTGAACCATGAGTCCCTACCACCGTGGAGGCTGGCGAGTGGGTGGGGACGGGCGGCCCATGAGCCATGCATAGCGTTGGCATCACCATCAGGCTGGAGGAGAGCAAGGGGACCCACCGGCCACTGAGATGCACTGTCACCTCACATCTCCCCAGCAGATTCAGTGACACACTTGGTGATGTCAGTATTAATACTGGCAGTCAGCTGCCTGGCTGGTCCTAGGGAGGTGTGCACCGTAGGCCTTTTCACGTCGCACATGGAGAGACAGACCCAGAGACAGGCGTGCTCAGAGTCATGCAGCCAGGGTGCGGGAACTGTGGGATTTGAACTGAAGCAGGGCCTGATTCTCGGCCTTGGCCTCTGCTTCCACAGACCCCTCAAGCTTGTGAGCTGTGACAGCCTGGTACCCGGTGGGCGGGAGGGAAGTTCCCAACTCTCCTCTCTCATTGGCTGATTCCGCGAGGAGCTTTGGGCTTTTGACTGCCTGGATTCTCTGTATCTGTGAGTGAGAAACCAAAGCCCAGAGGGGGAACTTGGGAGAGCCGAGGCATGTGCCTCAGGTTCCATAGCTTAGGATGTAGGTAGGTGTTCTTTATTGCTTAAGGAAGGTACTGGGGCTCAGAGAGGGCAGGAGACCTGTGTGAGACTGCACAGCAGGTTAGATTTGGGGCCGGGACTCAGAAGCAAGATTGAACTTGCTTGATGGTGACGGAGGTGGTCAGAGAGAAGTGTGGTTCTCTCTAGCCGCGGTGGACACTTGTTCCCAAGGCTGCCTTTCTCTTGGTCTTTTGTTCCGATGTTCCTCTTTAAGGGAGGTCCCTCTGCTCTTTCTCTCTGATGCCCCCCGCCCCCCAAGCCCCGGCCTCGAGCTAGCTAAGGCCTGTATCACAGCCAGTTACAGGAGGGCCCAGAGATGTGTCACACACCCATGCCTGTCCCCCTGCCTGCACGGAGCCTGGAGCAGGCTCCCCAGCTTTCCCTGTGAAAGCTAGGCAGGGCCTAGCATTCCCTGCGATCAATAGGATTACATTTGAATCCCTCTTCCTTCCCACAGAGAGGCAGGACAGGGGCTTGCCTCCAATGTTCCTGTGGTCAGGCAGCCCGAGGCCTTGTGCATCTGGAACACATCTGTCCTCAAGGCCAGCAAGTGGCTTTTCCACCTCCCGGGGCGTCTGTGGGCATCACAGATGCGGGGGCTGGGGTGCAGCAGCTGGAAGAGGGACAGGTCACAGTCAGGGAGGAAAGTGGGGGCTAGCACGGGCAAGAGGGGGACTGGGTGGTGGGAGGGGCCACGGCTTTGATCTTCAGAGCGTGCTCTGCCTGTCGCTCCTTGTCACAGACATGGCTGTGTGTGTATGTGTGATAAGTGTAGGGGTGGAGCGGGCCCATAGGTCACCATGCATTTATAGGCCAAACACTTATGGTCTACTTAGCACATGTGTAGCTCTGTGTGCATGGACATGTGTGTGCGCTCCGAGAGTGTCAATCTAGATGCTGGGGCTTGCCTGTGACATCGGGACATTGTGCAGTATGTGGTGGTGGTGGCCGAGACTTGCTGGCCCTACCTAGCCAGGGTCCCTGGCTGTGTGGCTGTGGATCCTGCAAAATGCCAGGGAACTCCTGTCCTTTCTTGTTCTCTGGGCACGCTACCTGGGGGCCTCAGTGGTGTCACTCTTGGCTCTGGCTACCTCATCTCCAGGGCCGGACCTTCAGATACCTGTGTGCTCATAGTCAGAGCTGGTCTCCAGAGCTGCCCTGCTCACCTTGGTTGTGTGTCCCTGTAACCTCTGACCTTGTCTACAGATTGAAGCTGTCCTACTAGACCTCCAAGCTGCCCTGCTCACCCTTGGGCAAGGCTGGCTTAGCTCTAATGAGTATGTACCAGCATCTACAGTGAGCTGGCCTTGTCTCCACATAAGGATGACAGATAATAAATAGTGTTTGGGAGCCTGCTGTATGTGACAGCCAAGTCTGCTGTCTGCCAGTGTGTTGGGGGAAGCGACAGAGCCAGGCTGAGAGGTGACCTGGGGTCAGGCTGTAGGTCCATTAAGAGCCCTGTGGTCCTGTCCTGGAGCGGGTGTGAGGGACTCAGGCCTGGGCGGCGCTGCTGCCTTGTCCCCTGTGTCCTCATCACGGAGGTGAGCTACCTCCCTGGGGTCACCTTCCCGTGGCTTGCAGGCACACTGGTCAGGTGAGGGTGGTCTGGGGGATTTGGGGAAGTTGAACCCTCTTTGGGGAGGAAGGTGGATGGAGCCTGGCAGGCAGCTGGGACATCATGGCAGGGCAGAAATGGCAGGACATGGCTGGACCTGTGGCGTCTGGGGGCAGCAGGGTCCACATAGCAAGGCCCCAGCCATCTTAGTGGGGAAATGGGCAGCTTCAGCTTCCATGGCAGAAGACGGTGAAGGAGGGTATGTGTGGGAGTTGGGGCGGGGAGTAGTATGAGAGGGAGTGGGCCTGAGGCAGTCGCCGGGGAAGCCACCTTTCTTGATGTCTCCAGTTCCCAAGGAGCGGCAGCAGACTCCAGCACATCCTTAAACAAGCTGTGGGTCTAGCCTCTAGTGGGGTTGGCTTACAGGGCACAGGATCCTAGTAACCCCTCCCCCTCCCCCTCCCCCCAGATCCAAGTCTCTACTCCAGCTGTGTAAGCACAGCCCCTGGTGGCCCTGCTGTGTTAAGTGCCACCCCCTTTGCCTAAGCACTAAGCTGGCGCTGATTCCCACAGAGCTGTCACACACACCAAGATATTGTCACAGAGTTAACGTGACTGGCTCAGCGGCCCCCGAGCTCGTGCCCTGACCACACCAAGGCCACGGGTCTTCAGGGTCTCAGCTGTGCACAGAAGATCTCAGAGTGGACCTTAGCACTAGGCAGAAGTTGCTCTGCTTGTTAGCGTCAGCCCTTCCGTGTCTGGCCCCAGGTGGGTTGAGATTGTTTGCCCTCAGGAAGCTTGCAGTGCCATAGCTCTCGGGTGATGATGGTGACTTCAGTGGACCCCTGAGTTTTCTTCAGCATCTGCTGTCTGATAAAAGGATTCAGGCTTTGCCAGGGTTCTGCCTCTGTCCGCCTCCCCACCCTAATCCCCGTTCCCCCCTTCACTCCCTGCTTCCTGTGAGTCGGCCCTGGTGGTCCCAGTCTGGGCAGCCAGCCAGCAGAGGCACAATGTTGTCTTCATGTGTTGGTCTGAGAGGAGAGATCCAGCCTATTGAGGGGTGCCCCCCCCCCACGGCCCTGGGGCCCTCTGCAGCACGCCTCTGTTTTCCTTAATGAGGCCTGGTGTGTGAAGGGAGGGGATAGAGGCCAGAAATAGTCACTCTATTGTCAGATGGGATCCTCGAAGGCTCTGGTGTCCCCTCCCGCAGACACCAGAGGCATCCAAGCCTGGCAGAAGCTATAGCCTGGTTAGCCATGGTCAGATCCCTCGCTAGGGCCAACCTGGGAGCAACTGGGGGCTCCTGTAGGGTTGTCCGGGGTCCTCCCTGCAGAGTGGGCTTTGCCCTCATCCCGAGATGCTGGCTCAGGTCTGCTCAGAGCCCTTGTTTAATTCCTTTCTCCTGTCTGCCCCACAGAAGAAAGCCGAAGCCGCGCACCGGATCCTGGAAGGTCTGGGGCCCCAGGTGGAGCTGGTGAGCGGGGCTTGGCTGGGCGGGGCTGGGTGAGGTGGGAGAAGTGGGGTGGAGGAACAGGGGTTGGGGTCTGGCAGCAGATGTTGGGGGAGGGGGAGGGAGGGAGGAGGAAGTCATCTACTGCCCAGCACTGTCCCCAAGGGGAGGCAGGAAGCACCACCTCCTGATAAGGGCACTGGCAGATAACTCTTTAGTGGCAGCTGGGCAGTGAGCCTGTCCCTGCCTCTGGAGCCCCGAAGGCCACCCGCCATGTTGGCTCTGCATGAGAGTCCTGCCCATGGTTGGCTTGTCTGGACTCTGCTCTCTGAGCCTGATGGCTCTGAAACCCTCAGGAGGACTCTTTGACGCCTCAGTGCTGCTGCCTGCCTTGGTGGGAAGGGCGGCCATGACTGCCATGATTATTATCATCATCGCCCTGCATGTCTCCAGTGTGTCACAGCAGGGTGGGAAAGCAGCCCGGGCCTCCGGGGATCTGCTGGAGTGGATGGGGCAGAAGTGCACCTCACCCCCTCAAACCTGTACCTGATGGTATTAGCCTTGGATCATATCAGTCACAGGGGGCAGGCGTAGCTGGCCATTGGTGCACAGGATCTGGGGTGCGTGTAAGCACCCTTGGGGTGCAGATGAGAGTCCTGGGCACTGCATGCTTGCTGAAGACTAGGGAGGGTACCTCCTGGCCAGGTCTGTGGTATACGCTGACAGTCTTGTCCCTAGAGAACCTAGGGTGGGCAGATGGGTACTGGGCTCCTCTGCTGCCTGTGGTGGGCTCTACGCAACCCCTTCCTGCACCTGGGAGCTGGGCAGGGCCGCTGTGCCACCACCAGGTCTCTCTCTCTCTCTTCCTTCATACACTAGTCACTGAGCTGTACCATCTGCTGCATAGTTCATTATTCCAGATGTGTGTGATACTAGGGTCCAAAGGAGTCCTATGTCACTGTCCTTGGTCCTTCTGGCCATTTTCTCTGAATGGAGCCATGCGGTCCATGGTCTTTTGTTCTCTCTCACTCTTTCTCCCTCACCCTACCCCTAGCATTGGTGCTTTAAGTTCTCCTACACCATGATCTGTGCTGGTGCTTTATCCCTTTTCAGGGCTGCATCATATTCCACTCTATCTGGACTGCATTTTTAACTCTCTTGTTTTCAGTTGATGACACTTTTTGCTTTTGTCCCCTGAGAATAAAGCCACGCCACAAGCGTAGGAATGAGCAGCATTTGTGTTTCTTGAGTCTACACTTGGGAGTAGAATTGTCATCTCTGGCGTTGTTTTTTTTTTTTTGTTGATTTTGTTTTTCCCTGCCTCTAGAAGTTCCTGGCTGGTTTCTAAGGTGGCTGCACCACTGTTTAGTCCCATTAGTGTCTTGTCTCTGTTTCTCCCTTCTGCCATCCTGCCCTAATTCAAGGGGTTTGTGTGCTCGTGTGCCAGTGTGTGCATGTGTGTGTGTGTGTGTGATGACCTTTTTGACCTTGGGGAGAAGGTAATGTCTGTTGCTTGAGGGGTTCGTGGGAGCTGGTCCCTGGAGAATTTGTCTAACCCGGGGCTTTGGAGGCATCCATGGCCTAAGAACAGGGGTGGGGTGGGGGGCCGGGGGGGTGGGGTCACCTGCTGACAGGCACTTGCTGTGCAAGGTCTTTGGGTATTGCCACCTTCCTCATGTTTTGCAGAGGCTCCGAAGGGTAGTGCTCTGCCCAGCACCACACAGAGAGAGATGAAGGAAGAAGTGTGCCAGCCTGTGGGTGTGGCCAGGGCTTATGTGTGTACGCAGGGCTAGCGTGGCCTGTGGGTGTAGCCAGGGCTTATGTGTGTACGCAGGGCTAGCGTGGACTGCTCCTTCCTAGATTCTGCTGATCTGGGCTTTGGTCATTGAGCCCCCGTGAATTCTGGTGCTGTGATGCAACACTTGGATCAAAAGCGACTTAGGGAAGAAGGAATGGGTTTATTTTAGTTTATGTCACAGTCCATCGTTGGGGGAAGTCTGGGTGGGGACTGACTTAGCAGAAACTTGAAACCATGGAGGTACACTTCTTTGCTTTCTCACAAGTTCATTCTTAGCTTCATCGTACAACCCAGGACCACTTGCCTAGGGAATGGTGCTGCCCACAGTGCGTTGGGCCCTTCTGCATCAATTAACAGTTAAGCCCCACCCCTACCCTCAACCCCCCCAAAAAGGGGGGGAAAAAAAAAAAACCAAAACCATGCCCCAGGACAGTTTTCTCTAGGTAACTTCTCAATTTGGCCTTTTCTCTCAGGTGACCCTAGGCGGTGTCAGGTTGACAATGAAAGTGAAGTAGAAAAGTGAGGGGTCTCCCCTCCTTCGTTACTGAGTATTCGGGATGGCAGTGACAAGGTAGTGACCATCTTGCCCCGTGTTCTCCAGAGGGAAGTGGTAGAAGCTTCAGGGACTTCGCCTTGGGGCCTCCCGTCGCCCAGTGTGTCCCAGGAGGGCCCTGTGCTGGGCAGGGACCAGGTTGGCCAGGTGGGAGCTGCACAGCTCTGAGTCACTTGCTTCCTTCCTGCTCTGAGGTGTCGTTCTGAGAGCTCAGTGTCCCCGTGGGCTGAGTTTGGTCACTCCATAAGCTGGCTTGCCGCCTGCCATTCTGAAGGGCCACCCACACCCAAGGCTGTCAAGGGCTCTAGTTTGTGGCTCTAGACATTTGTCTTTAATGGAGAGGGCAGCTCTGCCCCCGTTGCAGGAGAATGCAAGCCACCAGGTGTCCTTGTCCCTCCCCAGGATCAGCCCACTGCCCCTGTCAGATGGCCTCAGGATGTCACCCGGGTGCCGAGCCTAGGGGGCTCCCCTGGGTGGCTTCCCTCTAAGGTGCGGCCGTGCCCCTCAGTGTCTAGCGCTACAGCTTCCTCCTTTCTCCCCAGGAGGCAGGTTGGGGTCTGTCCGCTGCTGTCCCCTTGGGTGTGGGCATTCCCTTTGCCCTCTCATGCTGAGAGCAAGTTCTGCTGGCTGCCCCATGCTGGTGGTCAGTGGATTCGAGTGAGCCTCCACCCCTTCCTGCCCCAGTAGGGCTGTTCTCCATCTTTGATGCCAAACAATGGCAAGCTGTCAGCACTTCTGGAATGTTCTGGGCTATTTGCACATCCTGTGAGGCGGGCCCTCTGCCCTGCACCCATTTTCTAGGTGAAGAAATCCAGACTTAGGTGTCACCGGAGCCCGAGTCCCTGAGCGGTGCCCATTCACATTGGCATTTGTTTTATTGGCATCTGGGGAAACACAAAGGACTGAGGTGCAGCTGCCCTGGGTATCAGGAAACTGTACTCCCGAGACATGGCCTTACAGCATCCTTCAGCGGTGTCGGACCCCTCCTTCCCACGGGGCAGTTATGCAGCGCGTCTGGCTGCGGGTCTTCTTGTTGTCCTATGCGTTCTTCCCCTTCTCTGTTAGGGATGTTTCCCTGTTTCAGGCGCCACAGGAGGCGCTGGTCCATGGTCTCTCATCACCAGGAGAGCAGTTGAGCCTAGCTGTCTCAGCCCCTGGTGCGTTGCCATAAGGTGCAAAAACTGGTGTCTCCGATGCTGGCCCAGCTGCAGGTGACCTGTCTTGTCTCTGAGCAGTAGGGGACCTATTGGGGAAAGGATGCTGGCACGGTTCCCACGCTGGTCCAGAGCTGTGACACACTGCCACCTGTAGAAATTATCCCCTTGGAGCCTTGAGTGTCTCTATTCTACCCAGAGACCAAGGACATCATGAGGTTCTGGGTGGCAGCATGAGTGCATGGGAAGGAAAGGGCTCAGAAGCAGGCAGGCATGGGATGCAACCAGGGGCTACAGAGTCCTCATGGGGTGGAGTTCAGGCCATGGGCGAGTTTGGCAACCAGCCTTGAGCTTCCCATCTGTGTAGTGGTAGCGACTGCCACATGAGTAGCCACTCTAACAAAGCCGCAGGCTCAGGGCGCTAGACACCTGCACCTTTGTCGCTGGGAGGCATCAGGGACCTCTGGGAGGTAGTGAGTAGGCTTCTGTTCCCCCGGTGGCCGCTTCATGTCCCTCAGGTAGGCTGTGTAGGGTCCATATCTCGGACAGAGGAAGTCATTGCACAGGAGGATACAGACCTCTGGTCTAGCCTCTGACATGCGACGGGTCCCATGACCACCCCGTGCTTGCTTCGCTCTGAAACTCATTCTCCCGTGTTTGTAGGCCCTGGCTTCTGGTTCCCTGCAGAGGGAGCCTGCAGTGTCTTCAGCCCTAGACCCAGCCTTGTTGTTATAAGACAGACATTTCTCCAATTTATATCTGCTGCCACTGTGGATACAGTGTGCACACTTGCGGATATGACCAAGGACGCATGTGCATCTGGCTTCTCAGGCCAGCTTCCTCTGTCCGGAGCAGAGGCCTTGGTGGTCTCTTGTAGGCCAGTGGGGAGAGAGGTCACTTCTTGGCAGTTGTAACTGGGCTCTGCAGAAGCTGTGCGTCAGTGCCTGCCACCTGCTGCCCTCAGCTTCTTCTTCTTGATTTATTTGGGTCTCTGTGGTCCAGGGAAAGATGCCTTGCAAGCACTAGAGCTGTAGGTTTCCATGGTGATCTAGATGCCAAGCCAACCCTAAGCGTTTTGCAGATAAACTGCTTTGCTTAGGGTCGAGGCCAGGCCTGGCCCCTGCAGCTGGGCCCTAGAGCCAGCTACAGCCTTTTCTTGGCCAGGTCCTGCTTCTCCCTGTGTTCTTGGTCACACTCCCAGCCATATATCTGATTGTTCAGCCAGTGGACAGTTACCGGTGACAGGGCTGCAGGGCCTGGGGCTGAGGGTGCTTGGTCTGGGTTCTGGCTGGTGACACCCACCACACCCTGTCACCTGCCCCATCCATCTCTGACATGTTTCTTCTTCCTCTGCAGCCCCTGTACAACCAGCCATCGGACACACGCCAGTACCATGAAAACATCAAAATGTGAGTCACTGCTATGGGGTACCAGCCCAGTCCCGGGGATCCAGGAGACCAGTGGGAAGTCTGGGTAGAAGTCCCCGGCTGCATCAAGCCCACGCTGGGCTCAAAGCAGGCCTGGGGCAGAGGGAGTGGCACCTTGCAGCTTGGGTACAGAGACTAGAGGCAGGAGGCCATGGTGTCAAGAGACAGGCTGTGCAGGGCAAGCCAGCTCCAGTTCTCTCAGCTGTGGACTGCTGTGGCACACACTTGGTGGCTGAGGTGGCCTGAAGCGCTAACCCAGAGGCTTCCCGAGCCATGTCCTGGTGATGGGTCATTTCCCAGGTGGAGGTTGGGAGGAGATAATGTCCCTTTGGTTCAGCAGGGATGTCAGGCTGGGCTGGTGTCTGATGGCTGGCACCCTTAAGCTGGAGGGGGTATGTGGAATGGTTGTAAGGTAGCTGCTAGCTTCCTGGGATCTTTGAATGGCAGTAGTTCCTGTCAGTGGGCTGTGGAGGAGACAACTTCCTAGCATCCAGAAACGGTAAGGTGGGAGGGGCCTGGAGCACACGGTAGTGTGTTAGGTGGGGGAGGGCTGAAGGCAAGGGTCTTAGGGGTCCGACTCTTGAGTGGTCAAGTGTGCAGAGGTCCGGTGGCATTGGAGCATGGGCTGGTGAGCCCAGTAGGTGGTAGTACAGTGATCTGGTTAGCGTCCTGGAAGCTAGTGTGCCCCTTGCTTCTCAAGTGTCACAGGTAGAGGAGGCCTCTGTATAGCTTTTGGAGTTGTGTGATGTCTCACCCTGGCTACCTCCTGTGTCCCCTGGAATATCCTGTGTCCCCTGGAATATCTTTGCTAGCTAACCCCAAGGGCCCTGTACTAGCGGTCAGTATTGGGTCCAGCTGCTGCCATAGGCTGTCTGTATTGGCTGTGGTCCCATCACCACCCTCGGCCTGAGTCTTCTGCTTCTCTGTGTGGGGCCTGCCCAGCTGGCCCTGATCCCCATGGGGAGATGGGCTGCAGAAGAGGGATAATGACAGTTCATTATAGGGGCTTGTCACAGTTGCTTTGCCGGGAGGGGCATGTGCCACCAGGCCAGGCTACTGGGACATTCATTTACTTATTCATTTGCTCATTTACTCACTCACTCACTCACTCACTCACTCACTCACTCACTCACTCACTCATGCCTTCATTCACTCACTCCATTCATTCATTCATTCGCTGCTGTTGCCAGATCCTGTCCTTAACCCCGTGGAGTCAGGACAGTACGAAGGCTTATTCCCTGTTTGGGTTTTGACAAGCAGCTGAGAAAAGTCAGGGGTCCAGTAAGGGAGAAAATCTGCTTGCCAGCCCTGGCCTTCATGTCTTGACCCTCCTTGGGTGGGCTTCTTCAGTGTGTTGGGACAAGGTCTCATTGGATGGCTCTGGCTAGCCTGGAGCCTTCTGAGTGCCGGGATTCCAGGATGTGCTGTCACACCCAGTCTGATGTAGCTGATGACCGTACAGCAGGCTGAAGATTTGGTACAGCGTTTATTGCTTAAAGTGAGCGATGTTCGTAGGGAGAGTCATGGGATCCACAGTCGTGGATCTAAGCCTTAGAGGTATGTGCCCCAGACAGTGGAGCTGGTCACATTAGCCATAGCTAAGCTGTGACCAGTGTCACCTGTGCTGACCAAGGCTGGACTTGGAATGGATTTCTTAGATGCTGAATCTGTCTGGGCATGGTGGCGTAGGCCTGTGGGCCCAGTGCTCTGGAGGTTAAAGAAAGAGTAAAAGATGTAGCCAGGGCTACAAAATAAGACCTTAAAAGTAGCCCTAAGAGTAACTAACTAAACAAGTAAATGCCAGGACCCTGAAAGCTTTAAAAATAAGCAAGCAAGTAAAGACAGAAGAAAGAAGAGAGGCGGGGTGTGCTCTGGTCTTGAGCCTGTGCCAGTTGTGGTGACCCTCCAGCTGCAGGATTCTAGCTAGTCAGTCATAAATATGGCTCTGAGGGAGTGACCTTTCATACGTCAACAGCTAGCTTTCTGTTTAGTAAGTCCATCTGTGAGTGCATTGTGAGCTACGTCATGCTTAAGAGAGTGCTGGGCCTTGCTGTAGGCACCATTAACAAACATCATGGCCACCATTGTCCATTTCAGCGTTACACTGTTAAGTCCACACAGTCTTTCACTGCGAATGCTTCCCGAGAGGAGGGTAAATGGAGTCATGGGGGGGGGGGTGGAGTCTGGCTAGAGACCGGGGCAGGATGTTCTGGGAGAAGCCGGTGCAGCTGCTGGGCTGTGTGGAGCATCCCAGGCAGATGGGACCAGCAGTGCAAAGGCCCTGGGGCCATGCTGAGCTGCATCAGATTGTAGACGGCCACAGGCTGGATCAGTCAGGCCCAGGAGGGTGCTGCTTGTCCTTCCGGCTTGGTCACCATCCGCAAAGATGTGGCCTTTATTGTGGGACGTGCTCTGCTGCGAGTTCATCTTCAAGTTCACTCTGATGGCCACTGGGAGAAAGGGCCTGGGACACCGTGTGTGGGAAAGCCCTGAAGAGCTATGGGCCGTGAGGTATGAAAGGTCAGGGCGAAGGGTCTAGGGTTCCCAGCCCAGGGCTGGTAGTATGTGGTAAGGTAACTCAAAGCCTTCTCTTGACGGGTGCCATCGCTCCCTGGGGACCAAGAGAGCTCAGCTGTGGCCACTGGCTCTATCGGCAGCTCCTGACCCCATTCCTGCTGCGCAGGTGTGGCCTGTGGATGAGTCTGAGGGACAGAGAAGCCCAGGGCTGGGACGCAGCGGCCCTGACAACGACTTAGCTTTTTTCTTTTTTAAAAAACACCTTTTGGACAGAGTTTGTGTACAGTTTACCCTTTTAAAGTCTGCACGATGGCTTTTTCATGGTCACTTAGGTGTGAACTTCTCAGCCTGGGCTCGTACAGCACGGCGTCGGGGAATTTTGTGTCTTTTCGTTTCTTCCAAAGGGTCAAGGACTCTGTGGCCTTCTGTGCTTTGGATATTTCTCATGGGTGGGGGCTGGGCTTTTTTACCAGTGGCTCATAGTCCTGGAGTAGGTACAGTGGGCGGGGCGGGGTGCAGAGACCAGGCTCTGAAAGTGTGGATAGCTTCCTCTGGTCTGAGGCTAGCCCCAGAGGGGCGCTAGGTGGCCCATGACACGATGACACTCAGGTCCTGGAATCTGCTTAGTAGGCAGAGTCTATGCGACCTAGGTGAAGAGTCAGGAGCTCCAGGCCTCCAGGGTGGACGAAGTCCTCGGGGACGCCTGGGGGCCTTTGGGGTTACTGCCTAATTGGGTGAAAGAGATTCAGAATGGTCAGCCTCCTAGGGGTTGGGGGTCACCAGGGGAAACAGGAGAATTCCCTAAAGGTGCAGCCAGGACCTCTGGAATCCTGTGAGAGACTCAGTTCTCATAAAATGGTCTGAGTGGCGTTAGGCTGGGGTGTGCCTGTAATCCCAGCCGGACAGACAGACAAACCCTGCGTAAAACTAACAGTGACCTTAGAGCTGCTGGTGGAGATAGCGTGTAGCCCGTCACTTGACCGTCTATGCAAGTCAAGAGTCTTTGGTTTGACATGTGGCAGGCGGGAGATCAGTTGCCACTTGGAAAGCCAAGCTCTGCACTGTGGGCACGCGGCGGAACAGGGTCTCTCCACCATCTGTAAGGTGGGGCTAGGCCTGGGGCCACTGAGGCCCCACTGCGTTAACGTCCCCTCAGCTGACATCTGTGCCTTACATGTGAGAGAGGTGCTGAGGGAATTTGTTGTTCTGGTCCCTAAGCACGGAGACAGTTATCCTTCATTCCTTTGTTCACCACACACGTCTCTGTGTGTCTGGTCTGCACCAGGCACTGTCTGTCCCTGGGAGATAGCAGTGAACGAGTCCCCACTTGCAGTGGGGAGATGGCAAGCTCAGTACTCACGTGGAGTGTGACAGCTGTGACAAGGACAGTGAGATTGATCTGGAGGTGGGGGTGGGGTGGGGAGCTCCACCACCCAGGGAGCAGAGCCGTCACCAGCTCCTTGGTTGTCTGCCGTAATTGCTGAGAGGTGGGAAGTGTCCGTTCCCTGGGGACCTGGCCCCTGTCATTTTAATTTCTCTGCCTGCGTGCCTGGCCGTGACTTTCAAGTTAATTTCATGCTTGGCTTCCCGGTGTGGGTGATTTCAGACCTGTGGAGGTCACCTGCGCGACGCTGCTCATCTTCCCCGCCTCGCCCCGGAAAGTGTCAGGAGTGGCTGAGGTTCCACCAGGGCATCTGCCACCTGGGCTGGGAGTCTGCTCTGACCCCGCCACACAGGGAAAGCAGCCCCAAGGGCATGCTGGAGGAGAGCGGTGTGGGAGCACCCAGACCCTGTAGGACCGACCTTCAGGAGCATCCATGCCTGGATGGCAGATAAGTCTCAGAGCTTAGTAAGATGGGGCTGGACAGCCACTACCCCGCCTGGGTCTCTGCCAGCTTGTAGCCTTGGTCCCCGAGTGTCTCGGGTTCAGAAGGAGGCACCTACCTCTCTTCCTAGTGTCCTAGGCCCACCCTCTCATTTTCAGGGTGGGCACGAAGCCGGTTACTGGGAACATGTCTCTCGTCTTGCCCTGGAGGTCCAGAGGTGCCAAGTAATTTCTCCAGGGTCACATAGCCAAGCCCGCGAGAGATTCAATCCACACGTCTCTGCGACCCTGGCCTGGCAACCTCAGACAGTCTTGCTTTTCCCACCAGCAGGCCAGGCTGGCCTCCTTTGCTGCAGTAGGCTCGGCCTTTCTGACACCCTGTTTGTAGCTTGAGCAGACGTGGGTGGGGTTCCATCTAATGGTGCCCTGGTACAGGTGGGGTCAGCCCCTTCCTGACCCTCATCTCATCCCGCCAAGCTCTGGAGCCCAGCCCCGCTCCACTGCCTTTGTCTGAGTCCATGTTTGTCATTGCCGGCAGACCAGCCGATTTCCTGGGTTGCTCATGCAAGGTCTCCCTCTGTCTCTTCACTCAAGTTCCTGTATTTTGTAAGGCAGTGCATCAGGGTTGGTGGTAGCCCCCCATCTTCCAGTAGGAGGTGGCTGTATTTCCTCTCTCCCTCTCCCCCCACTTCTCCCTTTCTTTTCTTGCTCTCCCTCAGCCCAGAATCTCCTCAGACTCCGTATATAATGCAGAATAACTAAACTTCTGATCCTTCTGCCTCTGCCTCTCCCTGTGGTGTGGACTGCATCGTCACGCGGTGCTGAGGCTCAAACCTAGGGCTTTGTGCTTGGTAGGTCAGCAATTCTGCATCTCCACTGAGCCACATCTGAGGTCACAGGCGAGGGGCCTCCAGGCCTTCACTCCAGGGCGACTCTCCGCAGTGGGGGAGCTCTTGATGGACTAGGGACCTGTGGGGAAGTTGGGGTTCCCTCACCTAAAAAGTGATGCAGTCCAGGTTGGAAGGGCATGTTCAGGGGTGTGATGGGCCCCAAGGCCTGTCTGTCTGTCTGTCTGTCTGTCTGTGTCTCCCACAAGACCCAGAGGTCAGTTGCAGTGCCTGGTTGAGTGTGTTAAGGCTGTGGGGATTGGGGAATGTACTGGGTCTCTGTTGCTCAGGGCTGGGGTGGATGGAGCCCTGTATCCCGACTCTGCTGTGCCCTGGCCTCAGGATTTCTGTTCCTTCTCCGCCATCTGAATTTTGTCCCGCCTCCCTGTGTCTTTTTCTACCCTCCACCTCCGTTTTCCAAATCGTTGTCCATTCTGAGGTAAATCTCTGTTCTCGTCTCTCCCCCTCCCTTTCCCTTCTCCCAGTCTCTCCCTCCTGCCCCCTCTCTGACCCTGCTCCTCTCCCCATGTCTCCACCCTTCTTCTTTCTCGCTTCCTCTTTGACTCCCCCACCGCTTTCCTCTGTAGTCCTTGCAGGGCCCCGTGGGGCCCGTGGGGCCAAGCTGGTACAGTGGAGCTTGGCTCTGTACCCAAGCTGGAGACCCCTCGATGCCTTTAGCCGCTCACAGGACAGGGTCCCCAGGCCATAGCCGTTGAGATTTGCCTCTGGGTAGCAAGGGTGGGACTGTGTCGGTTGGTACCCATGGCTGTGACTCGGGGATGTGAGCGATGCAGGCTGTCAAGTGTGGGAGCTCTAGGGACGGTGGGTGGGGGGTATTGGCAGCTCTGAGGGCCAGCGTAGGCTCTGGGGAAAGTAGGGGGAGTGGGTGCCCTTCTTTCTGACTGAGGGCCAGTGCCCTTCAGCCTGAGCTCCTGCTGAGAGCTGGCCGTCTCTGACACTCTTGTCTGTGCCCCCCAGAAACCAGGCGATGCGCAAGAAGCTGATCTTGTACTTCAAGCGGAGGAATCACGCGCGCAAGCAGTGGGTGAGTCCTGTCTCATCCTTTCCGCGATGTGTGACTCTAATCCGGTCTCCTCCATATGATGTGCAAGCAGTGTGAGTCCCGTCCCATCCCCTCCATACTGTGTGCAAGCAGTGTATGAGTCCCGTCCCATCCCCTCCATACTGTGTGCAAGCAGTGTGTGAGTCCCATCCCATCCCCTCCATACTTTGTGCAAGCAGTGTGTGAGTCCCATCCCATCCCCTCCATACTGTGTGCAAGCTGTGGGTGAGTCCCGTCCCGTCCCGTCCCGTCCCCTCCATACTGTGTGAAAGCTGTGAGTGAGTCTCATCCCTGACCTGTCCCCTCCTTCATGCCTTAGGAAAACAGTGAGTGGGTCCCCTTCTGTCCCTTCAACATATGGGCAAGCAGTGGATGGGTCCTGCTTCCCTCCTCTTGAGTCCCCATCCCTCTCCCCTCTCCTCCATTGATGCAGTAGATGAAGCCCCGTGCCCCATGGCCACCCAAGAGTCAGGGCCCCTTCAGCACATGCTATCCAGGCTCGGAGGTCCCCATCCGCTCTGCGGTTGAGGATGGGTCTCTGCGTCATGAAAGAATGCTATAGATGAGTCACAGAGGGGGCAGCTGCACTGGTGGTTGGGGCTCCTGACTCCCTTTCCCAGTCCTCTGGAGCAGGGAGCCACTGAAGCCAAGAAAGGTGTCCCCAAGGGCACCCTTAAGTGTGCCCCTCATGCCCACAGAGGTTTTAGAGAGCAACAGAAGCTGGGAGTCCCCTGAGACCTGAGCCTTCCCCTCCCCCAGCCAGGTCCAGGCTCTGGAAAATGGTGCCATTGGCGAGGAGCAAGGCCCCTGGTGTATGGTGGTCAGAGCTGGTCCTGCTTCCTGAAGTTGGGTGAGGGGTGCGAGGGGCCCCAAGCAGTTGCACTTTGACCCACAGAGATCCAGGGCTTTGGGATGGAGGGCAGGGACCTGCCGTGTCGCCTTAGCTGCCAGGGTTGGGAGTGACACCCCGCCATCATGTCTACTTACGTAGTGCCGGAAATGTGTGGCTGGTTTGATGAGGCCTTCCCTCCCTCCGTGCCTTCACCTCCCTTCCTGGGCTCTGCATCCAGGCTCTGCTTAGCCTTGATCCCATATCAGCTCAGGACCAGGGTCAGGCTTTGGCTGGAGGTGGTGTCATTTATTCCACTCAAGCCCAGGGCTGCTGGGAAACACCGTGTGTGGGTGGGGGTTGGGGTTGGGGTGGGGTCTGTGAAGTTGAGATGGCAGGTCTTCTGCACTCTTCCTGGGCTGTCAGATGTGGCTGCAAGGTGCTCCCTGCGTCCTTCCTCAGGCTGACCTGGTACTTGCCCATCTACTCAGCGGTGCCTAGAGCCTGCGGGTATGTAGTAAACAGAAGACGGCAGCTAAGTGCTGCTTGCGCTGAAGTGGAATGACGCCTGAATTGAACGAGCTGTGGGTGAAGAGCCAGGGAGTCCCCCAGTCATGGGCCCTCAGCTGCAGTCACCAAGTGCCCACTGTGCACGTGGCTCCTGGCATGGGTTTTGGGAACCGAGTTCAAGGCTCAGCTTCCCACCACAACAGCCATCTCGTCCTCCTTCAGTGGGCGTGGTCCCAGGAGGTGGTTGTGTTTCCCAGCCCCATATTTCAGGCAGGGAAGCTGAGGCCGAGAGGTTAGCCCATTGGCCCCATGTCCCACCGAGGAGAAGTGGCAACGTCTGGATTGGCACCAGGGCTGCCTTGTTCCTTAATCTTGGGTAAGCAGATCTTACCCCGAGTAGTTCGAGGGCAAGATGAGGTACCAGATGCGCTCAGGAGGGGATGGTGGCCGAGGCAGTGGAGGAGGAATGGCCCTGCTGAGATACAAGGAGGGAGAAAGGGCAGGCTAGTTGTGTGCAGATCTTTGCTGAGGGAGAGCGTGGCAAGTGTAAAGGCCCTGGGGTTGGCGCTTGACACAGGACTGTTGATGTCCATCCTCACAGAGGAGCACCAAGTGCGTTCATGATAAATCTGCCCTTAGTATGGGATGCGGTGTGCATTGGGCTGCAGGAAAGGATGATAGCGGCAGGAGAGCGCCCTTACTCTAAGATCAGGCAGGTCAGCGCCAGGATCGCCATGTGCAGACTGCAGGCCCCTGCTGCTGTCGGGTGAGGAGAAGGCAGGCGTCGTGGTCCCCTCAACACCCTGCAGTCCAATCCTGCCACCCCATTGTGCCATCCCTAGATGCCACCCGCAGCCTTGCCCTGAGCTTCTGCCCTCAGCCGGATCTGCCATCCCACGTCAGAGGTCCTTGGGGCTCTGCGGGCCCAGGCGGTCCACTTTAGGGAGGGAAGGAGGGAAGGTCTCCATGCTGCAGCAGGAGGAAGAGACATGAAGCCTTCAAGAGTGCTGCTCTGGCTGGGCGTGGTGCTGCACGCCTTTAATCCCAGCACTCAGGAGGCAGAGGCAGGCGGATTTCTGAGTTCGAGGCCAGCCTGGTCTACAAAATGAGTTCCAGGACAGCCAGGGCTACACAGAGAAACCCTGTCTCGAAAAACCAAAAAAAAAAAGAAAAAAAAGAAAAAGAGTGCCGCTCTGTTTTCTCAGTTTCCAGCAAGACCTCTCCTTCCCACTTAGCTCGGCCACCCTGCTCTGTCTTCACTCAGACCCCAGGGCTGAGGCCATTCCCTGGGAGCCCTTGGTGTTACGCAGAGAGAAGCCTGCCTCACTTCTTCCTGCGGGGCCAAGTGTGCTGGAGACCAGTCAGCCACGTTCCTCGCCCGCATTGGCTGACAGACAGACGTCTGCCTCCTCCCCTGGCCAGGCCCCCTCCCTCCCTGTGAGCAGTGTCACACTGTCTTTAGACAGTGGTTGTCAACGGATCCTAGCTCCACCGTGGACCAGGTGCACACACCTCCCCAGTAGATGGGACAGCCTGCAGCAGGCCACACTGTGGTCTGACCTAGACAGAGACTGTCCCGTCTCAGACAGTACCAGTTGTGCCTTTGTGCTATTGCCCGGGGCTGTGGAGCATGTGGGCTGTTCCTGAGGTCTTGGGACCCTGTTGCTTGTCGGCAAGGTCTGGGGCAGCCCCAGCCTCAGCTGGCAACTGACGTTAGCCGGTGCCCTCTGCTGTCTCTGGCCTCGGAGTGTTCTCGCTCTTCTCCCTGGGCCTCTGGGTTGGAGCCACGAGGCCTAGGCTGGACTGGTGGAGTGTGTTGTGCCCCCCCCCCATCCATAGCCCTCCATCTTCCCTCAGCTGGAGTCCAATACCCTGGGGGCTGTTGTTTAAGCCACAGACATAGGAAGCTCGGGGTCAGAGGTTAACTACACTATGGCAGGTATTCAAGAACATATCCAAGGTGTTATATGACCAAGTCTCCTGTCCTTCTGTGGCCAATAGAGGCGAGATTTTTTTAAACGAACCCCTTGGATATACACAGGGCAAGTGACTATGCTCTGGGCTGGTTGGGAGATAAACAGCAGACATCTTGGTGGTTAAATGGGGAGGGGGACTTCCTCGTCCTGCGGACGAGGGCAGAGTCTTCCTTCCAATGTCTGCCAGGTTTTGGACTCTCAGATTTGGGGAGTGTGGCTGCACCAGGGACCAGGGATGAGGAACTGCCTAGAAAGCAGATACTCCCTGGGGACATCTTTTCTGGGCCACAAGAGCTCTACAGAGCCATGCTGCCCAGGACAACTTCCTGCAAGTAGTGGGGCCTGGCTTGATCTGCCGTGCAGTGTCCCGTGGTAGCGGGTGTGAACACAGGGCACGAACCCCGGGCCTGTTGGATCGGGGCTGTTTCTCATGCGGTTGTGTGACCCGAGGGGTGGCTTGATGGGGCTGAGTCAGAGGAGGCCTGGCTCTGAAGGAGCGGTCACATCCCAGGGGGCACCTGTGGCTTCCCAGGGGCCGGCAGCTCTGCGACAGTGTGTGTGTGTGTGTGTGTGTGTGTGTGTGTCCCCATCCCCCACCTGTCCATGTGAGTGCAGTGGGCAGTATCCAGCCCTCACCAGCATGCCGCCTTCTGCCCCCCATCCCCTCCCCCCCCCCCAGGAACAGCGCTTCTGCCAGCGCTATGACCAGCTCATGGAGGCGTGGGAGAAGAAGGTAGAGCGCATAGAGAATAACCCGAGGAGGAGGGCCAAGGAGAGCAAGGTGAGGGAGTACTACGAGAAACAGTTCCCGGAGATCCGCAAGCAGCGGGAGCTGCAGGAGCGCATGCAGAGGTAAGGGCACCGCGCCGCCTCCGCCAATGCACCCCTCCAGTGCACGCAGGGGTGAGGGGGTGCGGGGCTGGGCGAGGGGAAGAGGTGAGCCCACGCTCGGGAGACCACATGCAGGGGTGAGTGCATGCTCAGGGGAGGGCGCAGAGGTGAGCCCGCGTAAGAAAACACTCGCGTCTAGAGGCGGATGCCGTGCTGTTTCCCGTGGGCCCCTGGTGGCCCGTGCCACACAGAGTGCCACACGCAGGGCTTCAGACTTACAGCTAGGGACCCTCAGCGCCTGTTGGGCCCAGAGCCATCACCCCTGGGTATTATCTTGCTGTCCTCACTGCTCCTACCCCATACCTGCTAAAGCTGCTGAGACTCTGCTGGGGTGGTGGGGGTAGGGGCGGTGGCAGAGGTGGCGGTGGTGGTGGTAGTATTGGGAAGGTGGCTGTCCTCACTGTGGCCATGAGGGCAGAAACCTAGGCAGGCTGTCTTCAACAAATGAGGCTAGTTGGGTGTGGTCATCTGCACTCTAGGCTCCTCAGGCTTGTCTCACCAACCCACTCAGCAGCCTGGGTTCCAGGGCTGACCTGAGGCCCAGAAACCTGCTCCTGGTCCTCGGGCTGGAGGCAGCATGGAGCTCTTGTTGGGTCTCTTGTCTTTTGTTCATGGGAGATGAACTGCCATCTTGTAGCCTCGGGGAGGCTCGGCCCTGATCTCCCCCCTCCCCATTCACCCATACATACCCTCTAGAATGTTCTACCCCATGGTCCAGGCCTAGCCTGTCAGTAGGATGCCTGGTCCTGACTGTGTCCCTCTGGTTTCCAGCAGGGTGGGTCAGCGTGGCAGTGGGCTCTCCATGTCGGCTGCCCGCAGTGAGCACGAGGTCTCTGAGATCATTGATGGCTTGTCTGAGCAGGAGGTAAGTCCACAGTGACACCACGCGCACCCTGTCGCCTCTGCATGTCCCTCTCCGTGTCCCTTACATATATTTCCTGCCACAGTGCTCAGGTGCCAGCAAGAAAGGATCCAGAGACTGCTGATGGACATGTTTCAGATGCAGTGTAGGCACAACAGCAATAAGTGGCCACGCCTGTCCCCCAAAGGGCAGAGTTGACAGGGATGCGGGCAAACCGTGGAGGGTGGCCTGGCAGGACATAGTTGGGGAAGTTCTCTGATCTGAAAAGTCTCTATGCCCAAGGGGACATGGGGAAGCTGGGTTGTGGGACAGGGACAAGTGTCCCTCTCTTTTCTCCTGCTGCCATGGTTCAGGGTGTCTGTTGAGCTTGGCGGAACTCTTAGGGGAGTCTGTGTGAGAGCGGGTGGGCCCAGCTGAGGACCGTCCCAAGGAGCTAGCCTTCTGACTCATTGCCCCCCTCGGTCCTCCCTGGGTACCCAGTGGTAACCTTGGTGACCCCAGCTATGGTCACCATCACAGAGAAGTCCAGGAAGCAGAGCAGGTGCTTGTCCCCAGTGAGGGACCATTCTGCTCTTTGGGACAGGTGTACTGTGATGACATTTGTCCCCACAGTGGACCCAGAACGCCATATACCAGGACCCTTGCTTCTTTCCTGGTGGCTCTGCTATCGGTAGAGGTGGCCATAGGACCCATGTCTCCTCTGAGCCCCCTGAGGCTGTTTACCTGGAGACCTAAGATGGGATACTGGACAGCAGCCGGTGACACCTCTGTGGCTGTGGAGTGACTATTTAAACTGTTCTCCAAGCTGAGTCCCGGTCCGTGTAGCCCTGGCCACGAACCAGGCGTGGCCGCTTCGGTGGTCTCCTTGTACACACTGACAGCCCCGTGCACCCAGCGGCCTTAGCAGCTCGGGGCCTGCACCCCACTGCAGTGCCTGGCCTTGCAGGGACATCCTCTCTCCAGAGTTCTGCTGGAAAACCTTTCCTCCCCTTGCGGACAGAAAGCAGAACTCAAAAATCCACAAGCGACAGCTGCGGGGCCATCCTTGCTGGCAGGCAGGTGGCTGTGGTCAACCCCTGTCCCATTGATGTGGATGCAGGCATGGGTTTCATTTCCTCTGGTAGCAGGGAGACCATGGTCCTGTCCACCCACACATTAGACCCTTCCCTGGGTCCTAACCACCCAAGAGTGCTGTGGCTGCCACCTCTTGGGGAAGCCATTGCCAGAACAAGGCTGGAGACAGAGTCTGGGTCAGAACCAGAGGGTGCTGGGCAGGAGACACTCGGAAACTCGGCAGCAGCTTCCCCACGTGGATGGGCGGCGGGGCAGCCACAGAAGGGCGGTGATAGAAAAGCCAGGGTGTAAAGTCTGGGCTAGAAAGTGACCAGGTCCCCTGCATACCCTGTGTTGTCCCCTGGATTTCTGGTCCTAAGCCAGACATGTGCCATCCCGAGAGTGTGTGGAGCTGGGCTGGGCTGTGTCCTGTCCCTGTTGTCATGGTGTTTTATTACGCTGTCTTTGTGGGGGTGAGATTCATGGCCTCTCCTACTGCAGATAAGGCCTCATGCTTTGCACTGAATTTATAGCCCTTACTTTCCTTAACCGCCCCACGCCTCTAAATCCTTGCCAGCGCCAGCGCCAGCCACTGCTAGCTTTTAATTCATCATCCCTCCCCTAAGGAATGTCCAAGGGCCAGGGCACCCACTCCTCACCTGCCAGGCCCCGCGCTTGCCCTCTGACCCTGACCCTGTGCTCTGTCGCAGAACCTAGAGAAGCAGATGCGCCAGCTGGCCGTGATCCCGCCCATGTTGTACGACGCAGATCAGCAGAGGATCAAGTTCATCAACATGAACGGACTCATGGATGACCCCATGAAGGTGTACAAGGACCGTCAGGTTACCAACATGTGGAGCGAGCAAGAGAGGGACACCTTCCGTGAGAAGTGAGTGTCATCCTTGGCGTGCATCCTCTCTGCTCCCGCCGTCTAGTCCCAGGGATACTGTCCAGAACTCTTCCTGCTCTGGTGGTACAGGGGGTCCTCGGCCTCTCTCTCTCTCTCTCTGCCTCCATGGGAGTCTTACGTATTTGTCTCCTCGCAGGTAATGGATGTGTGTCTCCTTGTCCCTCTTAGCATTCATTCAGCCAGACAGTTCCTGCTGCGGAGGCTCAGAGAGGGGAAGACGCCTGACAGGGACCCAGAGCTGCATAGAGCGGAGGCCCGGTGCAGCTGGCTAGCCGGGATGGAAAAGCCGTGTGATGTGGGGAAGTTCAGTGATCAGGAGCAGGCTGAGGTTGAGGTCGTTAGGAGATGAAGCTCAGTTGGGTGTGGTGGCTACGCCTTTAATCCCAGCACTAGGCGGGCTGAGCCAGGGACATCTCTTCAACTACCAGCCCGGCTCGATCTACACAGTGAGACCCTGCTTCAAAAAGTGGGTCTCCGGGAGGCCCCTCCAGGACAGTCTGGGGGAGCCGAGTCTACAGCTCCTGGGTGGAAGAAAGACCATGGCAGCCCAGAGTGAGGACCTGAGATGTGGTCTGTCTCCAGGGAGAAAGAGATATCCCCCATTTGGGGGGACCCCAGAAGAGGTGGTGGTATAGATGTCACGATACTATTCTTCCGTATGTTATTTGGAGCAGTACTCTGTAAACACTCCACCTAGAAGCAGAACCCCTTCCTCAGAGAGGACCAGGACCTCTGAGAGGCTAGAGAGTAGAAACTGAAGCAGGGACAGGAGCCGGCATGTTGCCCAGGAGGGTCTGGGGAGAGGGAGGTTCGTGTGCCTCAGGCCTCCAGGGAGCAGAGTGGCTGACCTGTTTTCCCTCTGGAGAGACCCTTGTCTGCCCCAGAACTTTTCCTGATGTCTGCTGGGGGAACAGTTGTCCAGGGTCAGGCTGTACCTGCTCTTGGAAGGATGCTGTCCAACAGGCTGGCCCCATCCCAGATCACAGACAGCTTGGCGGCTGTACGGGACTTGGGCACAAGCGACAGTCTTCAAAGTAGCTTTTGGCCATGGAAACACACACACACACACACACACACACACACACACACACACATCCTCTGAGTGAGTCTCATGTCCCCAGCATAGCACAGATAGTGGGAGACATACCGTACCTTGGGGAGTGGCTCCTATGGGCAGCTCCGGTCAGGAGCTCCATTCTTCATCTCTTTGTGGCCTGTATCTAGGACTCTTGCATCTAAGACTCCTGTTCTCTGTCTGGTGTGTTTTCCAACCTGACTCAAGATAGTGGTCCTGAGGTGGCAGAGGCCCTGTGTCCTGGTTCCCTGGTGGCCTGCTGTTTGAATGGGTGAACACTTAGGGGTACTTTCAGTGGCCGAACCTCCCTAGGGAAGTCTCTTCGCTCTTCAGACCCAGTGATTTACTCTGATAATTCCATAGCTGACAACCCGATGACCAGATGTCTACTGGCGCCTCTTCTGTCTACACAAGGCATAGCAACATTATGTTGGTCTTTGAAGGATGACGGTCTCCCTGGAGGGCTTTCTTGCCAAGGTGCTGATGGCATCTAAACTGACCTGAGAATAATGCAGATGTCACTCACAGACTGCATGGCCATGCACAAGCCAGCCTCAGTCTCCTCCTGTGTAAAACAGGCAGATTGTATATTTATAGTATTCTCCTTGGGCCTATGGCAGCTCCAAGGCAGGGCAGCTCAGCATAGGCCTTGGCTCCTGTGGGAAGCAGTCAGGAACTGGTGGCAGCCACTTCTGCCCCAACTGGAGAAGCTAGGATACCCCGCCCCTTCTGTAAAAAGGTGATGATTTGCATAAGACCTGCTGTCCCCCATTCTTATTTTGGGGTCAGTCATAATACCAGATTTAACGGAAGTCCCCACGAGCAGTCATTGCTCAGAATGTTTTAGGGGACACTAACTCAGGAAGGCCAAATATGCTTTGTAAAGGCCCAGGTGGTGCATGTGTGTGCGCACGCACAGGTGAGCTTAGGATGACCTCGCCATGGCTGGTCTTGAACTCTCCTGCCTCACCTCCCCAATGCAAGGGTCATAGACATAAGCCACCGTGACCTGCCCATGTTACTATTATTATAATTTTATTTTTCTTAAGGCCGGGCTTTTTTATGCAGCACAGACTTGTCTTTGAACTTGGAAACTTCTTGCCTCAGCCCATCTAGGCGTGTGCTGCTGTGGTTGACTTCTCTTTGGAGCCTTACTGGCCTGTGGCCAGTTAAACCTTAGATGTACAACCCTATACATGCGTCCTCGGCAGCGATTTGAAGTGCCCAGGCCAGGCTGAACATAGGACCTCATGTGGGCCTATCTCTTGATACCCCTGAGCCTCTTGTTTTAGTTCTCAGATGAGGTCTCTCTAAATGGCCCTGCTTGGTTTGATACTCACTGCACCCCATGCTGGCTGTCCACCTGCCTCAGGCTCCTGAGTTGCTGGGTTACAAGGTTTATCATCAGACCTGGCTCAGCTTGTCTCCAGTGAACTGTGGTGGGAAGAGGGACAGGAGCCCTGCAATGTCTTGACTTAAATTCCTGGTGTCCTGGGACCCATCCCTGCCTAGAGAAGTGCTATAGAAGGGATGGGGGCAGGGCAAGAGTGGTACCCTAGGCTTTCCTGCCATCTGGGTGGGCGGGGCCCTGGAAGGGTAGCCACCATCCTGCTAATCTGCTACCTCTGCTTCCTTGGGAAGAGTTTAGAGGCTCTTCCGGATTCCCCAGTGTCTGGCGGGGAGAACGGGAGGGGCCTCTGGCCTTCTGCCCAGCCACCTGGAGGCCAGGCAGGGCAGCCCAACACAGACTGCACACTGGTGGGAACTGGACCGGTACTGCTGGCAGCCATTTCTTACTCCCACCCCCACCTCCCCATCCTACTTTGGGACATACTAGGGTGGTGGCAACTCATTGGAGACGGGGGCAGGGCCAGTGACGCCACCCAGCACCCTTAGGGTGTGAGCAGGCCTTGACCCTATCCCCACCCCCTCAGCTGCCTGGCCGTGACATTTCAGCTGGCCGGCTTTCCCAGTAATGCTTGGGCTTCGCAGGAAGCTGGTGGCTTGGCGCCAGTTCCCGCCACCCCCTGCGGCTCCAGCCACTTTTGGCTTTTCCTGGGCATCCAAGGCTCTGCTCCAGCACTCGGGAGGCCTCGGTGCCTGGCTTGTCCAACCTCGCCCAGGCAGGCTTAGCTTGGCGTAGGCTGGGCCTGGCCGGGCCGAGCCAGGGCGAGCCAGGCCCAGCTTTTTAGACCTGGCTGGGGAGAGAGACAAAAGCATATCTGGGGAGGTGGGGGGACCCCACTGGCAAGCTGAATGCCATGTCCTCATTTTTCCTGGAAGCTTGCGGCAAGACAAACAAATGTATTTTCAAAGGCATTACAGCCAGTGAGTCACTCGGAGGAACGCCCTGGACCCTGGTCCCTGCCCCGAAGCCCTTCCCACGCCCTGAAGATCTGCTAGTGGGGCGGCGCCCGCCAAGCCAGGCTGGAATGGCAGGCACTGGGCACTCTCAGCTCTTGGTTGTCCTGTAGGGCCTCCCTCAGCTTCAGCCTGGCCTCAACATTGGCCTGTCCTTCTCTTCCCCCCAGATTCATGCAGCACCCCAAGAACTTTGGCCTGATTGCCTCATTCCTGGAGAGAAAGGTGAGTGCCATCCCTGGCTGGCAGAGCCGGGCACTAAACCGGCTTGCCATCCACTCCCGAGGGCCGATGTCTGGGCTGGGTGGAGCGCTTGCCCCTCCTCTGACTCTCCGGCCAGCTCCATCCTTTTTTCCTGCCTCCACCTCCTTCCTCAGGGGGTAAGCCAGGCAGGCCCCACCCGGGATGGGGAGGAGCCTCAGGCTTCAGGCCCAGGCCGCCCAGGAAAGCTGAGGGGACTGGCATCACGCAGCCATTTGCCCAGCACACTGGGTTGGGCGCCGTTTCTGAGAGTTTTGCCACGTTCCAACCGAGGCCTTGTGGCCAGGAATGGCCTGCGTCCAGGTCTGTGTGTGGAGTAATCTCCCGGGCCCTTGTCCTGGGTATTATGGGTTTTCTGACAACTCTCGATACCACCACTTCTGGTGTGTGGCTGACACGTCTATGATTCTGAATAAACCTTCATGCAGAATTGATATTTGAACCCAACCTGTTTCCCCAAACTAGACCCTGGAGCGTTCTCTGGCTCTGCCTCTCATCGGGAAGGAGTCACATGTCCCCAGAGGGCAGTTAACTGGCTTTTACTCACATACCAGGCTAGTCTGCAGTACGTGAGCAACCTTTGGTGGGCAGGTGGCAGCGTTGGCTGTGTGCTGGAGTTGGTCCTGTAGGCCCAGCACCTCAGACTACCAGGGCCCACCCTTGCGGGCTGTAGTTGGTATCTAGACCCTCAACAGTGGGATGTCCAGCCTGGCTGGCCCCCTGCCCTGAGTCTGCCCAGGGATGCTGGCAGCTGGTGGGAGGTGGGACCCGGGATCTAGGCAGCCATTTTCAGAGACTGAGATCATTCCTCACGGTTTTCTGGGGGGCTGATATAGTCTGGAGAGATGGGACCCTCTGGGATCTGGGACGTGAAGAATCAGTGTTGGGAACCAGTGTTATAAATAGCCTACCTGTCTGGTGATGCTATGCATCCTGATGGGTGTGGGTGACTCAGTAGTCCTAGGTTTAAGGCTAGGGCTCCACAGAGCCAAAATGGCTCTGAAATTGGTGGTTGAGTAAGGCTGTGGGGGAGGGAGGAGGAGGGGACTCTGAGGGCGAGAAGCACTCAGAGAGGGCGTAGATGAAGCGCATCAGAGCTTCTAGGACACAGGTTGGCTGCTAAGGCCATATCATCTTCCTGGGCTGGCTGGCACACAGTTCCTCCGGTGGGTCATGGGTGTGGGCAAGGGTTGGCTTGGGGGACCCCGTGGAAATAGTGTTTTTGTTCATGGCATACTCCAGGAGTGGCCTGATGTGTAGGCAGCTGGGGTCTGTCCCACCCCACAGTCCTCGTGGTCCCTGGCTTGGCACTAGGTCAAACGTGACAGGCGTGGACATCTCAGACTCGGTCGCCACTGCAGGCGTCCATTGAAGCTTCCTGTCTGGGACACTTAAATTCTGGGAGAGGTTGTTCAGGATCCCGATGTCAGGGAAGGAGCACAGAGCCATACTGGGTTTGCGGCTGTGATGTCATCACTGTTACGTACAGTTGCAAGAACAGGGCCTGTGTTGATAGCCTGTGACTCTACTACCTGTCTCTCCATGCCAGGCTCTGTCCTGTGTGTGTCTCATTCAGAATAACTCACTTGATCAGCACAATCTGTGTCTGTATGTCACAAGCAAGCTGGTCGGTATTCAGAGACGTTAGATATTTTCCCCAGGGCAACCCAGCTAGCTTGTCATCAGAGGACCTAGGATTTGAACTCAGGCCTCTGGCTGCTACTATGAATTCTCTCACCCCATACACCCCTCAGCATCTTCTCTCTGCTCCACAGACGGTAGCTGAGTGTGTCCTCTACTACTATCTGACCAAGAAGAATGAAAATTACAAGAGCTTGGTGAGGCGGAGCTATCGGCGCCGCGGCAAGAGCCAGGTAAGATGTGTGTGGCTGCTTGGCTTTGGAGACCAGGCCCCTGCACTTGAGGGACACTTGCTGGGTGGTCAGTGTCCTTGATGATTGGCGTCATACAGTTCTACCGTTAGGGCTTCCTCTATAGCATCTAACCTGCAGAGGGTGTTCGCAGGGTACAGAGGCGGGAACAGCAGCCGCTTCTGACTTAGCTAGGGTGTCCCTGGTTCAGAGTTGGCCAGGCCATAGTCCTTACTGTTACAAGGTCACATGTCAGAACTGGAGGGATAGCTCAGCAGTTAAAGAGCATTGGCTGCTCTTACAGAGGACCCAAGTTTGATTCTCAGCACCCACATGGTGGCTCATAACCATCTGTAACTCCAGTCCGAGAGGATCCAGTGTCCTCCTCTGGTCGCCGTGGTATCAAGTACACACACAGAGCAGAGATGAATGTGCAGAGAACACCCATACACAAAAGTGGGAGCCTATTTTCAAAGTACAGACTGCTCAGGACAATCTGGGGAATCCTACTAAGCTTTCCTAACTCCCCCTTCACTGGTGGATATGTGCGGAGATATATAGCCAATACTCACCATGTCCGAGTCATGCCTTGGTATCTAGAGTGAGCCTAGAGTGCCAGCCCCTGGCGGCTTGAAGTTCTGCTCTCTGCCTGCTGTGTAAATAAAGCTTTATTGGCACAGAGCCACTGCACAGCCTGCAGCCTGCAGTGTCACCATCCACCTTTAGCAAAAGCTGGCTGATCTTGGAAAGATGTTTAAAAAATGCAGGAAATACACAGGGCCCTGATAACACAGAAGCCAGGGGTTCTGGGGGTGTGGCCTTTGGGAGGTGGGGAGAGATTTTGAGGTGGGGAGAGATTTTGTGGCGTTCACCTTCTCCCAGATTGGCAAAGGTCAGGAGCATCACGGACAGGGACTGCCGTCCCACAGAACAGCCGTTTCCTGGCCCACTTAAGCAAAGTGCAGATCGGGAGGTCAGTCTGCTGAGACAAGCAGGGCACCCCAGTAAAAATGCCCCCCAAGTTAGTAAAGTGCCTGCTCTGTGAGCGAGAGAACCCTAGATCCACACACTCGTAATCCCCGTGAAAGAGAGGTGGAGACAGGACACTCGGTCTTGCTGGCCCGTCAGGCTGTCTAATTGATAAGCTGTAGCCCCTAGAGAGACTCAGTCTCCGAATACAAGGTGGACGGCTCCTGAAGAACAAAACCTGAGGCTGACCTCTGGCCCTCCGTACACACGTGCACACAGGCATGGGCACAGATACACACACATGCGCGCATGTCCCAGGAAACACCCAGGGCCCAGTCTGTGTCCAGTCTGGGTTTGAAGGATGGCTGGGCTCACAGGATGGCTGGATTTGAAGGATGGCTGGATTTGGTCTGGGGCTGTGGTTTTCTAGCTCATTTTATACGCCCACAGTGAGCTGGCTAGCTTATGGTTCCGACAGATGTGTGACTCCGCAGTGATGTGGCACAGAGTAGTGGGCATGCTAGAGGTTTGGCTGGGGCATTCAGGAATTTTCTAGGCTGACGGACAAAAGGTCAGTTGGACACCCATTGGAAAGTGTGGTGGGAGGCGTGGTTTACGGAGACATGGGGCCCTGTGTAAATCTCTGCACCTATCCCTGTAAAGATAAGTAGGGGGATGCTGCTCCCTGCCGTGGTGATGGTGGTGGTAGTGATGGTGATGATGATATTGTTGTTGTTGGTGGTGGTGATGATGATGATGATGATGATGGCGATGATGGTGATGATGGCGGTGATAATTGTTCTGGTAATAACACTGGTGATCATGATCTTTAGTGATGATGGTTGATAATGGTGGTGGTAATGATGTTGGTGTTCGTTTGGTTTGGTTTTTCATGAAAGGGTTTCTCTGTGTATTCCTTTCTGTCCTGGAACTTGCTCTGTAGACCAGGCTGGCCTTGAACTCAGGGATCCACCTGCCTCTGCCTCCCAGGCAACTGGGGTTAAAGGTGTGTGTCACCGTCACACAGCCTGATGGTGATATTGGTGATGCTAGTGACTGACTGTCTTGGTGACTTTTCTGCCGCTGAGATAAAATACCATTGCCAAGGCGACTTACAGAAGAACGAATTTACATGGGCTTCCCATTCTTCCCAAGAGTTAAAGAGTACAATCCCGGTCGGGAAGCTTGGCAGCCAGTGGCAGGTGTGGCACAGGAGCAGGAGTGGTCATATCTAGAACCAGCACCAACTCCAAGCGGAGAGAACAAAGTAGGGGTAGCAGTTGGTCCTTATATCTCAAGCTCGCCTCTGCCGACAAACGTCCTCCGATAAAGCCACACCTCCTAAGCCTCCCCAAACAGAGCCACCAGTTAAGAGTAGCCATGGTGACTATAGTACGTGTGATCACGGTGCCGTCTCATGCACGTGAAGGTGAAGCAGGGTTCTTGGTGATTCCCTTTCTACTTTCGAGAGCTGGGATCCTAACTAGCTAAAGGAGCACCCACAGGGTCAGACTCACTCCCTAGGCTGTGTGAGCTGAGGGAGGACGGACGATTGCTCTGCTCTGCTCGGATCGTTGGGTAGTGGGGCCTGCCTGTGGTCTCTGCTCAGCTGTACTGCCGCTGGGCCTCTGTCCTCTCGGGACGGTTTGTCAGGCTCCGGGCTGTGATGCCATTCCCCGAAACAGGGCTGAGGGTGGAAAGCGGCTCCTACTGAGGGTGTCCTGTGAAGCCGAGCAAAGCCCAGCCTCATCCAATGTGGTTCTGTCCGTTTGCTACTTCTGCCTGCTCCTCTTTCCTGGAGGAGGCATGCCTGCTCCCAGGAGCTGGTGGGGGCCGTCTGTCTACCCGGTTGCTATTTTTGTCTCTTTCTTTGTTCCTCATCCTCTGCTCCGGGGTGGCCCCTGTGTGAAGATGCTCTGGTGCCTGTGGTCCTAGTGTGGTTCCTGTGGCTCCCGGCCACACTGTTGCTTAGGAAAGCCACATGTGGCCATTCTGCCTCTCGGCACACCAGCTGCCACCACTCAGAGGGCTCCTCGAGAAATGCCTGTTTGGTGCTAGATGTGTGTGCTCATCTGGGAATGTATTGAGCGCTTCCTGCATGCTGTGATTGGAGAACCATTGGGGGGGGTCCATGTGTAACAGTTCAGAAAGACACTGCGCATTCCAGGAAGCCATCCCCACTCTCAGACTCACGAGGGAAGAGTTGCAAGGTAGTACTGGGTGCTTAATTTCCCAGCTGTTCTCCTCGGGCTCTGCATTCTACGTGCCACCTTAGAGCAGCTGTGCTTCCTGACTGGCTGTCCCCTTGACCAGCCCAGAGGCTGGGGCCTCCTCTGCTCTCAGTTCTGCCTTGATGGGCTTGAACCAAGAAAGCAGTGGAGGCAGAGGGGTAACCCTAGGGACACCTGGGCATTTAGTGCCCAGCTCTACCTGCAGGGACTGGGATGGGCGTCGGTGGAGATGTGGACTTCCAGGTTTGCCCCTCTCCGGTTGCTAGCATGTCCGGCCCAAGACTCTGGTTCTTCGGCATCTGCTGTTAGAGTGACTCCAAGAGTGTCAACCCTGGGGGCCAGCACCCAAACAAGCAGCGTGGTGGGAGGGGAAGGGGAGCCTCAGACACCCTTCAGGCCCTTTCTGGAGTGTCCCTGAAAAGGTTGAGATGGCCACGGACAGGTCTCTAGAACGTGTCTCCTGCGTGTGACAGGTCTCTGTCCCCCACCAGCCCTGTGTCACAGTGCTTATTCAGGGGTCACATTTGAAAAACCGCAGTGGTTATAAGCCCCTCATGACAGTCATTGGGTATCAGTGGTGGCCACCAGTGTCCAGTCTCATCTCTCAGCCCTCCTGGCCAAGAAAGAGGGAGACTTTCCCCGACCTCAGCTGCCCATGGGTGAGGCGTGTAGCTGGCCGTGTGGAGTGGTAGACTTATCTGTGGCTTAGCGATCAGGGCAGCTCCCATTCTAGAAGCGTCTCTGGCCTTTGCCTACGGTGAGGCAGGCTCAGGCATAGGCTCTGGGGACAGTGACCTCCTGAACCCGTTCTTTGCACCTCTCCCTGAGCTGCCCCATTGGCTAATGGGCCTGACTGGACATCAGTCTGATGACAGCTCCTGGTCCCTAGCCCAGATCCGCCCCAAGAAGTATCATGGGCTGTGATGCCTGCCACACGGGGTGACATTCTAAGCCCAGAGCCTGCGGATGCCCAGCCGTGACCAGTTGGCAAATGCTGTGCCCCTCCTGTGGTGGAGAGGGACCTGTGATGGAGCAGGCGTGTCCCTGAGGGTAGACTAGAGCTTTTTCCTGCATAGGCAGGACATGAGCAGGAAGTCTGTCCTGGACTCCTGACCTCCGGACCCTTTTGCTGAGGGGGAAATCAGTGGCGGAGGTTCTTCATCTTCACTGATGTCAGCCCTCACATCCTGGCCCACGGTGTTCTGTCGGCTGCCCCCTGACCCTCTGTCACACTGCTCTTCCTGGCCTTGGCCACACATGCTGCTCAGACTCTCTGCCTCCGTGTGTTGCTTCCGCTTCTTCCTTTCTCTCTGTGTGGCCCTGTCTCTTCTCTGTTTCTGCCATCTGTGTATATGTCCGTCCATCTTTGTCTCTGTAACCCCACGTCACCTCCTTTTTATTCCTGTCTCACCTCTTCACCCACCTTCCCTGTGTCTGCCTGTCTGTCCATCTGTCTGCTGGACACTGCCTTCCTAGCTCTCTTTTCTCTGTGACCCCATGTCATCTCCCTTTGTCCCCAGCTCACCTCTTTATCTACTTTCTCTCCCTCGCCTTCCTACTTTGCTCTGGTTGCTTGCCAAGGGACAGGTGACCTTGTTCCCAGGCAGGGCCCAGATTACCTGCTCAGGAGCAGAGGGACCAGAGGCCCGGGGCAGCACCGAACAGACTTGGGCAGTGGATGACCGCCACTCTCCCCTTGAGGACCAGCTAGGTTCCCCTTACCTGTGAGGTAACCAGAGACTGATGGCTGGAGCCTGTGTGTCACACTAAGCCACAGTGCCTTGGCTAGGCCATTTGGTTGTTGGTTATCGGTGAGGGTATGTGCTGTGCCGCCGACCTTAGTAGTAAGGCTCCATCCAGCCTTAGGTCCGATGCTCTTGGCTGCAGTCCATGGCAGACTGGCTGGCTGCTTTACTGCGGATGTCCTGGGCAAGGCAGAGCTGTATCAACTTAGGGCCAGCAGAGAAGGCATCTCTGGTTCCCCGTCTGGCTCCACGCTGACTGGGGAATCCTCTCAGAGGCCCTCCTCCAGGTCCCCAGTCTGTCAGATGTGCCTTGTGGGACCCTACTCAGGACTGGCAGCTGGGGAGGGAGCCCAGGAGGCAGGAGAGGCTGGACCCTACGACTGGAAGGAACTGCATCACTTCTGTGGGAAATGAGATAGGTTCAAGACTGGGCCAGGATACATAGCACAGGGGACCCAGCTCCCCCAACCACCCAAACTGCCTTAAGGTGGGAAGTGTGGGTGCTGCGGGACATCGTCCATCACTCTGCCAGTGCTCCTAAAGGCTACTTACTGCTAACTAGATCGGTAGCACTGGGAGCCGCCCGTCAGCAGAGGCCCTGCTGCCCGTAGTTGGAGTTGGATGACTTCACTGCGAACGAGACAACTGAGGTCCCCAGACAGCCACTTGTGGAGGATTGCTGAAGTCCTGGGGGCCATGTGATCAAGAGTAGCTTTCAGGGCTCTGATCCCTTGAAGGGACAGACAAGCAATAAGAAGGAATTGATCAGGCAGAAGGCACAGTGGGTGCAAAGGCCACAGGAAGGGACCCTTCAGTCGCCTCTGTCTGAGGGCAGGAGGGAAGTGAGAACAAGCTAACGTGTATGTGGAGGTAGGCCCAGCCTGGATGTCCCGTGTGATTACTCTGGTGGCAGGGTAAGGGGTGTGTGTGTGTATGTGTGTGTGTGTGTGTGAGAGAGAGAGAGAGACAGAGACAGAGACAGAGACAGAGAGAGCGTGAGTGCACGAGTGACCTTCCATATCACCATCAACCAAGAAAATGCACCGGAGGCGTGCGCACAAACTGATGAGGGCATTTTCTCAGGGGAGATTCTCTCTACCTAAATGACTCTAGCTTATGTCAATTTGACATAAAACTAGCCAGCACACCTACTGAGGCCCCCCAGCAATCCCCAGTTGAGGATTTAAAATGGGGCCTTGGGATTGGTGGTACAGCTCAGGGAGGGGTACAACCCTTGGCTAGCTTGTGCCAAAGCCCAGGGCTCCGTCCCAAGGTTCTGTGAATTAATAAGTAGATAAGCCATTGGCCACCATGAACGGACTTCTGGGCAGGTGTCCCATGGTGCTCTGTAGACGTGTCTGCAGGGCAGAGCAATTCGGGAAAGCTCCGACAGTTAATGCGGGAGCCACCGTGGCGTGTATGAAGTGCCGCTGCTCTCAGGTAACTTCTTACTCCTGCCAACTCGGACTCGGGCCTCGGGATTGCTGAAGCACATACCATCCTGCTCCACCAGCAAGCAGTGGGAATGACTTCACAGTATAGGCTGCCCCTTGGAGGGACCACACGACTCAGCCCCTGATGTCTAAAAGCTCATCTCTGGCCTGGCATGGTGGCGCACACCTTTAGTCCCAGCCCCCAGGCAGCGAAGGCGGGATGTTCTCTTTGGGTTTGAGACCGGTCTGTATTATATCTTGAGCTCCGGGCTAACCAGGGTGACATAGTGACAACAACAGAAAGCCCTGCCCTCTGTTAATGATAGTGTGGCCACGCTTTATGCTCTTGCTGTTCCACACCCTCAGGTGACTCCAGCACACCTCTGGTGAGGGCTGAGCCTGCATCCCTGGCTGTGTGTCCCTGGGAGAGATGGATGGTGTGCCCAGAGCAGGCCTGAGGCCGCACCACGGGCCGCAGGCTGTGTTGCTCCGCTCTGACCCCCAGCCCTGTTGGCCCCCACCCAGCCAGCCTCTCCCCTTCTCCACACAGGAAGCTCTTACGACTCACTTGTGGGGCGTTTGGTTTGTCGGTCCTTGGTAGTGCAGTGTTTATTGAATGAGCGAGGGGCGGAGTGTATTAGTCAGGGTGGCTGTGCACTCTCAGCTTCTCCTTTGTTTATTTAAGTTTGGGATGGAATCCAGGGGCTCCCCCATCCCTTCCCTTGATCTTGTCCTCCACAGAGCCCTGAAGACCCAGCACAGGGGCTGGGTCCTACCGGGCCTGCTTCCTCACCCAGAGGGTCTCGGTGACTCAAGACCACACAGGGCCCTTTGTGCCCTTTGAAGGTTCTCTTAGGGCTTTATTGCTGTGAAGAAACTCCATGACCAAAGCAACTCTTATAAGGGTCAACATTTAATTAGAGGTGGCTTACCATTTCAGAGGCTCGGTCCATTATCGTCATGGCAGGAAGCGTGGGAGCATCCAGGCAGGCTGGTGCTCTAAAAGGATCCGAGCATCCTCCATCTTGACCCGAAGGCAGCCAAGGGCAGAGTCCAGATCACCTTGGCCAGACTTCAGCACATATATGAGACCTCAAAGCCCCCCCTTCAAAGTGACGCACTTCCTCTAACGAGGCCACGCCTCCTAATAGTGCCACTTCCCATGGGCCGTGCACATTCAGACCATCACAAAGGTTTTACCTCGGCCGTCCCTCTACACCTCAGTCCTGACCACGTCAGCTTCAGAACACGTTCTGTCAGATGGTTCTCTACACTTCTGGGGGGCTCGGCACCTGTAAACAAGAGTTTGTTTAGGGTAGGAATGGCAGATCTGCTGACTTGGAGGAACCAAGAGTCCCCGAGGAGGCTATCTTTGGGGTTCCATCTGGCTGCAGGCTCTGCTAGGAAATGCTGTGTGGACTTAGATGGATCGCTTTACCTCTCTGTGTCTTGTTCTCATCTGCGGAACAATGTAATGTCAGGGTTGTTGGGAGGAGCAAGAAGCGGGCCATGTGATGTGAGAGCAGTCCCATCCCGTACGTGCCATCAGCTGACACCTGGCCTTACTCCTGTGCTCTTCTGAAAGGAAAAATGGGTCCTAGCAGAGAAGAGCAGATACCTGAAGCTCCCTGTGGATCCTTTCAGGGTGTCCCCAGTTCTGTGATCTGGGGGTGGGGGACATACATGGTCACCTTGCCCTTAACTGATGAATTGCCACTGAATACTGCATGTGTGGGAGTCATGGGGAAGGTGCCATTCTGCTTCTCATGGCTCTCCAGGCTGGGGCTGGGGCTGGTGTGTGTGTGTGTGTCTGTGTGTCTGTGTGTGTATTTCCCCTCATCCTTCCTGCCATGGCTACAGAAACCCTGCCGGTTTCTCACTGTGGTCCGAGGACCTTAGCAGCAGACTTGCAAGGGGCTAGGTAAACATGTGGAGCCTCGGGTTAGCCTAGAGTCAGCCTATGGCCAAACTCCACTTCCCACTTGCCTTTGTAAATAAAGCTTTATTGGCACGTGGCCATTCCCATTTGCTCACACAGTGGCAGAGCCAAGCCCAGGTGCCTTGAAACCTACAGGCTGTCCAGCCTGAAGTCCTTTAGATAAGAACTTGCCAGCCAGACTGCAATGGGCTGGAACAACCTGGGAGAATTTATTTCATTTTTATTCGGATGGTTTTGAGACAGGATCTCACCATGTAGCCCTGGCCAGCCTTTTTTGATTGGCTGCAGTCTTTCTGCCTCTCCTTCCCAGGTGTTGGGGAGTTGGGGTCACATGTGTGCACCACTACTTGTGACTAAGCGGGGACATTAAAAATATTGATGCTGCCCCCATCCTGGGATCACTGACCTTGGCATGGATGGGGTCTGGCAGCCTCTGGCCACCAGAAAGCACAGCTGCCCAAGAGGTGTGGCTGGCCAGTGCTACCAGCCAGACATGCAGACCGGGACTTGCCAGCCTGAAGTGGCTGGTCACAGGGACCCAGTACCCGCTTCAAGTCTCCCAGGAGCCAGGAGCAGCCAAGCATATGGGGTCATTCAGGCCAGGGCACTGTTAGGCAGAAAAGCGACTCGATGGCCAGGGCAGCCTACCCTCTGCTGTCACCCCTGTCCACAGAGGCTCAATCTGGGATGCACAGACACCTTGTGTTTCATGCCACAGGCAGCCAGATCCGAGTCCCCAACCCAGCCCTCTATGTAGAGGTGGGAGACACAGCTGAGTGGCTTGGATACAATGCCCCAGCATGAGACAGCTCAGGCCAGATGTGCTGACAGCTGTGAAGTGCAGGCTAAGCAGCAGGAATTCCTCCCATACCGCCTTCCGTCTCCTCGAGTTCTGACCCCCACTTTCCATGGCCCACCTTGGGACATTGTTGAACTGACAGGAAACCCCTTTGGTGTCAGGTTCAGGGGGCTCTGTCTGCCAGAATGAGGCTTCGCCCCTCGGCTGTATGGAGGGTTAGAGTCTGAAGGGAAGGGCCCAGGCTGGCTGACAGACATCTGGTACCCAGCCGAGGAGCCAGCCATGCATGGAACGTGGAAGTCTTGGGAGCTGGAGAGAGGCGACCCTGAGGATCCCGAGTACACAACAGTGTAGCCTTAAGAGCCCACAGTGGCTGGACAAGTCAGGTTCTTGCTCTGTGTACCAGCATGCCATGGTGTCCCTGTCTGTCCCCAGTGTACCCTAATGAGCCACTGTGCACCGATGTTTTTCTGCCAGAAAGGAACAATGAAGGAAAAGAGTTTCCCTACACACACACACACACACACACACACACACATACCCTGTGTTGGTGTGCCTGCCTGCATCCCACCTACCCCCCTACCCCCCCACCTACCCCCACCCCCACACACACTCGAGGGCTTTCTGCAGGTGTTACTCCACTGGGCTCAGAGGAGAAGGCAGGACTCGAACCCCTGTGCCTGAGTGTGGTGCCTTCTCAGCTTAACTCTGCCTCCAACCTCTCCCACCTGGCTGGCTCCCCAGCTGGCCCTGGCCTCTGCATTCACCGTCCCTCCCTTCCCCAGCTTCACCTGTCTCCTGTTTTCCCTCCTGCCTCTGCTCCCCGGGCTGTAGCAGCAGCAGCAACAGCAGCAACAGCAGCAGCAGCAGCAGATGGCACGGAGCAGCCAGGAGGAGAAGGAGGAGAAGGAGAAGGAGAAGGAGGCCGACAAGGAGGAGGAGAAGCAGGATGCGGAGAACGAGAAGGAAGAACTCAGCAAGTAAGGCCTGGCAGCTGTGCGGTGCACACCTGGGCCCTGGGGAGCAGAGCCTGGCGCCAGTTTGGAGCCCCAGTCGGTTCTCCCAGGCCTTTCCTCCCGGAAGCCTCAGCCCCCACCCCCGCTCCCTCCATCCCCCACCCTCTCTGCACACCCCTGCCCCCGCCCCCCAGAGACCTGGGAGACTGATTGCTCATTTGAGCCCTGCTCCCGGACTCATAAATCCAGACAGCCACTTTGGCACTCAGCCTTGCCTCCCCTCCAAGGCCCCTGAGGTCCACGAGGGAGAGAGGGCTGAAGGGCCTCGGGAGGGCAACATGGATGCAAGCATCTGGCAGCCCCCGCCTTCATCCTCACCCCCATCAGCACCCGCCAACCCCCAGCCAGCGGGAGAAGGTGGAGGGGCCGCAGGTGCTGTGCTGGACCCCTGCACATCAGAGCCTCCTCATTCCACGGCTCCTGCCGGTATCTTTCAGGAAGATGAATGGGTGACAGAGGCGATAAATCTGCCCCAGTTGCTTCTGAGGAGCCAGGTCCCCAGGTCATGTGCACCCCGACTGCTGGGCTGGGCTGCAATTCCCCACGCCTGCAGTCCTATATACCCTGGGCAAATTGCTCTGTAGGGGTGCAGAATTAAGTCCCCCGTGGCTGGTAAAAGGGGCCATAGAGTCTTGAAGGCCTCTGGCTGGGCTCCCTGTTTATATGGTGATGGTGTCAGCATCTCTAGAGGCCCCGATGGTGACAGGTGGAGTCAGATGATTTCATATCGGCCCTTCCCTTGATGGGGAAGATTCGCCTGCCCATAGCACCCTTTTGGCCGGCAGCAGCTCCTCCTCTCCCGCTGTGATGGAGCCACCCAAAGGTCTCCCCCAGTGGTCTTGGGGTGTCCATCCCCAGCCGATCCATCCTGGTGTCCCTTCCGTGACGGCAGGGAGAAGACAGACGACACTTCTGGCGAGGACAACGATGAGAAAGAGGCCGTGGCCTCCAAAGGCCGCAAAACTGCCAATAGCCAAGGGCGCCGCAAAGGCCGCATCACGCGCTCCATGGCCAACGAGGCCAACCACGAGGAGACAGCCACCCCGCAGCAAAGTTCAGAGCTGGGTGAGCAGGCTGGAGACTGGGGGGGGGGTGGGGGGGGACATAGGGAGATTGGTTCCTGCTAGGATTCCGTGTAGTGGGAATGAACTGCCTGTAGCTGAGGACCTGGGTCTCTGTCTTTGGGGTTAAAGTGCTTGGCTAACCGCACTCACGTTCTCCCTTTGCCTCAGCATCTGCACGTGCACAGAGAGAACTTATACACCTAACAAGGATATAAAGAGATTCCAGGAGCCTCCGAGCCTGGGTGCAGGCGGAGCCTAGGACTGGGAGGAGGCTGTGAGCCCACCCCTCCCCCACCCAGCCCCGTCGTTGTTCTAAATCAGATTGGGCCGTGTGCACATTTCCTTGGGGTGGTGATGAACTGGTAGAAGGATAGTTTTGAGATGGTCTCTTCACCTTTGTGGCTCTTGTTTTCCCTTGCCTTCTCTGGGTAAAAAGTGAGCCAGTAGGGTGAGCTGAGCTGCAGTTCCAAGGGCAGCCACCAGGGGTAGCGGTGCACACTCATCCTGTGCCCTGGGTCGTCATTTTGGGTCTCTTTTCCCAGGTTCAATTTCTCTAGTGGAGCGCAGTAGACTGTCACTCTTCTTGGGACTGGCTTGGGCTTTATGTATGAGCTGCCGGGGCAGTGTAGCTTACCTCAAGTTATGATATAATTGGGATTCGAACTCAGCCCCGCTGACCACAAATCCAGTGTGGCTTTTGTGGGTGTGTTGTCAGCTGCCACTTGGTGGCAGAGTGCCAGCAGGCCTGTGAGGCACACCTCATGTGTAAGACAATCCCATGGCTTGGACTAGACTGAAGGACAGAAAATACACTCTGGCCTCTGTCAGTGTTCCAGAATCTTCTACCCATGGCTTGCAAAACCTCCTGTGGAGGTGTCCATGGAAGGACAGGGGACTCTGAGATCCAGGAGACAGCTGGGGCCTGGCAGCAGGAAGGGACACAGTTGTATCCATTCTCTTCCTGCTTTGGACTGCTTGCTGGCCTCTCTGGCCACACCGAGCCTGCCACAGTTCTCAGCACAGTTCTCTAGAGGGTCGCCTCCAAGGAGGTGTGAAATGACCAGCTCCACACAGTGGGGTCCCTGCTCACGATTCTTCCTTTATATTTGTGACCGTGTCCCCAGGTGGACCACCCTTCCTGGCAAAGTACAAGTAGAAACGGGTCATGACCCAGTCCCTGGCCACCTGTTTCCTTGTCTGCAAATGGAGCTAGCAGACCCTCCCAGTGTAGTGGACTGTGGTGCTGCCTGTGAGAACATTGTGTGCGCGTGTGTGTGTGTGGTGTGAGGGGGGGGATTCTGTACGCAGCGCCTGGCCCCTGGGCGCGGGGCATCAGGCACTGTGGTAAGGGGTGGCTGGCCGGCTCAGAGCAGACTGTAGGGGAAGCACTCTATGGAGCGCCTACCAATGCCCGTCTTCTTTGCAGCTTCCATGGAGATGAACGAGAGTTCTCGCTGGACTGAGGAAGAGATGGAGACAGCAAAGAAAGGTAAGACGCCGTGCTGGTGTGCGGTATGCCGCGTTTGTTTGTCGCCGGCACTGGGATACCTGGCTCGCAAAGCTGCTGGTGCATCTGGCCAGGGGCAGGGGCTCTTCAGAGCCTCGGTTGAACCTGCCAGAGAACAGGTCTCTTCCTCGAGTGCTGGCCTGTATGAACTCAGAATGGCTCTGGAGCCTGTGGTTTTAAGTGTGCGAGTAGCTACCTCAACCGGTCCCTGAGGACAGGGGCCGAGGTGCTTAGTGGAGTCGCAGTCCCCTGGCCATCGAGGCCGGCCACAGGGTCAGTGACACTGGAGGGCTTCCTGTCTTCGCGCCAGTGTGTGGCTCTTATGTGGGGTCTCTGAGGTCCCCACGCTGGTGCGGGTTTGTTCTGCAAGCATTTGGAATTGGCGCCTAACTTTTGGTGGTGTGTTCCACAGTAGACCAGGCAACAGCCATAATAGTTGTATACATCACAAGGCCAAGACTAGATTTTCAAAATCAGGGAGTTGCTGGCTGTTGGTGACATGTGACTGGACTAGGCCATTCACACCCTGAGAATGACATCTGACTGCCACATCCTGCTGGCTAGACAGGACTCCTTCCCCAGCCACCTCTCTGAGCCCTGACCTTTGAGGGGACACCTCCTGGGGCCCTGGTGACATTAGCATGACCTGCCTCGAAACGACATTCATTATACCCGAGGCCTTCACTTTCCAGCTTGGTGACCTATCTCTCAGCCTCAGTTTACCCATCTCTAAGATAGGAGTGCCAGGATGGCTGCAAGGAGTTGAAGCCATCTTAGGATGGGTGGCTTTCACTGAGGGTCCCAGAACTAGTGGTTGTGAATGTCTGTCCCTACTTCTCCCATGTCCCCTGAGAGACACAAAGCCATCTGCTCGTTTAAGTGCGGCATTGCAGTGGGTTCCTGCCTTAGTTGCCACCTGATCCTTCTCTGAGATGTAGCTCCCATTCTGCCCCCTGTCATGGACAAGGAGTCCAGGCTGAAGGCCTCCCAGAGCTCCAGAGGCGGGAACCCTGAGGATCAGGGGCCAGCCCAGTTCTCTTGGCTCCCACCCTTCACACTCTGCCCCTGCCCCTGCCCCTGCCCCTGCCCCTCAGCTGTGGCTGCTCTGGCCAGGCTACGGGGTGCGAGGTGGGAACCAGTAGCTTTTATCGAGAGCTCTAACACACCTGCCACCACTGCCGCCTGTGGCTCTGGTCTTCAGGCCTGTTCCTCCCTACTCTGGTGGGGTTTGCTGAGGGTCTAATGCACCCAGCAGGAGTGTCCCAAACCTGAGAGCAGCCACCAACCTGGAGGATCCTTTAAGCGTTCCTGGTTCTCCACCTGGACGTGTGTCTTTCTTGACTGTACCCTCTTTCACCCAAGGGTGGGCTTGGCCCGGGGCCTGGGCCGTCGCTCAGACAGGACAGTGGAGCTGTCTGTTCACAGGGCTCTGAGACTGTGTCCCCAGCCGGCTTGGTGCAGTGTGCCGTCACCCCAGAGGGGCTGTGTTGTCCTTTGTTTTGTGTGTCTACATTGTGGTTTGTGGTATGAATTCTAAAAAGTCTTTACGTAATGGTCTGATCCCCATGGTTTTAATCTCCGCAAAGTCTGTGTAACAGACTTGACCACTGAAAAGCTGTCTGTTAACCTGGGCATCGTGGGGCATGCCTTGGAATCCCAGCATTTGGAAGGCAGAGGCAGGGGGATCATAAGTGTCACAGTGCGTTTAGAGCAAGTGGGAAGCCAGGATGGGCTACCTGAGACCCAGTCTCAAACAAACAAACAAACAAAAAAAAAATACAAAAAAATCATTCACCTACATTTACCCACAGTGGTATGCTACAAGCTTCCACGCCCTAGATGGAAATCCCGTACCCATTATCGGTCCCTCCTGCCCATCAGTCCAAGGGCGAGGCAGCACTAATGGACTTCCGGTCTGTGGCTGGAAGTCGTTTTGCCCTGACACTTACAGGAATGATGCCTGCTGCCACACCGGTTCTTATGCCTGGCTACACTCAGTGCTGTTTTCAGGGTGGTTCGTGTATCCGTGAGGGCTGTGGGGCTACATGAGCCACGTGAAGTGCCACCCTCCCGCTCTCACCCCCCACATTGCTTGTGGGGTCACCTGGCAACCGAGTGGTGGGTTATTCCTACCGTGGGCTCTGCGTGCTTCTGTGGAGGTCATGTGACCCCTTTGCTTTTATCCACACCTGGATCCTGGGGTCTCAGCATCCTAACTGCAAAGTGCTCATGGGAAGCGCCCGTCTTTCCCCACACCCTAAAGCTCTACTTAAGCATCCTTCTGCCTTCACCAGCCTATAGCTGTTGCCAGACACCAGGAGGCTGCTCTCTCTCCATTTTGGAAGGGCAGATCAGGGTGGGAGGGGGGTGGAATGACTCACCAGCTGGGATGGAGAGCCCTGATGCCACTGTCCCAAGGTTAGGGCCTATAGGGAGGGCTGGGAGCTCGTCCCCACCGATCCTGGGGGCCCATGTGCACCGGCCCTGCTCAGTGACATTTGAAATAGCGCCGTGAGCGCTGGCGCGGGCTGCTGCTGTGAATTACAGCAATCTGGACAATTATGGCTGCTCGGAGTGGCTGCTGATGGCTGTTCCGGAGGCGGGGGCGGGGAGGCAGGTGCGCACAGCCCGTGGTAGCTCCTTTTCCACAGCCTGTGGGGGTGAGAGGCTAAGAATGTTCCCGAGCACCCTGCCGAGAGAGTGCTGACAACTCAGAGAGGAAAATGACCCCAGCCAAGCTGTGTCCCAGGCAGATGGTACTCACCCATCCTTGGCCCAGTTCGGGGTAGCAGCCCACAGAGAAGCAGGCCCTCAGGGAACCCCAGGCAGGTAAGCAACCAGGTGTCCCCAGAGGAGGGAACATCCTCTGTAGCCCAGCTGTGAAGGACAGCTGCGGAAGCACCCAGCCCCCAGAGAAGCCCAGTTGGATTTCCTGTGTGTGTGGTCTAGACCAGTCACTTTCTTCGTGTGTATAACTGGTCCACTGGCTTCAGCACATTAGGAACATTTTTCTCTCCCTTGCCCAGGAAACCAGAGGTGCAAAGTTGAAGTGTGGGCAGGACCATGTTCCTTCCAAGGCTCCAGGGACAGTTTTGCACCGACATCCCACCTCAGGTGGTGGTCTCATGTTCCTGGCTTCCTTCCTGTCATGGCCTTGCCCCACCCCCGCACCCACCCCTGTTCATCAGGATTTCTCTTTCCCTCTCCTCTCCTCT
>NC_034612.1:15183620-15184972 GCF_900095145.1 Mus pahari | reverse complement strand
CTTCTCTCCCTTCCCCTCCCCTCTTCTTTTCTTCCAAGACTGGGTCTCTTTGTAGCTTTGAACTTGAAGAGGTGCCCGCCTCTGTCTCCTGAGTGCTGTGATTTAAGACAGGTCCCACCACACCTAGCCACAGAGTCTTTCTTAGTCGGCCACCCCGGCAGACTGACCATTCTGGCCCCTTGTACAGTCTGTCCCTGTGCATCTCTTCTGAGTGGACATAAAACTTGAGTTAGGACTATTGTCCAGCTCAGCGACATCCAAGTGGCTTTTTGCGTAGTAGCCAATAATTAGTCAATAGCTGACCTTGACGTCCCGATGCCTTAGGCATTTGGGTACCTTGCCCCAGCCCCATCACCGCTGCAGCTTCTGGTCTCACTGTGGCCTCCCCATTTCAGCCTCATTGTCATTTGCTCTCTAGAAGGAGCAGGAAGGTCTGCCTTCCAGGTTCATCATCAGGGTAGGAGCCAAATGTTTGCAGTGCTTGGTATACAGTGGGTGCTCGGGTGCGGACTGCGGGGCAGCTCCCAAGCTAGATTGGAGCCCCAATTCTGCCTCCTTTGGAGTCTGCCCTGAGTGGGTACCTATAGGCATGGGCTGAGCCTCGCCTGGATTCTAAGGGGTGGGATGCAGGGGCATGACCTGCCAAGATGTTGCTCAGCCACAAGTGAAATGAGCTTACTGTGGAGGCAAATGTTTTACCTCTGGCCTGCTTTGAGGCAACCGCTATTATGCAGATAAGGAAATAGGCCCAGAAATATATGGAATGAGGTACCCCAGGTCAAGTAGCTGTGATGTGAGGGGTCTGGGATTGGAACCCCGGCTCTTGAGTTGCAAAACAGGATGTAGTGGTGAGGGGATTGCATCGGTTGGTCTCTAGGCTACTGCTTTAAGTAATGAAGGCAGAGCAAACCTGTGGGGCAGATAGCCCTTGTCGGGGACAGCGCACTCAAGTGAGACATTAGAAACCCAGACAGTGCGTGTGCGAGAGGCAGAGTGGAGAGGCCACAGTGGCATCGGTGACAAAAGGTGGGGTTTCAAAGGGATGGAGGGGACCTGGAGTTGGATTCTGGGTACCTGATGGCCCAAGGTCTTTGATCTTTCTCTCTGTGGTATGTGTATGCTTAGGAGGCCGTGCTGTTTTCCTGGGCTCACACTCGGGTGGGGCCTGAGCCTGAGCTGGACTCTGCCTCCTGAGGGACCTGTCCCCTGCCTGCCTTAGGACAAAGATTACAGTGGGGGGGGGGGGGAGATGGCTCAGCGGTTAAGAGCTCTTCCAAAGGTCCTGAGTTCAAATCCCAGCAACCACATGGTGGCTCACAACCATCCGTAACAAAAAAATCTGATGCCCTCTT
>NC_034612.1:15144163-15183609 GCF_900095145.1 Mus pahari | reverse complement strand
GCTCACAACCATCCGTAACAAAAAAATCTGATGCCCTCTTCTGGAGTGTCTGAAGACAGCTACAGTGTACACACATAAATAAATAAAATAAATCTTTAAAAAAAAAAAAAAAAAGATTACAGTCGGGGTGGGAGGAGTGCTGGGGGCCTATAGGGTTGGATCAAAAGCCCCAAGTTCCCTAAGGAGAGATTAGCCTGACCCTAAAGGAATTCTGACCCTGGGCAGAACCAGTGGTTGGAGGGTAGTGACTTAGACCAGGGTCCATCGGATGCTGTCTCCAGTGCGGGCGATGGAGTGTCTGCTCAGTAGACACATTCTCCCTTGAGAGCCCTTCCGGCCAGTGGATGTGGTCTGGTCTCATCCTTCTCATGGTTGAGTACATAGGCCTGGTGGGGAGGCTCAGCCACTGTTCTGTCCGAGTTCATGCTGTCCCCACTGCCAGGCCAGGCTGACCTTTCCAAGAGTGCACCGTGTGCTTCGTTGGGGACCCTGCACACAGCAATGAAGTAGGCTGGCCAGGTGAGTATTGTGGCCAGCCAGTGGCCAGTGCACTGAGTTCAGGGGCCGTGAGCGCCAGGCTCCATCCAAGTGAGGAGATGATGAGAGGGCATGGAGACTCCCGTAGGCAGGATGGAGATGGCCTAAGAGGGGTGTCTGGAGGGTTTTGGCCTCTTGTGTTGTGATGATTCCCAGGGAGAAATCCTGTATGGATTGAGGTATGGCCATACGTGGGCCTGGCTCTGGACTCTTGTCTCTAATCAGTGCCCTAGAGGAGATGTCGGCTCCCTCCTCTCCTCACTCTGGGTAGTGAATGACCCTTGTGACCCCGGTTTCCATGTGCAGTGTGTTTTGCTTTGCCCGCGAGAAGGTGGCATGGTTGAGGAGTATGGCTCAGTGATGTAGCCAGCCAAGGGTCTGGGGGACAGGACATTCTGGCTCTGTGGACCAGGCTGCCTGTGGCTCTGCAGGTGGGCAGCTGATGACTTCGTCTGACGGTTTGAAGTGCCTCCATTGTACCCGGTGATTGGCAAGTACAGGTGTTGAGGTCTGAGGTGTTTTGGAGAGAAGGCGGCCCCAGGGCAGGTTCAAGGGTGAGGTCATCTGTGATGACCTCACAGGGCTCTCTGTGCCCCCCATGGGATACTGTAGGTCTCTGGTCTGCTGGTGCTCAATGACCACGCGTCCATCACTTAAGTCCGGAGCAGGCTCAACATTTCTAAAGGAAGGAGGATGTGGCTAGAGGCCTCAGGACAGGGAGGGCACGTTTGTCCAACTTCTTGCTCTGGGAAGGTTTTCTTTTGCAAGGGAGTCTAAGAAAGCTGTTGTGAGGGTAGAGGTTGGGGTGGGGTGCCCTCCTAAGCTTTTTCCTGGGGGGATCTGGGAGCCCCAGACAGTGGGAGAGCCAATTCTCCCGTGTGTTAAATCAGAGGCTTACACACTTCCTGAGCTTCAGACCCCTGTGGAGGGGATGGGGCTGGAACAGTCACAGCCCCTGAGCCACTAGAGTGCTTCATGGGTCCCAGGTAGTACATGAGAAAAGGGTCACCTTTGGCCACCATTTCGTCCCTCCCCTCTGTGGCTCTCTGCCAGCTTCAGGTCCCCTGCCTTGACTTCCTGTCTTGGCCAATTTCACTTCCTAAGTAGCTGCCTCTGAAATTCCTTCCTTAGAAATTCGTGGGGTGGGAAAACCCAAGACCGCAAGGCAGGCAGGCTGGTGAAACCGGTGCACCCAGCACTGGGGCCCAACACTCCCAGGACAGACACTTCATGGTCACATTCAGGTGTCTAGCGCTTTGTTCCTTTTTGAGAGAGCCATTTGCAGCCCAGTCAAAACCCATGAGTGTGGAAGGGCAGCGGTTGTGAGCGTGGAAGGACAGCGGTCATGGATGGCTGCAACAAAGAGTTGGTCCCCGGGAGTAGATGCTGTGGAGATGAGAGGCTACCCTATCCCCCCCCGCCCCCCTCCCTTGCCAGCTAGATACAGGCCCAAAATGCTTCTTGAGCAGATGCAAATGTCCTGGGGCCTTCTCGGGGTTGGGAGCAGTGGAGCTCTCTGTTCTCTGAAGCTCTCCAGCCTTAGGAGCTTTGGGGTGTCCTTCCAGGAGCACCCTGGCATTTTCACAGGGGGTATGCTCACATAGGCCCCCTTTGGAGTTCCCTGTAGAGCACGGTGGGATTCTGTGGGAATGACCTGTGTCCTCAGCAGGATTGGGAATCTCTCCACCAGCTGGCCAGGGATGCAGGGAAGCTCCAATCCCTCTGTCCCTGTCCCTGGGACTTCTAGAACAGAATGGAAGGGCAAGGGCTAGAGGGAAGAGTTGGTTTTAGAAGTCAGCCTGACAGGATGCTGCTCAAGGCGGCTGCTTAGTTGTCTTGGCCTCCCGGGAGCCCTTGGGACCTCGCAGCAGGTGCTCTTGGAGAACAGAGGATGTATTAGGTAGTCAGGGTCCCCAGACCCTTGGCCAGACCTCTGGGAGTCCCATGCCTCCCCCTCCACACCTCCATCCCCCACAAATGGTTGTGGTGTCGGAGTACTCCTAAGTACATCCCAAGTTCCCTACCCTCCACCCCCATAGAAAGCCTTGGCCACCCACAGCCCTCTGAGAGGCTGCCTGGTCCAGGCTTTGGGGGCCTGTGAGGAAGGGGGGGGTGCGACCGCAGGTGGAACCGGCTGGCTGGCGGGAGGGCTGGCTGGCGGGCGGGCGGGCGGAAGAGGCTGCTTGCTCCCTGCCTGCCGGGGGTGGGAGCTCTGTTTTTCTGGATCCCTCAGTCTGTTCTTACCGCTGCTGACGCTGCCACGGATGGGGAGAGAGGGAGGGAGCCTGTGCCAGTTGGCCCGCCCAGCCGAACCTGGGCCTGTGCCCGGCCCCCGCCCGCCCCCGCCCGCCGCGTCTGGAGGTCACATTCAGTCCTGACGCGGCTCGTTGGGTCAGGCAGCAAGAAGAGCCGCGCGGAGCCCTGGGTCCCACAGCCCAGCCTTTTAGGGACACGGCTGCCTGGTCCTGTCTTGCCCCGGGCTTTTGGATTTCTTGTGGCTTGGTGGGTCTGGGGGCTCCGGGACAGCACCCTCACCGAGTGTCCTCCCTGAGACACTGGTGCCTGGAAGATCTGCGGACGCCGCGTGCGCACTGGTGACGCCTGGCACAGAGAAACCCAGCACACAGAACTGACAACTTCCCGCTGGCTGCTGCCGTAGCCCTCGCTCCCCTCCCAAGCAGGAAGGGCACTGCTCTGCTCCCTGGGGCAGCTGGTAGCAGCGGCCGGAGGAGTCCTGGGGCCACCCCCAGTGCCTGCTTTTGCCCTCCCGGCTCCTGAGGATGTGAACAGAGGTAGAACCAGGGGATATCAGCAAGAAGCCCTAAGGAGCCTTGCGGCCACAGCCTCCTAATCACCGCTCCGCTCCCTGGAGCATCCTTCCAGCCGGATGTTTCCGGAAAACTTGGCCGAGGGGGAGCCGCAGATGAGAGGATGTGAGTGGTCCCCAGCTGGGGATGGGGCTAGAGGGTGGGGTTGGCCGGTGACAGGGACTTCGATGGGGCTACAGGGAATTTCAGCTGCACATGTGGTGGTGGTGGGGGGGACTTGGAATTTTGGACCCGTGGCCATGGCTCCCCCTTTCCCTGGCGCTCCTTCTTGCCTTTCTAGGGTGCAGCCAAGATCCCCTGGAAGGAGGCTGCACTTAGTCTTGGCTCCAAGCGTGGCTGGGGCATTCTCAGCAGGGCTCCCCCGGGGTGGACAGGGCATCTGGGCTGTCTCTACAGCACGGGATGTGAAGTGCTCCTGTGCATAACACCCCAGTGTCAGGTTCCTAGAACAAGAGCGTCAGGTTCCTAGAACAAGAGCGGAGGAAGCCCCTGTCTCCCCAGGGCTGTGTGGCACACTCTCGGAAGGGCTCCCCGACAGCTCTGCCCAGAGCTCTCCCCTGACCACACGTGTTCGGGAACAGCTGAGCGTCACCCCCCCCCCACACACACACACACAGTTCCTTGCTTCCATCGTCTGAGTTAGTTGGGAGACCCAGCTGTTCGGACTCCCTGTTGACTTAACTGAATTTGGAAATGTCTGTTCCCCGGGGTCGGGCCACTCCCCCCCCCCACCTCAAGTCTTCGCGCACCCCACCCCCAACAGCTCCAAATGGAGACCTGCCCTGGGGTTCCGGGCCTGCGATCCCTCGGCCTGACGTGTTTGTTGGGCCCTCTTGGACGGCACTCGGGTAATATAAATAAACGCAGCCCCAGCCGCCAGGTTCTGGAAGTGGCAGCTGCTGCTGGCGCGGGTGGAGGGAAAGGTCAGGGGCTGAGTTACACTTGATCCTGAGCCCTGGCCCTCCCTGCCTCCTGTCCTTGAGGAGCCCTGAGAAGCTGCTCTGGAGCCACGTGGCTCTTGTGGTCACTGTAGGCCAGCAGGTGGCCTGGCTGTCCCGCACCTCCCCCAAACCCTGGCTCCCCCCACCCCCACCCCATGCTGCTACTATGGGAAGCTGAGGCTTCAGACCCACTCCTGAGTTGGGTGAGGTGGGTGAGAAACCTTCAAGAATTCCAGTCTTGACCAGGGTGTGGGGGGAGTGGGCAAGACTGATTCAAAGCCTTGTAGACCTAGGGGGTCACTTGCTGGCCTGTTGGGGTATTTATTGTTTCCTTTGTTTGTAGTAAAGCCACCAACTGGGGTTTGAATGAGGGGGTGGGTCAGAGGGGGTGGGCCCCCTCCTCTCCCCGCCCCCTGCAAATCTTAGTTACTGCCTCTTGTTGTGCTTTGACTTGTGTAGAAGAACTTGATTTGAAGCCTGGTGGTAGGAAATGGGACTTAGCCTTGTCACAGGTGGCCTCCTAACCTCCATCCCCAGGGGCAGGTTCTGGCACTGCCACAGGAAAGAGGCCAGCTTTGCCTTCAGGGGAGCTGGGGCCCATTGAAGGTTGCTGAGGGTCCACCGCCTTCTGTTCTAGCCCAGGGTTTGTGGCCTCAGAGCTTGTGAGCTGTAAGGTCTGTGGCCTTGGGGAGGGGTGGGGGTGGGGGGGCTCCGCAGATCTGAAGATTGTCCCACCATGTGGTCTCAAGCTGTGACTTGAGACAGATCCACCCATGACTTCTGAGTGCCAGGTGGGCCCTGAGTCTGGTGTGGCTCTTGAGGTGTGAGGGCCCCAAGCTCACCCTGCTCACCTCCCCAACTCTGCCTTGCTCCGACCTCTTGGCTCTTCCAGAGCTCATTCCCCTTCACCTATGGTGAGACCGGAAAGCCGGCTTGTTCTCCTGAGGCCCGGCTGCAGCTGTGCAGTGTCAGAGCTGGGTTACCACAGCTCCCGCCCAACTGGGGAGGGAAGGATCGGGGCGGGGGGGAGGCTGTCTTCTGCCCCCTAGAATCTTAACCTTGGCCTCGCTCAGGACCATGCCTGTCACTGTTTGTTTCCTGGTCCCTGGCTGTGCCCCCCCCCCCTTTGGATGGTAGTGAACCCTCATCTGCCCTCCACCTGCAGGCCTCCTGGAACATGGGAGGAACTGGTCAGCCATCGCCCGCATGGTGGGCTCCAAGACCGTGTCCCAGTGTAAGAACTTCTACTTCAACTACAAGAAGAGGCAGAACCTGGACGAAATCCTTCAGCAGCACAAGCTAAAGATGGTAAGTCTGGCCAGAACACATCGGCTGTGTCCACTGGGAACCGGGGCCAGCCAGGCCTCCCACAGCCTTGCTCATGTGGCCCCTGACTCAGCCAGGAATCTGACCTGGAGGTCCTGAGTGAGCAGCTACCTTTTGGACAGTAGGGCTACAGGGGCAGGGAGTGAGGGTCCCAAAAGACAGAGGCTGGAGGAAGACTTGGGGCCCGCACTGACAGCTGTGAGTGTCTCTAAGTAGGGCCTCTTTTACACCCATGGCCAGGAGGTCATCAGCCTTTTAGGGCTGGGGAAACTGAGGCCCCGGGAAGCTCTTCAGCCACCTAAGTGGGTGTATGAACTCAGAGCCGAGTAGCCCTACCACCCCTCCCAATCTCCCGCCGTGGTCTGAGGCTTGTGGAGGACACCTTGAGGCCCATCCCTCCCTGGCTTTAAAGTTGTGTGGGTTCCTGTGCAGCAGAAGATGCGTTGCTCTTTCCTGCGGCCTACCGAGGCCCAGCGCAGGGCGCACGGTGGCGCAGGGCGCACAGCAGTGGGTGGCGCAGTGGAGCATGGCAGCGCAGGGCGCACAGCGGCGCAGGGCAGTGCAGGACGCAGTGGAGCACGGTTGAGCAGCCAGAGACAGCATTGTTCCGTTAGGGCTCCCCTCGAGCCCCATGGGGAATCCAGAGGTGCCCTCCTTGCTTGACCCACCCTCCTGCCCCAACTATTGCTTACAGCTCGTGTCCCCGAGCGTATGACTGTCCAACTCTCCAGGGGACTGCCCACTCTGCTCTCAACGACCCCTGGTGGGACACTGGACCTGAGGACTTAGTCATCTAAGAGGGGCCGGGGCCGAGCTTTGGAGTCTGAGCGCCGTGTGACCTGACCAGCTTCTCCCTACTGAGCCATTTCTTTAGTTAGAAAGTGGGTGGAGGGGACTATGACACTGGGCAGGAAGGAGGCACCCCGTGAGTGGGAGGCCCTCTGTGGGGCTTCCTGCCTGCTTGCTCTTTGTGACACCCTAGTCACTAATGTCATAGCTCCCTACCCCATGTCCTCTAGTTACCTGAAGCCCTTGCGGTTACTATGCAGCAATTGCTAAGGGGCTGTCTGCTGATAGGTGTGAGTGTGTGTCTGTGTGTGTGTGTCTAGGCTGTGCCACATACAGGCTGTGTGGCTTTTTAACCAAGAGTCTTCTCCCCTCTGTGCTTCAGTTTCTCTGCCTGTGAAATGGGAAGGATAACAACTGCCTCCAAGGTCCCTGAGGGAGGGTGCATTCCTCCCAAGTGACAGGGCAGTACTTGGAAGTGGACATTTAGGCAATTCGCCAGCTCCCCACCAGCTAAAGCCATGGAGGTGCTGATGGTGGGGGGCTCAGGGTCTTCAGGGTGTGGTATGACTGTTCCAGGTGATAGATGGATGCAAGCCAGCATGCATGGAGTCACCCCAAGGGACATAGATCTCTGACCCTGCTGCCCTGCAGCTTGTGCTCAGAGCCCACAGGCTGGCTTCTGGGCTTCAGTTCCCACCTGCTCCGGGAGTGTGTGGGGAGCAGGTGCCTTCCACTGCGGAAAGTCCAGCGTTTGGTCCAGGTCACAGAGTAGGACAGAGTTTGTGTCCAGTGGGCAGAGGCATTGTTAGGAGCTTCTGGAGGAGCTTGCAACTTCCATAGTGGGATGTGGGAATCATGGCGAGCTACTGAGCTGAGGGGACTCTGGTCTGAATGGGATGGAGCCAGGCTGCCCAGGAAAGGGGACCCCTGCCCCGTTCTTAGCTTTGTCATTCAGGCGGCTGCCCTGGCGGAGGCCTGAAGAGGAGGTGGGCTGAATCTCTCCCCGGGCAACCTCAAGAGCTGGCTGGCTGGTCTGGAGGATCATGATAAGAGCAGTGAGCAGAGGCCGGAGACCCCTGAAGTGCAGAGCGAGCACCCTGTTGTGCGAACGTGTGAGCTGGCCTGTGGAAGCCCCTGACCCGGGCTGTCTGTTCCCACCCACTCAGCAGCAGGCGGCTGCTATAAAGAGGGTAGGCCAGGCTGCACTGAGGATGCTTGAGCCCAGAGGATCAGGAGTTCAGGGCCAGCCTAGGCTACAGGACCGTGTCTCAAAAAGAAAATGACAAGAACAAGAGGGTCACTTCTGTCCTCTGAGTCCTGAAGCAGTGGCTAAGGCCTTTGGCTGCTGGCCCGGCCCCGTCTGAGAGCAGGAAGGCCTGCCACCCTCGGCCACCCAGGGAGCAGGGCAGGCAGGAGGTCAGTGGGTGTCCCTCCCGCTCATCCCGGGCCTGGCCTGCACATGGCTGCTGGAGACTCATCAGGAACCGGGAGCCTGGGCGGAGCCTGCGTGTCGCAGGTTATGTAACATTTGGCAGCCTTGTCCCCTCTGAGGTCTCCCTCCCCCTCTGTGGCCGAAGGCTGCCCTTCTGTCTGTGTCCTGGCCCTCAGGGCCCTGGCCTCCAGGTTGCTCTGTGTGTCATCCAGGCGCTGGCCCTGCCGGCCTTGCTTCCTTCTGCTGCCTTCTCTCCGTGGCTGCTGGGAGACGCTCCAGGCAGGGTTGTACTTGAACTCTGACAGGCGGGCCTCCTTGACTCTGTGCTTTGTCTCGCTGAGTCGTCGGTGTCATCGTCTCTGAGGCTCTTTTGTGGAGTGACGTGGTTATGGAGTGCGTGGCTCTGCTCCAGCTGTGGGAGGGAGGCGGTTGGAGCAGGCAGAGATCCCAGTTGACGAGGAGTAAGTCTCGTCAGTCGAGAGATGCTGTAACTCGCGTAACTTCCAGCTTGTGGCCCCAGAGGTGCGGAGACAGAGATGCAGAGAGAGTGAGGGTTTTTGCAGGGCATTGGTTAATCCCCCAGGGAAATCAGAGAGGGCCTCTGGGGAGATGACGTTGAAGGAAGTGAGTGTTCGCTATCTGGGGGAAGGGTGTTCAGGCAGGGAACAGCCTGTGTAAAGTCCCTGGGGTTGGCGTGGGGCCTGGAGAAGCAGGCTTACACTGTGCAGAATGGCAGGGCTGGTGATCTGGAGCTGATGTCAAGTGTTAGGGGCTGCCTGGAGTGGTGACGGCTGTGTGGCAGGGTAGCTGTGTGTGCATGTGACTTGACGCCTTGCAGATTCCTGGTGTGCAGTAGGTGCTTAGGACATACCATCTGTGATGTGAGTTCGTATCTCCAAAACAGCGCTTACACACGCCTACCAGCCCTTTGGCGCTGGGGCTGTACAGGGCCGGGTGTCCCACAGGCTCAGACACAGGGCGTGCTCTGTCGCCTGTCCATAGCCCTGCCGGGCTGATGGGCTCCCATTTCCTGTGAGTGCCCTTGCAACCTGCTGTCTAGTTCCTGTTGCTAAAGATAGACGAAGGAAGGGGATCCCCAGCCACATGCCACAGCATCCTAGCACCCGCAGACTGGAGTCCGGGCCTCTTGGGAGGTGCCAAGACCAGACCCTGTGTGGGCGGGGGTGGCAAGTCAAATGTCCACGAGGTCTGTGTATACTTAGAACAAGCCTGTGGCCTAGCGTTGGCAATGGAGACGGTGATGAACAGACAGGCATGCATGTCCCTTTTGTTCTGTGTCCCAGGATTCTGGGACAGTGGGCACAGCAAGCCTCAAAGCATGGTCCTGCTATGTTCCCAGGACAGAATGTCACCAGTCAGGTGTAGCAGAACCAGGGTCTGTCACCAGCTTCTGACCTCGGTGGTTTTTTTCCTGACCTATGACCCCCACTGCCATCTTCCATCGTCCCCTGGAAGAGCTCCTCAGTTGCAGCGTGTCTCCACCCACCATGCCCCTTCCTTCCAGGCCTGTTTCTCAGAGGCTTATACTCTGCTTGGACTTCCTTTGGATGTTGCCAGACCAGCACGGGAGGGCATCAGCTGAGATGCGAGGGCGCCTGGACCACATCCTGTCCCTCATGCTAGACCAGGCTTACCCCAGGCTAGATCGTTTCAAGACTAGCCTGTGTGTCCTGACTGCTGCTTCAAATCCCAAGCTTAGGGAAGCCTCCGCTGCTCTGGGCTTTGACCCAGCTCAGTGGAGGGACACAGATATCCAGTCGGGAAAGGATTTTTGAATACTTCTGTGCTGGGAGGGTGACACTGGGCCCTGAGTGTGGGGATTAGAGGGGGTTTAAGGGAAAGGCAAGATGACAGTGCGGCTTAGCTACACCCTAGGTAGGGCCTTTGTAAATAGGCCTCGCTCACCCAGAGCCTTCCCCAGGTGAGAGAGGCTTACCCCATGCTTGATCATTTCCCTCTGCACTCAGACCAGGACTCCAGTGTCGATTCCTATAGAGTCCTGATCCCCCATCCAGCTGACTTGGCCCTCTGCCTTTTCATTCCCCATTTGATCCCGCTGTGACCCCTGGCCAGTCCCCCGAGTCCAAATTCTAGGGTGTGTGTTGCTGGCTTTGGAGGGCAGTGGCCGTGTTGTAGATCCCTGAGTCTGTATCCACAGCCCCTCCCCCTGTGCCCTGGGTGTGCACTGTGACACTGTGACACTATGGCCTGGCCCAGCCTGCACCCAGGGTCCCACTGGGACACACCGAGCTATGGAGCGTCTATAGTAAAAATAGCTCTGGCCTGCATGGCCACTGCCACGGGCTGAGTGGGAAGGCTGCCCACCCACACAGCCTTGCAGCCAAACTCACTGCCCTCGCAGCCGGGACCGGGCCTCAGACATAGGGCGTCCCCAGCCGTGACCGCTACTGTCCTGTCCCAGGAGAAGGAGAGGAACGCGCGGAGGAAGAAGAAGAAGACCCCAGCTGCGGCGAGCGAGGAGACAGCCTTCCCGCCTGCCGCTGAGGACGAAGAGATGGAAGCATCGGGCGCAAGCGCCAATGAGGAAGAGCTGGCGGAGGAGGCAGAAGGTGAGGTCACTGTCGTCGTGGGGGTGGGGGTGGGGGAATGAACAAGTATACGCACGCGCACACTGTTCTGTGTCTCTGTCTTCTAGGCATCCCTGCCTTCCTGGGCCAGGCCTAGGGCTGAGCACAGAAGAGCCCTGACTAGACCGCAGGCTTCTGGCCCCAGCTCCCCATAGTTCACCTGCTTTCTCCCCATAGGCCTGGTGTGACCTCAGGAGGCCAGGCCATGAGTCCCCTCAGCATCCTCGGCTGGGCCCTAGGCTCTTTGTCCAGGCTCCTAGCCACCCCCATGAGCAAGGTGGACGTAGACAGCAAGGAGGGGAAGTGGTGGAGACAGAGCTGCCCGCAGGAGTGGGGAGTGACTGTGAGCCCCAGATCCTGGGGCCGGGGGAGAGATGGTTACACATCTGCTTAGGAGCGGAGGCGGGGCTGGCTGAGGCCTCTCCCCACCCGGGGATTCCTAGGCCAGCTAACTTCTCGCACCCGAGAGCAATGGGCTTGCTAGAAAGGCTGAGGTCCAGGCTAGGGACCACTTGACCTCGGACTTCCTTGTGTGGTAACAGTCATGGCAGCCGTATATGGCCTTGTCTCTGTCACCACAGGCTGAGGAGGTGGCTGAGGAGTGACTGAGGCATGGTGGAGTCATTCCAGGTCCCTAAGACCTAGTTTGGCAGCTTGGTCATAGCCCTATGCTCTGCGTCTCTTTGGCGTCCAGGGGACGGGGCCTGGTGATCTTCCTATTACCATGTCTGAGTCTGTAAAGTGCTTACTATGTCCAGGCTCTGTGACCGTGCCTGACGCACATCCTGGGTGCCTGGTGGAATGTCTCGGTGCAGAACTGGGCCTCTAGCCATTCCTTCCCTGCTCCAACGTAGTGCTTAAAGTGGGGCCCAGTCACAGTTGTCACAGTCCCTTCCTGTCTCTGAGGGCTTCTGGTGTAGACATAACTGACAGAGAGTCGTAGACGCCGACACCCAAGATGGTGGCTGGCGTGCTTGTCCACAGGACTCCTGTGTCCTGTCGTTGGGCTGCAAAGAGGAAGGCCAGAGGTCATGGCCCACTTGGTGGCCCAGGCTACGTGATTTCCTCACCTGTCATTGTGTCTTGAGGTCTCTGAGGGTCGCATGCCCTATGTGCTCGTGGCCAGCTCCCTGCTGGTGTAACTGATATCTGTTCTGGGAGAGCTGTCCTGCTCTGGGCTCCAAGGGAGCCCGTGGAGGCTGGGGACTGACTGACAAGGCTGGAAGGCACATTGGTTAGGGCCTCATTGGTTTGTAGCCCTGGCACTCACACACCGTTCTGTTGACCCTGGACACACCTTGGCCTTGCATTGGGGTGGAGGGGGGTGGGTGGCCAGGTCCCATGGAAGCTGTCTTGGGTCCCCTGCCCTCGGCGGGCCACACCCCTCCCCTTTGTACAGGACTTGCTGTACCACCCCCCTTCTGACTCCTCTCTCACATCTTCCTTCCAGCCTCACAGGCCTCCGGGAATCAGGTTCCCAGAGCCGGGGAGTGCAGTGGCCCAGGTAAGAATGGAGCATTTGGCCGAGCTGGGGGCGCCAGGGCATAGCAAAGTATCCAAGATCTTAAATCCCTTCCCTCATTCTCACTGGGTGCTGCTTCCGCCTCTGCTTTTTGTCCCCTACAAAGTGTCCATTCCCTGTTGCAACTGTGGGCAGCATGCCTTCCCTACCTGCCTTTCCTCTCTTTGGGACCCTTCCCTGTTCCCAGTCCTCAGCCTTGTCTCCAGGTGTCTAGTTTGCAGAAAGTGGAAGAACACACACACACATACACACACACACACACACACACAGAGCACCTTAAACCCAGGGGAGATGGAGCAGCAGACATACTCCTTCAAGGAGGGCTCCGATACAGTGGCCTTGTATCATGCTGTGTTGTTAGCCATATTGTAGTGCTCTCGTGGTCCCCGGGCCTAAACGTGGCTTTCCTGCTCAGCCTCCATGGAGGTTTGCTTCCCCATTCTGTGGATGGGGAAACTGAAGCTTGAGAGAAGCCCTGAACTTCCCATGGCAGTACCAAAAGTTGGACACGGAGCTGAGTGGTGTTCAGACTGTATGACCTCCGATGGCGGCCTGTCTTGAGGCCTTGGGTTGGCCCTGTAGGGGCACTGGCTACCTAGGGAATCTTGGGGTTGGGTTTGGGCAGTCTGTGGGCAGCGGGAAAGAGAAGCCAAAGTCGCAAGCTATAGGGGCTAGTGAGGGACAAGGCTCGCCAGGAGGGTCGTAGCCCGGGTTTGTTCTGGTATTCCTTGAGAGCGCTGTCACACCCTATGTAGTAGCTGATCCTCTCCTTTCCTCTTACCCTGCATGTAGCTGCTGTCAACAACAGCTCTGATACTGAGAGTGTCCCATCTCCGCGCTCGGAAGCCACCAAGGACACTGGGCCTAAGCCCACTGGCACTGAAGCATTGCCCGCTGCCACCCAGCCACCTGTTCCTCCTCCAGAAGAACCTGCAGCGGCCCCTGCTGAGCCCTCCCCAGCCCCGGATGCCAGTGGCCCACCATCCCCAGAGCCTTCCCCATCACCTGCTGCACCCCCGGCTACTGTGGACAAGGATGAACAAGAAGTCCAGGCTGCTCCAGTTCCCCAGACAGAGGATGCAAAGGAGCAGAAGTCTGAGGCCGAGGAGCTGGTGATCGATGTGGGAAAGCCAGAGGAGCCCGAGGCCCCTGAGGAGCCCCCAGAGAGTGTAAAGAGTGACCACAAGGAGGAGACCGAGGAGGAGCCTGAAGACAAAACCAAGGGCACAGAGGCCATTGAGACTGTGTCTGAGGTGCGACTTAAGGCGGAGGAGGCTGGTGGCAAGGCAGCTGTGACCAAGGGTTCCAGCTCGGGTGCCACCCAGGACAGCGACTCCAGTGCCACCTGCAGTGCCGATGAGGTGGACGAACCTGAAGGAGGTGACAAGGGCAGGTGAGAGGCGTCGGGCGAGCTTTGGCTCTTGTGTATTCTACAAACACGGGGAGCACCCTCCGCCTGCCACAACACAGGTGGCCCTGCCTGCCTTGGAGTCTGTGGCTGGTTTGTAGAGGTCAACATGAGACTGAGACCAGAAATCGGAGTGTCTTAGTCTCTGTTCTATTGCTGTGACTAGATATCATGACCAAGGCAGTTCTTATAGAAGAAAACATTTAATCCTCGGCTGGTGTACAGTTCCAGACGTTTGGGCCGTATCATCTGGAGAAGTGGTTGAGAGCTAGCTAATCCTCACCCACAAGTGGAGAGAGACACAGTGGGGAAGGGGGGGGGAGGCGGGGAGCTTTGTACACTGACACTGAGCCTGACTTGGGCTTTGGAAACCTCAAAGCCCGCTCCCAGTGACACATTACCTCCAACAAGGCCACACCTTCTAATCCTTCTAATCCTTTCAAATAGTGTTACTCCTTGGTGACTAAGCATGAATAGTGGAAGGAAGACCCATTTGGGGCAATCTGGAAGGGGGGAGGTAGCCATAGAAGGCTCCAGGGAGAAATAAATGCTGGTGTCCTCCAGCTGTGACACAGGCCAGGTGGCGTGATGTAGCAGAGTAGTTGGAGGTAGAAGGTCCAAATCCAGATGTCCTGGAGTCACCCATACTCCGACCTGAAACATCTTTCACTGCCGATGGATGCCTGTAGTCCTTGGCTTATAGACATAGCACTCTGATCTTAGCCTCTATAGACATTAAGTTCCCCTGTACCTCTCTGTTTAAATTCCTGCTTCCTTGAAGGTTGCCAGTCTCCCTTGACTATATATACCAGCATAGCTTCCTGACGAAGTCTCACACACCAGGGCCTGCGTCTGGGATACAGGGATACAGTTATTCCCTTCTGGGGTGGCAAAGGCCATGGCTAGGAACAAGCCTGGTGCGTGCAGTGGGGACCACTTCATGGGCCCAGCCATTATATGTGTTCCCAGGATGTTAAGACATGAAGACTGCTGCCTGCGAGGGCCAGGCCATGGCCGAGGGGGTCCCAGTGAGACAGACTGTTCCAGCGATGGCAGTAAAGATGCCAGCTGTGGGGCAGTGATTGAGATGGGGTCGCCCGGGCCCAGACACTGGAGACCCCTGGCGGTGCGGTCGCCCCAGCGGATCTCTGAGACGGTAGCACATCTGTGGAGCATTCTGATTGGCACGCTCCCTGCCCTAGGGGCACACTGTGTTTTAGGTGAGACCATCTGGGCACTCAAGAGCAGGTCTGGAAACCCTCTCCCCATCACATCTGGACAGCCCCACCCATCTCTGGGCAGCCACCGATGTTTTGTGATGAGGCAGTGTGCTATGTTTATTTTGACTGCAAACAGCGGAGTCTGTTTTCTCTTCCCTCAAGTCTCTGAAAAATTCCAGCAGAGCAAGGGAGGAGACCGTGACCTTCAGACCGGCCCACACAGGGCCCTTCCTGCTCCCCCTGGCTCCCCTCTCCCCTCAGGCCTGGCGGATTTGAAATAGATGCTTTGTAGACCTTTCTGTATTCCCCCAGGACTCCACTGGTAGGGCTCCCACGGAGCAGGTGGACAACAGATGGCCCTGGATAAGCAGAAGGTGGCCAGCGGGCTTCTGAGGTTACCCCCATGTCCCCAGCTTCTTGCCTGATAGGCACAACAGGGGACATAGGGCCCACGGCAGCTTTAGTGCCACCAGGGTCCACTGGCTCTAGTGTGGTCCTCTGGAGTCTGGACTGTAGACTCATAGGCGGCAGAGCCGGGCGTGGGGTGCCACCCGGAGCACCAGCTCCTCAGACTTCTGTAGGCTCTAGTCAGGCTGAGGCCTCTCGGTTCCTTCTCCTGTAGCACTAGCCGGTCGTTTCCTTCCCTCCCTGCTGCTTGCCAGCTGTCCACCTTCACTGCTTGCTGTCTAGCTCCTAGGCTGGGACCCAGGACCACCCTCCCTGCCCTGGGGCCTCCCGGGGGGGGGGGTAAAGTGAAGTACGTCATCAGGCCAGCACTGGTAAACTGCCCCGCTCGGGCCTCTCTGCTGCTCACTGCTGCTGGGCCTGGGGTTGGCGAGGAGGCTTGCAGCCTTACCTCACTTTCAGAGTAGGGCCATGGTGCTTTCTAGTAGCTCTGGATCTTGGTAAGCTCCCCCCACCCCCCAGCCCCCAACCCCCAAGCTCAGTCTCCACATTTGCAAGGGGTTAAGTGGTAGCCACAGAGGTGTTTTGTTAGAACCATGACCCGGGGCCAGGTACACAGTGTTTGATGCAGCAGCAGGGACTGGAGATGGTTAGATGCGGGGACCAGCAGGGCTCTGATTCCCTGCCGCTCCGGCGTGAGCCATGTGGATGGTATGTGTGACTCGGAGCAGGCAAGCCTTAGGGATGCTCATTGCTCTTAAGAGTGGACAGGAAGCCTGAGCACAGGGAGGAGCCAGGGAGGATGAAGGCCCTGGGGCCTCTGAGCTTAGGCCTGCGAGTTCTTCTCAAAGGTCTGGAGCTGGGGGGCGAGTGACCAGTGGGGTTTTTGCCTTGGGTCTTAAAAAGGCCAGAGATGAACACTTTTTTTAAATTATTATTATTATTAACTGTTTCTAATTACGTGCCTGAGTTTGAGTCTGTGAACATGAGTGCTGGTGTCTGCAGAGGAACGAGGTTCAGGCGGGTTGTCAGCCACCTGGCGTGGCTTCTGTCCTCTACAAGAGCAGTGCGCCCCTGAGCCACCTCTCCCGCTCCTTTATGTCTGTGTGTCCCATTCTTGTGCTGTGACCACAGAGGCCAGAGGAAGGAAGCCAGAAGAGGGCATCAGGTCTTCTGGTGTTGAGCCACCTTATGGGTTCTGGGAACCAAACCTGCGTCTCTGCTCTTTACCACACAGCCCTCTCTCCAGCTCTAGGATACTGTTCTAGCTTTAAGCCTGTCTGGAGATAATGGCGAAACTGAGGCACACGGTCCTTGTGGAGAAGGTCTTAGTTCCCAGGCGTGTACCACCACAAAAGAGAAACGCAATTTGAATCTCTGTAGAAACGTATTTGCATATACACAAAAGTCCAGTTGTTCTCTACTGCTACACAGATGATGCTCCCGTGACGATGCTCCCCGGATTTACTGCAGCAGCGCACCCGCTCTACCTCAGCACACTTTGCTTTTAGTGGCTCTAGAGAGCTGTAACTCACTTGCGCATCACTTAAGGGGGCGCAGTCTTGTGAGGTCGGGTGTTTTCAGTGTCATTACAGACCATGCCATCACCCCAGGGGAGGCTCCCACAGCCTTCCCAGCTATGTGTATCCACTGATGGGAATGTCCTATGAAGGGAGCAGGGCGTGTGGTCCCTGTGTCTGGCCTCTCTTGTGTAGCAGCACTGTGTTGTAGGGCGAGAGTCAGGGCCCCGTCACTTGGATGGCAACCCCCTCACCTTGTGTGTTCTTTCAGCATCTGTCTGTGGGTATCTGCGTGACTCAAGTGGTTGGCCGAGAACACTCACAAGCTGGTTTCTCTGTGTTCTTCATGTCTCTTGAGAATGGTTCAGCTCACTGTAGGGGTTAGTGGGGAAGCCTTGGTTTGTTTTTGATGTTTCCTAAGTGGGATTCACTATGTTATGTAGCCCAGAGTGGCCTTGAACTTGGGGATTCTTCCTGCCCAGACTCTCCAGTATGGAACGACAGGAGCCATGCCACCCCACCCAACCTGGGATTGACCTTCTGAGGAGTTTTTCAAAGCCTGTGTAGTATTTTATTTCAATTTAAGTTTATCAAAGCTAGTCATAAAAATGGCTAGGGGCAGCCAGGCACGACAGCACGCGCCTTTAATCCCAGCACTTGGGAGACAGATCTCTGAGGCCAGCCTGGTCTACAAAGTGAGTTCTAGGACAGCCAGGGCTACACAGAGAAGTCCTGTGTGGAAAAAACAAAAAGAAGAGGGAGGGACAGAGGGAGAGAGGGAGGGAAATGGCTGAGGCAGGGGCGGGGCAGATGGAACATGGACCACTGTGAGATCGTGAGATCGGGTGAGGATGGCAGCAGGAGCCTCTGCCATGGGCGTGGGACAGGTGGGACCGGAGGGATGGAGGACTCAGGGTGGCCTGTTCTTCCTGCCCCGCCCCCACTGCCTCAGGCAGCTTCAGCAGGCTTTCGTCCTGTCTGCTCTCCCTGCCTGGCTGAGCATGTGGCAGATGAGGGGCAGCAGGCTGCTACCCGCAGGGCCTGTTGCATGTATCCTTTGGCCGCAGCAGAGTCTGTGCCCCTCCATCTGCTGAAGGAGGCACACGCTCTTCTGCTGTGTCCCCCCCCCCGTGGTCCTAGCTGTCAGGAATCCTCACCCCAAAGGTTGAAGTTCCAGCTTACGTGGCTTCACGTGCCTTGAACCAGGATGGTCCCCATACCTACCCACGGGTATATAGGTCCTAGTGTTTTCAAGGACCTTCCCTAGATTTCACCCCTGTCCAAATTCAAGGGTGGTGCCCATAGCTCAGCCCCCATCACTGAGGTCATGAAAGTTGCCCCCCCCCCCCCAGGACAGGACTGAGCTCAGAGACATGTTTGGGCCCAATACACACGGGCTCCAGTTAGTAGAGTTGTCTGCCCCATCCCAGGGCCCAGCCTGCTCTTACTCTGGGTTTGAGACAAAAATAATCTCCAAGGAATCTCTCTGTCCCTCCACCCTGATCCGGTTGAGTTTGTGGCCTTCCGGCCACTCCCCGAGGGCCTGCATGGCCCAGGCGCCCAGCTAGGTCTTTTCAGCTGCCGCCTTTGCCCTGAGGCCGTCTTGGAGCCTTCGTTTGTGTGGGCCAGAGGCGCCTCTACCCAGCACAGTGTGTTGGCTGGGGCACCTGGACTCTGCTAAGGGCCTCCCTGGCGGCCCCCAGCATCCAGGACTTGGAGAAGCCATGGAGGCAGGGCCGCCCCAGCCCCCTCTCCCAGGAAGGCCCTCCAAGAGCCTGTGGCTGATGCTCCAGCCTGACCTGACGCTTGTCCCTCCCCAGGCTGCTGTCACCAAGGCCCAGCCTCCTCACCCCTGCCGGAGATCCCCGGGCCAGTACCTCGCCCCAGAAGCCGCTGGACCTGAAGCAGCTGAAGCAGCGAGCAGCCGCCATCCCCCCTATCGTGAGTGAGCCCTGGATCCAGGGCAACCCACCATGAACTCAGTTCTCCTCTGTGCTCAGCATTGCTGGTTGGAGCTAAGCCTGCGGAGGGAGGCTCTTCCCCGGGCTGGCGGCTCCCGGAGATGGAGATGTGTACATGGGGCAGTCCTGGGAGGAGTTGGGAGATGGGGAAGGCTGGGCTGAGCAGCCACTCTCCGGAGGTTTCCCCATACCTCAGACCAGGCAGCTGTGGCCGGTAAGCCCCCCAGACTCCCAAGGACACCTCAGCCAACTAATGTCCAGGCCCTTTCAGGTCTGTCTTTGGGGTCTTTGGGAGTTCCCCATTTTCTAAAGACGCTTGGCTGGTTTTAGTCTCTTTAGCCATTTCATTTGAAGATTTAGGTTTTGCCTATCCATTGAAGGTAGCAGTTCGTGGAGGTCCAAACTGGCCTGTCTGTCAGGCTTAAGTGTTGGACGTGTGTCTGGCTTCACTGCTAGCTCCCCAAAGCTCACATAGCTCCTCCTTCTTTCTCCTGATGTGGGGTGTGCTGGGTGGTATAGGTGAGCCTAGCACCCGCCTGACTCCGGGCGTCAGAAATAGGCCCTTCTTTAGTGGTGATGACCCCCTCCCTATGTCTGATATTAAGGCTCTGCCTCCACATGGGGGCTTTAAGTGGGATGTGGCTGCCTTTTTATACCTGGCTTTTGTACTAGCCACACGGCCACTCCCCACCCTGTCAACCTCTGACACGGGGCCAGGATGTTCATGTCCGCCCCATGCCCCCCGCAGGTCACCAAGGTCCATGAGCCTCCCCGGGAGGACACAGTGCCCCCAAAGCCAGCTCCCCCTGTGCCTCCACCCACGCAGCACCTACAGCCAGAGGGTGACGTGTCTCAGCAGACGGGAGGAAGTCCACGTGGCAAGTGCCGGAGCCCGGTGCCTCCTGCCGAGAAAGAGGGTGAGCGTTGGGCACAGGGATGCAGTGGGCACAGGGATGCAGTGGGAGTGAGAGACAGCCCTCTTCTCTGTTGTAGTTCCTTGGTAGTGCCGGGGGCCAGGCTGGGAGGATACATTGTTACGACAGCAGAGGACAGGACTCAGCCATAACTGCAGAAGCGGCTCCAGCTGGGGGGCTTCTGGAGAAACCAGAGGCAATCTAGTGTTGGGTGTGTGTGTGTGTGTGTGTGTGTGTGTTTGTGTTTGTGTATGTGTGTGTGTGCACATACATGTAGCCAGCTTCTCCTCTGGTGTGAATCAGGTCCCATGTGATCTTTGGGTTCCCTGAGGGTGCCGTGCAGGCCACTGTCTTAGAACAACAGCAGGACTGACCTGAGCTGGCCTGGCTAGCCTTTCCCTGGCTAACCGTGGCCTGCCCACTGTCGACACCCCTTCATTGGCAGCACAGAGCCTCCTGTGCAGGTAGTGGGCAGCACCTGCCAGGGCCCGTAGTATTTGCACATTGGTGCTTCTGAGCACTAGGGTTGTCAGAGAGAGAGAGAACACACTGACAACCCTAGTTACATCTAACTCAAGTGAGTCGGCAAGCGGGTGCAGGGCAGACACAAGTGGGCTGTGTGTGGAGAAGGATCTGGTGAGGAGAGGAGAGGAGAGATGATAGGGAAAGGCCCTTCAGGGACTGGGAGTGGGGGAGGAGATCGGAAGAGGGAAATGGGGAGGAAATTGTGTAGCTAAGGTGGAGAGTAGTTTTGAGTGACAGTTGCTTTGGGAGGGGTATGTCATTGGATTAGGGTCTTAGTGTCTGATTGTTGTTGAGGAAGGGCAGAAGGGAGTAGGGCAGGGGTCGGAGGCTGCTGAGGTGCTCCTCCCAAGAGCTCTAGGGCAGCCTGGACTTGACAGGTGGCCTTGGAAGTGGGAGGAAGGGAAGACTTAAGTTTGTTCCTGAGGCCAAGCCAGCGGGACATAGCGATGACCCCTGGGGCACGAGGGCAGGGGTGTCTTGTTGGAGCCGGGCCAGCACACACTACAGTAAGGGTGGGCTTTAAGGGGCCATACTTCTCAGTATGCTGTGAGAAGCCACCCGGACTCAAGATGACAGCCTGGGATGACAGGGAAAGGGGATGAAGGGGAAAGGCTCTGGTCTGGCCCTGGCCAGGCAGCTGTGGCTGAGCAGGGCTGGAGCCACCCAGGGCCAGCCAGGTCTTGCTGAGTTGGGCCCTAGGCCCCAGTCCCTGGGAAAAGAGCCAGCAGTCCCCGGTCCCAGGGCTGGTTCTGGGCCCATCCTTGTGGCCAGTGCTACGTTGTTTCCTAGACTCCTCCCTGGGGAACATTGCACCTGGCGGCAGGCTCCTTCTCTCACATGGTCTGGCCACAGTTCTGCTCCCCAGGGGACACATGAACCCAGCATGCAGGAAGCCAGCCTACTCTGTCCTGGCTCCAACAGGGAGCTTCCAGGCCAGGCAGGTCCCTTGGGATCCCCAGGCCCGGCTGGAGGAACAGGTTGTCTGTCCTGGCTCTCAGCCACCTGCCTGCATTGGCTGAGTCTGACCCCATTTCCTTCCAGCCTGAGACTTCCTCTCTGTCCCCAGCTCTCCAGAGCCAAGCTGGATGGGGCAGCCAAGGTACACACCGGGCCACCGCACCAGGTGTTTGAGCTTCCTGGTTCAGAGCAAGCCCTGTAGGTTGAGAATGTGAATACCACTCAGGTTACTTTGGGCCACCACCTCTCCGGGGCATGAGTTCAGGGGGAGTTTGATCTCCCGTAAAGGAGAGATGGTGGAGTGTACCACTTCAGCCTCTGCTGGGGCTTCAGCTCTCCTGGAGGAGGGCCTAGGGCTGTATGGAGGTGATCCGGGAGACACTTAGCTGTCAGTCTCTGTTCCTAGGTCAGGGCCAGTGGCCTTCAGGATTTCTGGGTGGGTTGTGATTTCCCAGAATGTATCGCAGCTAAAGCCAGAGCTTGTGGAACCTGTCTCTGGGTGTTCAACAGCCGAGAGTCACAGGGTACCTGGGCCTTGTGGCACAGCCACAGGCCGCAGCCAGCTGCCGCGTTCTCAGGTCTCCCCTGCACTCAGCAGCTGGGGCCTCCGTCTTCCCACCTGGAGGGTGAAGGAACAGACCGGCTGTGACATCCGAAACAGTGCTACCTTTTGCTGCTGTTTGTGGTCGCACGGGCTCCAATCCAGACATGGCCACATTTGGCAGGTGACCGAAGAGACCTGATCAAACGGGTCTGGTCACTGTCCTCAGTGTACCTTACAGGCTCATCAAGGCCCAGCTGGAGCTCAGCCTAGTGACCGGTATAGTAGATGGTTAGCACACAGACTGCCTCTGCCCCATGCTCATCTAGAACGGCTGCTATAGCCACATCCATTGGCTGAGCGTGCAGCCAGGGAGGGCAACAAGCCTGACCCAGCACTCTTGGTCCTGTACACCCAAAAACTGGTGGCATTCTGTGGGGAACCGTGAAGCAAAGATCAGCCCTCTGACACATGGCCTCTGTTGTGCCTGTCCCTGTGGTCCGGCCATGAGCCAGTCCCATACCTAGCAGGTAGCATGGGGGCATAGCAGCACACCTCCACTGACCTGTCCCAGTGCCCCTCTTTGTCAGTGTCCTGTCACAGCTTGCCAGTGGAGTTTGAGGGTATAGAGATGGCAGAGCCCTCCCTGACTGCCCACCTTAACCCTCTTTCAGCAGAGAAACCCGCATTCTTTCCGGCTTTCCCAACTGAGGGCCCGAAGCTACCTACTGAGCCCCCACGCTGGTCATCGGGCCTGCCCTTCCCCATCCCTCCCCGGGAGGTGATCAAGACTTCCCCACACGCCGCCGACCCCTCTGCCTTCTCCTACACACCCCCTGGTGAGTGGACAGCGCACCGGTTAGGTCTGTGCAGTCGGGAGGCAGCTGGCTCTTTGCACTGGCGCAGGGCTGCACGGTGCTGGTCGGATGAGACGTTGGCTGGAGGTGTGGCCTGCTCACTACCGTGGCACTGGGCACCTTCTGAGACTCGGGACTCGGGAACGCTTCCGCACTACCTGCACGGCCATAGGCAGCCTTGGGAGGAACTTGAGCTGGAAAGGGGAGGCCAGCATGGGAGGTATTTTCCACCAGTAACTAAGAGAATGGTCATTAGAGGGAGGGGTGGGCACTCTTGATTGACAGATGGCGTGAGAGACTGTTGGGGGAGGCCACCTAGGTTTTCTATTCTTTTTTTTTTTTTTTTAAAGATTTATTTATTATTATTATACATAAGTACACTGTAACTGTCTTCAGACATCAGAAGTGGTTGTGAGCCACCATGTGGTTGCTGGGATTTGAACTCAGGACCTTTGGAAGAGCAGTCAATGCTCTTACCCGCTGAGCCATCTCACCAGCCCGGTTTTCTATTCTCGATGGTCCTCACCACCACTAAAAGTAATCCAGCCAGGGGCCAATAATAACCAGCATGAGCAGTGACTGGCCCAGGGAGAGCCGACCCCGCGGGACAAGTGCACTGAGGGAGCTTGCAGAACAGGGAAAGGCATGCGGGGCAGAAGGAACAGGATAGCCTGTGCCAAGGGCCAGAAGCACGCATGAGTCGGGACACTTGAGGCACCAGAGCAAACTGTCACAGCAGAACATTCCCACCCAGCGAGCCCAGGGATCCCCAGTCACGTGTCACTGGAATCCGGGCCGGAGGTGACTCTCCTGAAGGCATAGGGAGGGGATAGCGTGCTGACTCTGGGAAAGGTCCCTTTGAGGAGAACAAGATCTAGCTAGGGAGGGAGTGGAAATTGGGGTGCTGGCTTAGAGGCTTGGGTGTAGATCAGGGGGTAAAGGTGCAGCTGCTGAGGATCCAGGACTGCGGGGTTCCCGTGGAGTGCTCAGGCCACTGAAGCAGAGACATGTGGACACTTCCTGTTGCCTTGCAGGTCACCCGCTGCCTCTGGGCCTCCACGACAGTGCCCGGCCTGTCCTGCCGCGTCCCCCCATCTCTAACCCCCCACCCCTCATCTCCTCTGCCAAGCATCCCGGCGTCCTTGAGAGGCAGCTGGGCGCCATCTCCCAGGTGAGCACCCCTGGGGCCGGGTCTCCCCATCACCGGGAGCCTTTTTGAGCCATGGGATGTTTCCAGGGATGGTGCTGGGTGGGAGCCGGCTGGACTCATCCCTGTGACTTGGGCCAGCCTAGGGGGCTACGTGGATCACAGGCTGAGCGCTCCGCTGCCTCGGGCAGGTGACTCAACGTCTGGAGGCCTCAGTTCATCCTCTGTTCAGTGAGAGGGTGGGGAGCTGCAGCTGCTGCAGGCTGTCGAGTGTCACGTCATAAGCCCTTGGTCACCTCTGCATCCTACCTGCCCTCAGCACACGGTGTGCGAAGCAGTCACACCGTGTCCTTTACGTGGCCACTGGCCTTGGGCAGTTGTTGGCTTGTCCCCAGTCCTCCAGCTGAGAGGGCCGGCAGCCCCGTGTCTGACCTGCGTATCCTTAAGTCCAAAGCGGGGCTCTCCCTTTGTCTGAATCTGGTTGTGATCTGTTTCCTCGCCCTAGCAGGGGATGTCAGTCCAGCTTCGTGTGCCCCACTCAGAGCATGCCAAGGCCCCCATGGGCCCTCTCACCATGGGGCTGCCCCTTGCCGTGGACCCTAAGAAGCTGGGTGAGTTCCCACAACCCTTTGGTTCCTTACGACCTGTGCTGAGGGGTGGGCAGTCCCTGGTGGGAGGGGCAGCTTGAGACCTCTGTGTCCCCTCTCGCCCGCCCCTAGCCCCCTTCAGTGGAGTGAAGCAGGAACAGTTGTCCCCTCGGGGTCAGGCTGGGCCACCTGAAAGTCTGGGAGTGCCCACTGCTCAGGAGACCTCTGTGCTGAGAGGTAAGGCTGGTCCAATCACCTTCACTTCTAGAGAGCCTGAAAAGCCCACTTCACTGCTGTCTCATCCTTGAGACACCGAGAAGGAGAACTGGGTAGCTTTCAGACGTGGAGTCCTACGTGCTGTGTCTTTTGTCTTCTAGGGACAGCACTGGGCTCCGCCACCAGTGGAAGCATCACCAAGGGCCTCCCCAGTACCCGGGCTGCAGATGGCCCCAGCTACCGAGGCTCTATCACCCACGTAGGTGCTGGGGGCAGGGTGGTTCAGGCAGGCACGCCAAGTGGGTTGGGAGGGGATGAGAGGACCTCCTGGGAGACTAGAGACAGTGAGCTGAATGGTTGGTCACTGTGCTGTGTGGGGTCAGGCCTACGGTGATAAAGAGAACAAATGTCCTGTGGTGTCTCTGGCAGTTAGGTGTGGCAGAGACCAACCACATATAGGGATAGCCAGGCTGTCAGGAACCACAGGTGATAAAGTGTCTGGACTGAGAAAGTTACCAGGGCCAGGAAGAGGAAAGCGTAGCCTGTTACCATGGCCGGAAGAAATAGACGGTGCGGGGGTAGCGGCTGGCTTGACATATCACCAGTCAGGTAGGCATAAGCCGGTGGTAGGTGCCCGACTTAGTACCCACCGAGGCAGGAAGGATGGCAAGTTCCAGGCTGTCCTGAACTGTAGAGTGAGAGACCTTGTCTCTATGAAACAGGACGATAGTATTCTCAATAGCACCTCTGAGAGTCTATAAGTGAGAGGCAGGGTGTTGGCAGCGGGGCTGGCACTCAGAAGCCAGGATGAGCGACATTGACAACAATGCACATGTGTGGCTGTGCATGCCTTGCGGGGCGGGGGAGTGGGTGAGGATGTGAGGAGTCACCCACAGAACCGGGTGCCTGCCACTCCACCCCTACAGGGCACGCCAGCAGATGTCCTCTACAAGGGCACCATTAGCAGGATCGTCGGTGAGGACAGCCCAAGTCGCCTTGACCGGGCACGAGAGGACACCCTGCCCAAGGGCCACGTCATCTATGAGGGCAAGAAAGGCCACGTCCTGTCCTATGAAGGTGGGGACGGAGGACGGACATCCACGAGGCGCTGGCAGTTGGGTGGGGTGGCTATGCCTGTCCCCCCTTTCTTTCTGTCCCCGGGGTGTCTTTTCTCAAGGTAGACATAGCAGGGCCACCTTGCTAGGCTGACATATCAGACAGTACCTCCCTGCCAGCTCGCCCCTGCCCTGCAGGGAGTGTGTTGGAAACCCCTTGTTGATTAGGAGTCATGAAGACCGAACTGCAGCACACGTTCCCCCAGACAGCCGTTGTGGCCTGTCTCCACTTTGCTGAGAGGGGCCCTTGGAGTTGGCGTTGTAGCCTGGACAGGTTGGGGGCTGGGCCTAGGTTCTGCCCACCTTACCAATAGAGAGAGGGGTGGACACATTGATGCTCGGGGTCGTTCTATGAAAATACCATCCTGGCCCTGGTGAGACAAGGCAGCCCTTGTTAGGGACGAGGCTGTGGGGTCTATAGAGGTCTCTTTAGAGCCGGGCAGAGCTGAAGTGATACCAGGGCCCAGGCAGGGAGCGACTGCCTATCCTGCAGGCGTACAACCCAGAAGAGGCCGGGGCTGGCCTTGGAGGGTTCCCCCTACACAGGCAGGGAAAGCTGGGGGCAGCTTTGAGTGCTATGATAGGGAAGGGCTGTGCCAGAGCCATGCCACCCTCCTCTCTGGCTAGAAAACGTAGCCAGTGCTGCCTAACAGTTGAGGAACCCGCCCCTGGGAAGCATCCCCCAGCAGCCAGGCACCCTACAAACACTCGCTGCTTCAGGCCCGGGGACTGCCAGCTTCCCTATTCCTTGAGCCCCACAGCCCCTTGATCCTTGAGGTCGCCAGTGACCGCGTGTGTCCTTTTCCCCTGGACAAGGGCACCAGCCGTACGTCCCAGTGACAGCCCCAAGAGCTAGTAGAGCCGGAGCCCTGAGTCACAGCTTGGGAGCCTCCAGAGTCTCAGATTGTAACCTTCCAGCCTGTCTTTGTGGAGATTGGGTGTCCTATGTGTCTCTTCTGGGCCCAGTGGGTCGGAGGCAGTTCAGAGTGTCACCCACCGTCAGTCCCAGCCCCGGCTGCCAGCCCATTCTTTACAATATTTCTTTGTAATCTTGGACGTTAGCTAGCATGTCCCAAGTCACTGGGGATAGCAAAGCCCCTCTGTCCCCAGCACGCGGAGGCACACCTGTAAAGTGGCCGCACGTGGTCCTCTTGTGCACATGCAGAGCTGCAGGCGTTTCTGAGAGCTTCTATGCCGACTCAGACTGTGTGGACATCTTTAGTGTGCGCATACACCCATGGTACAAACGCATACCCACCCACCTATAAAGCACAGGTGGGCGTACCCTGCTCTTTCCGCAAATTGAGCTGGTTTGAGGGTCCCATCTGTGGGATGGCAGAGCCTCCTTCCGCCTCTGCCTGTTGGCAGGCCCGGCTCCATGCCTGTGGTGCCAGCCCCTTGCAGCCGTCCCACACTGTGTGCTTTCTCCGGCTCCCAGGTGGTATGTCCGTGTCGCAGTGCTCCAAGGAGGACGGAAGGAGCAGCTCGGGGCCGCCCCATGAGACTGCCGCCCCTAAACGCACCTATGACATGATGGAGGGCCGTGTAGGCAGGACCATCACCTCAGCCAGCATCGAGGGTAAGTGTCCTGCCGAAGCCACTTACCAGGGCCTAGCAGTGCCCAGGAGACCACAAGACACCCAGGCCGGAATGGAAAGGGGGGTGGCCTCTTAACAAACCTGGAGGGACCCAGTCAGTAGTTGGCTCAATATTAACAGATAGAGAAACTGAGGCACAACCTACTGCAGAATGGGGCCTGGGAAAGGGCGGCGCTTGCTTGCTTACTGGGTCTTACATCATGATGGAAATTGTTGGTGGTAGACCCCAGCCCTCCCAGACACCATATGGTGACATCATCCCTGTTCTCCCCAGGCCTCATGGGCCGCGCCATCCCTGAGCAGCACAGCCCCCACCTCAAGGAGCAGCATCACCTCCGAGGCTCCATCACGCAAGGTACCTCTCTTATGGTGTGTAGTTCCGCCCCCGGGGCCAAATGCCAGCTAAGGGGTTGGAAACAGGGTGAGCGTCCCACCCATGGTCTACAGGTAGAGTGAATACTTGGTACTTGGTGCCGGCTCCAAAACTTCACGCACGCATGCACGCCTTGCTAGTGATTGGGAGGGGGTCCAGATTGAATGGAACTTTATAGCTCGTGTCTCTGTGGTAAACTGAGCAGCGTGGTTTCACTTAGCATCCTCTCGTCATACGAAGAAACAGGCTTAGAAAAGTCAGTTCGCATGCCCAGGGTCCCACAGGAAGGGAGGATCTGTGCTGACCCAGACCGAGCCAGGCAAGGCAGTGGAGAGCCAATGCTGTGTGCCTGACAGGCATCCCGAGGTCCTACGTGGAGGCGCAGGAGGACTACTTACGGCGGGAGGCCAAGCTCTTGAAGCGAGAAGGTACACCACCGCCCCCACCACCACCTCGGGACCTGGCTGAGACCTACAAGCCCCGGCCCCTGGACCCTCTGGGTCCCCTGAAGCTGAAGCCAACTCACGAGGGAGTGGTGGCGACAGTGAAGGAGGCGGGTCGCTCTATCCATGAGATCCCGAGAGAGGAGCTGCGCCGCACACCTGAGCTACCCCTGGCGCCACGGCCTCTGAAGGAGGGTTCCATCACCCAGGTACGGGAGTGCAGAGGAGGGGTCGGGTGGGGGGTAAGCCTGAGGGAGTGCTAATGCTGCCCTCGTTGCGTTGGGTTGTAAACCGAGGCCCAGAGAGATCAGCAGCTGGCCCTGGTCGCTGACGGTATTTGTGAAACCCAACTCTTGTGTCCCTAACTCGTCACTCGGCTGCTCCCCACGTCTCCACCTGCATGTATGTGTCAAGAGCCACTGTCCCCTAACTTGGTCATAGCTTGATGGGAAAGAGAGACAAAACAGCCAGACAAAGGCACCTAGGGAGGGCTGTCCCCTGAGCCAGGGACACACTCAGTAATGGGCCAGAATGATTCTAGAGAATTCTTTTGAAAGCTTAGGTGCCACTCCTCTTTTGGGGCCCAGCACTTAGAAGGCTATGTCGGGAAGGTTGTAAATTTGAGGCCAGCCTAGGCTACAAAGCTGTACTCTGGCTTAATGCCAGTCACCAAAGTTAGAAAGCTTAATAACAACACAGACATTGACTAGCAATTGAGTTCTAGGACCTAGCTGTGCTCAGTGTCCCGGGCTTGGATCCCCATGCGATCCTCTCCATGATGTCCAATAATTCCCTTCTCTGTGGTGCCCTCTAAGATCTGACAGGGAATGTGTAATTCCAGCCTGGGACCAGAGCCACAGCTGGGGTGGCAGCAGGCACGTCTGGCTATAGCATATAGGAATTCCATAGCATTGCAAGATGGTGCAGTCCCCACTGGGTGAGGAAGGTTGTGTTGAAGTTAGCCTCACTCTGGAACCCCTGTGCCAGTGGGTGGCTCTGGATGTGTAGCCAGACTCAAGTGAGCAGGGCGTCCAGCTCTGGACATCATATCCTGCTAGGGTTCTCTGTCCATTTGCCCAAGGGATTAGAGATGCCCCATCCTGTGCAGATGTACAGCAAGAGCGGCATCTGGCCAACCAAATACAGACCTGCACCCTCTCCCCAGGGCACCCCACTCAAGTACGACTCTGGGGCACCCTCCACTGGCACCAAGAAACACGACGTGCGCTCCATCATCGGCAGCCCCGGCCGGCCTTTCCCTGCTCTGCACCCACTGGACATAATGGCTGATGCCCGGGCACTGGAGCGTGCCTGCTATGAAGAGAGTCTGAAGAGCCGGTCAGGGACCAGCAGTGGTGCAGGGGGCTCCATCACACGTGGAGCTCCAGTCGTCGTGCCTGAGCTGGGCAAGCCACGGCAAAGCCCACTGGCCTATGAAGACCACGGGGCACCCTTCACCAGCCACCTGCCACGTGGCTCCCCTGTGACCACGAGGGAGCCCACGCCACGCCTTCAGGAAGGTCAGTGGGCGAGGCTGGCTCAGGCTGCCAGCTGTGGGGAGGGGATAGCTCACTTTCCGCAGGATACCCTGGCCATTGCCTCTTGCCACAGCCAGTCTGTCTGCTGCCCTGCCTCCACACTACATACAGTGCTCCCTTCGTTCCTCTTACAAAGTGTTTTCTAAATAATTCAAGGCTGAGGAGAAGGCTCAGTAGCTGCATAAGCATGAAGACCAGAGTTCAAATCCCCAGGACCCACATAAGCCAGGCATACTCATGCACGTGTGTAATTCTCGTGCTTCACAGTGAGACGGAAGGCAGGAGAGTCTCCTAAAGGTCAGGTCACAGGCCATGAGTGGGAGTCTATGTCTCAGACATGGTGGAGAGTGAAAACTGACCTTAGAAATTGTCTTGACCGCTTACTCTCTTGCTATTTTACACACACACACACACACACACACACACACACACACACACACAGATTAAAGTAAAATCGTTTAAATGAAACAGTTCTCACTCCGTAGGCTTCTCTCTGGTAGCGCTGCTGGTTTGAAGCCCCCGCCCGTGACGTCGCCCCCGCCTGTGACGTCACCTCCGTTCTGTTTCCCTCTCTGTTCCTTTTTGCCGCCCTGACTTCCACTCTCACTCTCCGACCCGTCCCAGCCTTTCTGTGTGCTGGCCCCCTCTTCAGAAGTCTCCACCTTTGGTTCTGTTTCTAGCCAACCCCTGTAGACCCCAGCCGCCCTAATTCAGATGCCAGGGCCACCAGGGGAGGCTATGGCCAGTTCCAGCCACATCCTGGCTGGGCTTGTGTTAAGCGTTAGGCCTGTCTGTTTTGATTCACTGTCTCAGGACGCGCTTCCCAAAGCATTGAGGTCATTTCTCTCTCTCAAGCCCATGTGCTTCCTACCTTGTGGTTCATCTCTGACCTGGAGCAAATGGCTCCTTGGGGCTCAGGGTTCTTGCCTGCTTTGTTCTTGGGGCGCTCCCTCTTTTCCTCATGGGAACTCCCAGCCCGTGAAAAAGGCGGACCGCTGGAGTGAATGCGGAACGGTGACCAGGGAGTAAGTGGATGTTTTCACAGAGGACCACAGCGGAGGGGCAAGAGGCTCTGCGATTTGTGACAGCTCAGCCTGGTGGCCCCGCTGAAGCTGAGGCCACTGTGACCTGTCCCCACAGGCAGCCTCCTGTCGAGCAAGGCATCCCAGGACCGGAAGCTGACATCGACACCCCGGGAGATCGCCAAGTCCCCACACAGCACTGTGCCCGAGCACCACCCACATCCCATCTCCCCCTACGAGCACTTGCTCCGGGGCGTGACCGGTGTGGACCTGTACCGTGGCCACATCCCATTGGCCTTTGACCCCACCTCGATACCCCGAGGGATCCCTCTGGAAGCAGGTGGGTGTCCTGGACCTGTAGATTTGGGGCTGTGCTTCCTTGGGTGGGCACTCGGGGTCTGGAGAGTGGGAGCTAGGCTTGGCAGGGATCACTGGCTGGTTAGCCCAGGGCAGGTTCCAGGGGTCGGGTTTGGGATCCTGTCTCTCAGTGGGCTTCTTTCCCCGCAGGACCCATCTGTACCTTGCAGTTAGTGAGGGGCTCCAGTGAGAGCTGTGGCGTGAGCCTTTTTAAAGGCTCCTTTGTTAGGGTGTCAGGAACTGTATTTTGACGCATTATTTCCTGGAGCACTTCCCAAAGCATTGACAGCAGACACCCCACAAGATGAGGGAGCGAGTCTTAAGCTCTGTGTGTACACTGGGGAGGCATGTGGGTGCACAGGGAGTGGAAGCTGTCCTTGCAGAAGTGGGGAGTGAGGAGATTAGGCACGGGCCACCTGACCCTCCCTCCCTTCATCCCTCCCTCCCCAGCAGCCGCAGCCTACTACCTGCCCCGGCACTTGGCCCCCAGCCCCACCTACCCACACCTGTACCCGCCTTACCTCATCCGCGGCTACCCTGACACCGCGGCCCTGGAGAACCGCCAGACCATCATCAATGACTACATCACCTCGCAGCAGATGCACCACAACGCCGCCTCCGCCATGGCCCAGCGCGCCGACATGCTGAGGGGTCTGTCACCGCGAGAGTCCTCGCTGGCCCTCAATTATGCCGCTGGCCCACGAGGTGAGTTACCCAGGACCACGCCCGTCAGCAGAGGCTTGCAGAAGACGAGTGTCTCTGTGTGTACTGCGCGAGGTGGGCAGAGGGGTCAGCGTTGCCCGGGTGGGCTGGGCGGTGCATGCTGACTCCTTGGGAGAAGCAGGGTGGTGCTGCTGAGATCTATCTGTCCACATCTGGCTGCTGGGTATGTAGCAGGCACCTCTTGCTACCATGCATGTTGTTCTGAGACCTTGGTATGAGGCATCTTTTGGTATCCAAGAGATCAGAACACAGGCTGGACCTGGTATTGCATACATATTCTCAAAGTATGCGGGGGGGGGGGTTCAAGGCCAGCCTCAGCTACATAAAGCTTGAGGGGCCAGCCTGGGCTATATGAGCCCATTTTTAATACAAATGACACACACACAAAACAAAAAACCCAGAAAGGAATGAGTGTGAGGCCTTTTGGGGCACCGACTTCCAGAGCCTGTGAAGAGCCTGGATCACTTTGTCACTACTGCTGCGCCCTCTGTGGGTTTCAGAGGGTGATGGCTGAAGGCAAGGAGCCGATCCTGTGCAAAGGCAGTGTTTCAGTTCAAAAGATGTTGGTTGAGAGACACTACCTGTCAGAGCCTTGAGAAGGGGACCTGGGGCCAAGCTTGGCACCAGTGAGGGGTACTGCAGGCGCAAGGTCTCGGGCCTACACCTGTGGGGACAGGAAGTCAGACCTCTGCAGCTGACAACCCTCTGACCCCTGCAGGCATTATCGACCTGTCCCAAGTGCCACACCTGCCCGTGCTGGTGCCACCAACGCCAGGCACCCCTGCCACCGCCATCGACCGCCTTGCCTACCTCCCCACTGCGCCCCCACCCTTCAGCAGCCGCCACAGTAGCTCACCGCTGTCCCCAGGTGCGCTGGCAAGTGGGTGGGTGGGTTCGGGTCTCACTCCCGGTGCCCTGCAGGTAAGCTCTGGCCCCTTGGCTCTGGCTCACACTCTGGCCCTGGGGTTTCCAGGAGGCCCCACTCACCTAGCTAAACCAACTGCCACATCTTCATCGGAGCGGGAACGGGAACGGGAACGAGACAAGTCCATCCTCACGTCTACCGCCACAGTGGAGCATGCACCCATCTGGAGACCTGGTAGGGCACCCCAGACCCCGCCCCACCCCCAGGTCCTCATGGGCCACCTGGGCCTGCCCCCTGACTCGGCGGCCTGTCACCAGGTACGGAGCAGAGCAGCGGGGCTGGGGGCAGCAGCCGCCCCGCCTCCCACACCCACCAGCACTCGCCCATCTCCCCCCGGACCCAGGACGCCTTGCAGCAGAGGCCCAGTGTGCTGCACAACACGAGCATGAAGGGCGTGGTCACCTCCGTGGAACCCGGCACGCCCACGGTCCTGAGGTGGGCCAGGTTGGCACCGGGGGGAACAAGCCTGGGGGGAGGGCACACAGATGGGTTTGCTGAGTGGGAGGGGTGTGTGTGGGTGGACAGACGGGTAGAGAGTTGAACAGATGGCAGCAGGATCAGAAGGTGGGTGAGTGAGTGAGATTACGGGAGAGTGGGTAGATGGGTGGCATGCAGGCAGGTGGAGGATGGCCCAGAGGAGAGGGCACGCAGTGAGTAGACGGGGAGATAGAAGCAGGTAGCTGGGCAGATGACAGTGGGCAGATAGAGGATGCTCTGGATAAACAGGTAGCAGGGTGAACAAAGATCCAGGGGGATGGGTGGGGATGGATGGATGGATGGTCGGATGGATGGATGGATGGATGGATGGATGGAAAGACGGATGAATGATGGAGAGACAGATGGATTGACAGATGGACGGATGGAGGGATGGATGGGCAGAGAGAGGGAGGGACGGACGGATGGATGGACAGACTGATGGATGCATATATGAGTAAACAGGTGGCAAGTTGAATGGATGGATTGGGTGGGTGGGTGGATGGATGAGTTGGAGCAGGTCGATAAGTGTAAGTGGATGGATAGCGCCTGGGTGGACGAATGGGTGTATTGGATAGGTGGATGTGTGGACTGATGGACAGGTAAGCAGACACACAGATGAATGGGTATACACTGGGCAGCTGGATGGTTGTGTATCAGTGGTAGATGGATAGATAAGTTGAGATGTATAGAAAGGTAGATGGATGGATGGCTGAATGGGCAGGCAGAGGAGCAGATGAATGGATAGAGGAGTGGATGGATGGGCAGACAGACGGACTACAGGTGGTGGATGATGGGGGTGGGTGCACCGAGTCAGTTGGTAGCCACTAGTGTATAAGGCCCAGCAGTCACAACTTGAGAGAACAGAACAGGGCTCCGTGTGAGGCTGCAGGACCGGTGATGCCCGCGGCGCTACTCACTGCTGAGAGGCCCCACACTCCTGCCGGCTTCTAGGAGTACCTCCTGCCGGACCTGCTTGAGCTTCCTGCCCTCCCCGCACCAGGCTTCTCTCTGAACTCTGCGAGAGGCTAGTCCCCCTCTGTTACTGTCTTCCCAGAAGCCCCCGCACCCTTGCCTTAAAGGCTGAATTCTGATCATCTGGGAGGGGGCTTGATACACGGTAGAGACTCGGTAAAAAGCTTTAGGTGAGAGGGACTGAATGGGGAGCCAAGCACAGCATAGGAGGGTCAGTCAGGAGGGGACTTGTCCTGGACGCCTCGGGGAGAGAGAATCTAGGCAGGGACTCTCAGTCAGGGACTCCGAGGGTGTGAGGTAGGAAGCCATTGGCCAGCACTGCCTGACCCTCTCCCTGTCCTTGCAGGTCCACCTCCACCTCTTCGCCTGTCCGCCCAGCTGCCACATTCCCACCTGCCACCCACTGCCCACTTGGTGGCACCCTTGAAGGGGTCTACCCTACCCTCATGGAACCCGTCCTGTTACCCAAGGAGACCTCTCGGGTCGCCCGGCCCGAGCGGCCCCGTGTGGACGCTGGCCACGCCTTCCTCGCCAAGCCCCCGGCCCGGGAGCCCGCCTCCTCACCCAGCAAGAGCTCCGAGCCCCGATCCCTAGCACCCCCCAGCTCCAGCCACACGGCCATCGCCCGCACCCCAGCAAAGAGCCTTGCACCCCACCATGCCAGTCCGGACCCGCCGGCGCCCACCTCGGCCTCAGATCTGCACCGCGAAAAGACTCAAAGTAAACCCTTTTCCATCCAGGAATTGGAACTCCGTTCTCTGGGTAAGACCACCCTGACAGCGGCCACGTTCATAGACGCAATAATCACGCGTCAAATTGCTCACGAAAGGGGGCCGCGAGAAGGAGGTTCGCTGGCCAACGACTCCCCTGGCGACGGTAAGACATCCGGCCCGCCGCCTGCCCACCCCATCTGTGGCCTAAAGATATTTTCAGATCTTTGCTTTTAATTTTTCCCCCTTTTTTTCGGTTGGTTTTGGTATTTTGTTTCGAGCTCGTCATCCTGGTCAGTTGGCACGCTGTGGTGACTCCGCCCACACGGGCCCCTCATCGTTTGCCCATCCTGTCATCATGAGTTTTTTTTTTTCTTTTTTTTTTTCTTTTTTTTCTCCTTTTTTCTTTTTGGATTTTTCACCTTTTTTCCTTTAATGAATGGATCTGTGGTTTGGACTCCGACCGCGCCTCCCATCTCCCGCCACTACCTGCACCTTCGTTTTGGGGAGTGGGGATGCAGGGGGCTGCCAGCTGACTGTTGCCCCCGTTCCTGGAGGAAGCCAAGGCAGGGAGGGAGGGGGAAGACGGGGGAGTGAGGCCGGGTGCCCACCTCCTCTTCCTATACCAGAATATAGCCCAAAGGGAGTGATCAGGGACAGTGGGACTGGGCCAAGGCAGGGCCTAGGGACCCGGTGTCACTCAGCTTGAACCCCACACCACCACACCCTGACCCCATGCACACTCACATCCTCTCTCCAGTTTCTCCACCACTGCCTCCCAGTCTCTCCTCTCCTACCCGAGCCCCACACTGCCCAAGCCAGACTCCCACATTCCTTTGGGTGTGTCTGTACCCTGATACATGGAACTCTCCGTCGCTTGCTGTTCCTCCTCTCTGGCCACCCCTAGGCTTAGATAATTTCCTTCCATCTTGAGGCCCAGACCGTGGAGGAATGGCTCGTCCCAAGCCCACCCCAAACCCAAGTCCACCCCACCTTCTGACCCCACTCACCTGTTTCAGGTTACCACAGCGGAGCTGGCTACAGCCCCGATGGGGTGGAGCCCATCAGCCCGGTGAGCTCCCCCAGCCTGACCCACGACAAGGGGCTCTCCAAACCTCTGGAAGAGCTGGAGAAGAGCCACTTGGAAGGGGAGCTGCGGCACAAGCAGCCAGGTGACAACCCGGGAGAGTGGCAGCTGGGGAGACGGAGGCACGGCTCCACGCTGTCCCCGGCCCCTGACAGTGCTCTCTCTGCTGGTGTCCTCAGGCCCCATGAAGCTCAGTGCGGAGGCTGCCCACCTCCCACATCTGCGGCCACTGCCCGAGAGCCAGCCCTCATCCAGCCCACTCCTCCAGACAGCCCCGGGCATCAAAGGTCACCAGAGGGTGGTCACCTTGGCTCAGCACATCAGTGTAAGTGCCTCTCTCTGGGCACCCCCGCCATTGGGAGAGCAGGTGGATAGGAGAGTGATGTCCCCTAGTCAGACAGATTCGAGCATGCACTGGCCAGTACACTCAGTCCTGTGTTGTCTGTCACCATAAGGTCTGCCCGGGGACACTCACCCAGGAGACCAAGAGTCAGATCAGGGTTCTGCCCCTACTCTGAAAGTCCTGACCTGCCCCCTCCCACAGGAGGTCATTACGCAGGACTACACGCGCCACCACCCGCAGCAGCTCAGCGGCCCCCTTCCCGCCCCTCTCTACTCCTTCCCCGGAGCCAGCTGCCCTGTCCTGGATCTCCGCCGCCCACCCAGTGACCTCTACCTCCCACCCCCCGACCATGGCACCCCAGCCCGGGGATCCCCCCACAGTGAAGGGGGCAAAAGGTGAGGCTGTACTCAGGTCTGTATCAAATGCTTGGCCGAAGGACATTGGGGCAGGCAGGGTGAGCTTGACTGTGTTAAGCTCGTGGGAACGTGAGGCTCAGGGGTACAGAAGTTCACTAAGCTCCTAGGACCGACACAAAGCATCTCATGGGGAGGGTGGCACACCCAAGGGTCCCACATGCCAACTCAGCTAGGGGTCAGATGTCCCACTGCCATTTAGCAGATAGGGAAACTGAGGCATAAGGAAGTGAGTTACCATCCCATACCATGCACACATACTTACCCTGGCTAGGCCTGAGGCTCAGGGCATGAGAGAAGCTGGGGCCCTAGGCTTAGGAGCAGAGTGGGGCGTCTTGTATGAGTTTGATTTTAGAAGATTCCTAGGGACCGGTGAGGTCCTGGCATGGGCGCCTCAGTGGGGCTCACAACGTTGAGTCAAAACACCCTGAGCAGCCAGCCCAGTGTGGTGGCACACCCTCTACCCAGGTGAGGGAGCTCTGGGCAGGCTGAGACAGGAGGATTGTGAGCTTCAGGGGAGCCTGGGCTGTACCGCAGGAACCCGACTCAAAAATCAGCAAAAGCTCACGAGTTTGAAGTTATTTCAGAAGATCTTAGTAGCCCACTGGGGTGTCCATACCTCAGGGGCAGAGTGGCCATTTACAGGGAACCGTGCAGGGCCCTGCTGTGGGCAGTGGGGTATCCTCGTCGTCGGGTAGAACTTCACCCTCAGCTAGGACGTTATCTCCGTCAGGTCCCCAGAACCCAGCAAAACATCAGTCCTGGGCAGCAGCGAGGATGCCATTGAGCCCGTGTCCCCACCGGAGGGCATGACTGAGCCAGGACATGCTCGGAGCGCTGCGTACCCACTGCTATATCGGGACGGGGAACAGGGCGAGCCCAGGTACCCATGGCACAAATCCGCGCTTAGAGATGGTGGTATCAATTCCATGTACACCCAAGGCCTCGGCCCTCCAGCATGGAGGCCATTAGTCCCTCACAGCTCAGCGGGCTGATAGACCTTCAGGGGGCTTCAGTGGCGGCACCCTGTGCCTGGCATCCCTGTGTCTGGGATCTCAGCCTGAACCATGCCCTGTTTTATCACTTGCTGCTGATCTGAGAACGAACTAAGTTGGACCAGACTGGGTAGGGGTGGACATGGACCTCAGGGAGGGTGTGACCTGCGCCTGTCCAGTTCCTGGGGATTCTCGTGTCAAATCTAGCTATAAGACGTTCTCAGGGGCAATTCACAGCGTACCTGGGAGGCTCACAAACTCCCCAAAGCCAAGGCTAAGTTCAGATCCCAGCAGGCCTGGGATGGGAACCAGCTGGTCCTTAGCACCTCACAGTGGCTCAAGCGGTGAGCTCCCTGTTGCTAAAGGTCACAGTGCCCAGCCTGCTGACCCTGGTGTCTCACACTCCCTGCAGGATGGGCTCTAAGTCTCCAGGCAACACCAGCCAGCCGCCAGCCTTCTTCAGTAAGCTGACTGAGAGCAACTCCGCCATGGTGAAGTCAAAGAAGCAAGAGATCAACAAGAAACTCAACACCCACAACCGGAACGAGCCAGAATACAGTAAGGGGAAGCCAGGGCTAGAGCCGGCACTGGGAGGGAGGTAGTACTCTTAAACCTCACCATGGAAGGGCCCGACATTCCGCCATTGGGGACTAACTGACAACAGCACTTTGGTAATGCCCTGCACACAGTAGGTACACAGGGAAACCTGTGGAGACAGCCCTGTGCTGGGTGCTGAGGAGCACGGCGCACTACTCCAGGTTCATGCCGCAGACATGGTTGGTGCCATTCAGCACAGCTGATGTGGGTGGACAAGGACTCGTGTCCTTAGCGCAGGGTCACATGGGCCATATGCTTACGAGAATGCACTGGAAAGCAACATGTGGCAGATTTACACTGTCCCCTCCCCAGGGTGGCCTGGACAGACAGGCAAGGTTCTTCCTTTCTGGAGTATAGAAGCCCTCACAGGTAACAGAGGCCTAAAGTAGTGACCAACCGCCAGAGTAAACCTGGAGCATCAGGTGCCTAGCTGTGCCCAGCCATTCAACTCAGACTGTACGGGGGACACGCAGGGGTGCAGATCTAGGACCTGTGAGCTCAGCCTTTCCCCACCTTGTGTCTCCGCTCTAGACATTGGCCAGCCTGGCACGGAAATCTTCAACATGCCCGCCATCACTGGAACAGGTAACCAACCCTCCTGTGCGTCCGCGTGGCAAACTCCCTGCCCTGGGGCTGACTTGGGGACGAGGAGCCTTAGCCTCTCCCTGGCCTCAGTGGACCCAGAATGACACAGATGGGCAGCCTCCACTGCCTAGGGTCCTCCCTACGTGAGGAGTGCGCAGGGTTTGAGGTCAGGGCCCCTCAGGTGGGTGTTAGGTACACCCCGGAAACACTTGCCCAGTTGCTGGGGCTGGGGCACATCACCAAGGGTGGACCTGCGGGATTGGCCTCGGGGTGCAGAGATTCAGGGTGCTGCAGGCGTCTCTCACACTAAAGACTCCGGCCGTTTTCTAAATCAGGTGGAGGTGGTAATGTGAGGGGAAAGGGTCAAACTCACGTGCAGTTTGTGGCAGAAATTTCAGGCTTTCAGTGTGGTGCTTGGGACTTAGAGCATTCGTTTCCCATGCCCCCCTCCCCCCGCCCCGGGAAAGAAACTGTCGTGGGAACAAGTGGGCTCGGTGACTGTGTCACAGGGGAAGCTGTGGGGACTTGTACTCCAGGCCAGAGGAACAGGCAAGGGTCCCTACTTCCTTCTGTGTGTAGGACCTCGGGCCCAGGGAATAAGGTGGCCAGATTAACCCTTGGGGACATTTCCAGAGGACACGGGACCTGTAAAGGGGATGGGGTGGGGTCCTGGCGGGGAATGTCACGATCCCAGGGACATCCTGGGGCCTTTGCTGAGCCTCAAGCGGAAGGAAACTGATCGAGACAGGAATATGGCTGGGGATGCGTGTTTCTAGAATGTTCTAAATCGTGATGTAGGGTCTAGACACCTGGGTGTATGTGCAGGTAGATAGGGAAATACAGGGATTTGTGCTAAAACCTAACTTAGTTGTCTCACACACACACACATACACACACACACACACACACACACACACACACACACACACAC
>NC_034612.1:15142988-15144152 GCF_900095145.1 Mus pahari | reverse complement strand
ACACACACACACACACACACACACACACACACGTACATCCTCAAACATCGCTCCTTAAATGTTAGTTCTCCAAGACATGTTTCCAGGCCTGGCCAGTGACGTTCAACATCACGCCAGAGGTAGATGAGAGAAAAGTCATGGCTGAGCCCAGTGCCATCAGGTCACAAGCTCAACATCCTGGAGACAAGGCCCAGGAGCGGTGCTCCATCAAGAAACTCCCCTCTGTCCCCCGTTTGTTACCTCCCCTCTCTCCCACTTCAGTCTGGATGTAGAGGAGTGGTGGGTGGGGCTTGTTTATTTAAGGTTGAACTTTGTTGTTGGAGTATGTGTGTGTGTGTGAAAGTTATGTGTGTGTACAAGTTATGTGTGTGTGTGTATGCACATGCATTCACCCCTGTTGGAAGTCCAGCTTTTTCTTGGTAACCTTTTCTTAGCACTGCGGGCACATGACCAGCCCTGGCCCAAGCTCGCCTGAAACCCAAGCCGAGGCTGCCAGCAATCACCCCAGAACGGGATTATGAAAGTGACTGTCCCTTCCATCCTCAGAAGCCTGGCTGGTTTACAAACCAGAGGCTGGCCAGCCAGCATGTTTGGCCATGTGGCTCTCACAAGGCTCAGGCAGCCTGGAGGTTCACAGGGCATCCGAGGCTGGCCAGCGGCACGGCCTGGGAAGCCTGCTGATGGCGTGGTCGTTGTTGGCGGTTTTGGTGGTGATTTTGTGTTTGGGGTTTTTGTTTTGTTTTGATTTTTGTTTTGTTTCGTTTGTTTGGTTTGGAGGGTAGTTGACTTGCTTGAGCCTGGCTGTGTTTTGTTCTTTTTTCCATCTGGGTTTGGAGCAGTGTTGTTGGTACTTGGGATTGAAGCGAGACCTTGGCACTCCACCAAGCAAGTGCCCCGTCCTGTAGCGAGCAACAGCACAGCCCTCTTCCTCTGAGGGAAGGTCTCCTTGGCGGCCCAGGCTAGCATGGCCTGGACTGAACCCCTTCTGTAGACTAAGCTACCCTCCAGCCTGCTATGTTCCTGCCCTAGCCTCAGAAATAGCTGGGGTTCCAGGCCTGCTAATGAGGCTCCAGCCCTCAGTGAGAAGGGGATGCCTGCCTGCCCCAGCATTTATCAGAAGTCCCAGAGCAGAGAGAGAGAGAGAGAGAGAGAGAGAGAGAGAGA
>NC_034612.1:15138334-15142964 GCF_900095145.1 Mus pahari | reverse complement strand
AGAGAGAGAGAGAGAGAGAGAGAGAGAGAGAGAGAGAGAACGAACCAGAGAGGCTTTGCAGAGGCTCAGTGGAGGCTGCAAACATCTCCTAAGGCCAGTTTGTTGATTTGGCCACTCTGTCCTTGTTGTCATGGGGCTGGGCCAGCCAGGGCTGGAGTGATCCTTCACCTGTCCAGTGCTGCCCTGTCCTCGCACGCACATAACTGCATGGCTGTGACCCCCACCCCACCCCTTGTGCCCAGCTCTCTACCTTTCTCTGGCTCCTGTGGGGGAGACATGGGGCAGGGGAGGCCTAGTTCAGGGGGATCAGGCAGACTGAGGTCCCTAACCCCTTGAGGAAGAGGGGACAGCAGGGGGTCCTCTCTCTGGTCACCTTCTCCCCCCCATCCCTTCCTAGAATCTACCCACCAGAAGACTCCAGCTGGACTTCTGTCCCCTGTCCCCAGCACCTAGCTCTGGCTTGAGTCAATAGCACAGCCTTCTTCGAACCCTGCCACCCCTTGGGCCATCCATTTGGAGTCAAAGAAATAGCTTCAGCTGGAATTGGGGTGTAGAGTAGAAATAGGGCCGGGGACCCTCTAGCCACCCCAGACCCCCTCCCTGGAACAGCCATGAGCTGCAGGGACAGTCAGGAACCCCATCAGCACCCAACAGAAAGGCGGGCTGGAGGGATGAACGATGCTCGGCAGATGTGTGCTCACTGTGTCTCTCTTTCTCTCTCTCTCTCTCTCTCTCTCTTCCCTCCTCATTCTATCTCTCGCAACCCTCTGGCTCCCCGGCCCCCGCCCCCCTGTGTGTCTGTCTGTCTCTCTCCCAGGCCTTATGACCTGTAGAAGCCAGGCGGTGCAAGAACACGCCAGCACCAACATGGGGCTAGAGGCCATTATTAGAAAGGCACTCATGGGTAAATATGATCAGTGGGAAGAGCCCCCGCCGCTCGGCGCCAATGCTTTTAACCCTCTGAATGCCAGCGCCAGTCTGCCTGCTGCCGCTATGCCCATAACCACTGCTGACGGACGGAGTGACCACGCACTCACCTCGCCAGGTCTGCAGGCCTGCCCCCCCACCCGCCCGGCTATGTCCCTCCTTACCCCGGTGTCGTTAATCCTCTCACCTTCCCCCCCTCAAGCTTGGGAGCCTGTGACCTTATTTTTGTGCGTGTTTGACATCTAGTTTGCTAATCCAAAGCTGGTCTGACACCCCATGTTGCAGAGGGCGCCCCCCCCTTTTACCCCCAGCACTGCTGCTTTTCCCATGCTCACACTACTCCCCACATCCTCCCCTGCTGTGTGGACAGGGATGACAGCGGCCAGGCCCACCATATTGTGGCCAGGGCCTCTGGGAAGAGTCTAGTATGGGCGTGACCCCTTGAAGGCCAGACAGCACAGCTCCCCACTTTTCCAGTGTCTGTCAGCACTTGGTGTTTCCAAGCAGAGACACAGCGAAGAGGTGCCCTGCTGTTCCCTTCTAGGGTCAGGCCAGCCCCGGTCTGGCACACTCAGCAGAGGCCTTCAGGCCGGCACAGTTGAGTGCTGTCTTGGGCAGTGCCTGTCATCCAGCCAAGATGCGACATTCCTCAGTGAGGGGTACAGTCCTGCTGGAGGCATCTAAGGGAATAGTCATCAGTCTCTCTCATAGTGAATGTCCCTTCCCTTCTCCACGCCAAGGGCTGGCTCTGGCCATCTGGTAGACCTCTTAGCCTCCTGTCTCGGGGTTTCTCGCACTAGGTTTCTGTCTTGGGGGCCCTAGGAGGCAGGTGGCTCCCCGAGGCAGAATCAGCCCCACGGCCCCTCCTCAGTGCTGGTGTGGGTGTGTCCCACTGTCAACCCCCTCTGACTCGGCCCCTTCCCACTTTGTCCCCGGCAGGTGGAGGCGGGAAGGCCAAGGTCTCTGGCAGACCCAGCAGCCGCAAAGCCAAGTCGCCGGCCCCAGGCCTGGCACCCGGAGACCGACCCCCTTCTGTCTCCTCAGTACACTCGGAGGGGGACTGCAACCGCCGAACACCACTCACCAACCGTGTGTGGGAGGACCGGCCCTCGTCTGCAGGTGGGTATCGGCTAAGAGCAGAGATGTATTGGGGGGGGGGGTACTAGGGCTACCCAAGAGAGAAGATCCCTGATCCCCACCTAGCAAGGAAGGAACCTATCAGAGGGCCATGTGTAGCTGCCCAGGCCTTCCAGGCATAGCTCATCATACAGGGGAGGCCAGCAGCCTTTCCTGCCTGTCAAGCACTGTAGGATTTTGACAGGAAAGCAGAAGGCATTAGAAGACAACAGAGGGAGAAATGGAAAGGTTACCGTAGTCCAGTCAAAGGTGGGAGGGCTGTCTAGCACAGAGGCAAAGGGAGAAGGCTGGTTTTGAGAAACTCCAGAGCTAGAGGTCCTGGCCCAAGAGGCCCAGGCTCTGGTTTCGTGTGTGGAAGATGGGTCCTGAGGTGGCTATGCATAGCGGCTTGCCGAGCCTCCTCCAGCACTCTCCCATCTTTCTCGCAGGGTCCACGCCATTCCCCTACAACCCTTTGATTATGAGGCTACAGGCAGGTGTCATGGCCTCCCCGCCCCCACCTGGCCTCGCGGCAGGCGGCGGGCCCCTAGCTGGTCCCCACCACGCCTGGGATGAGGAGCCCAAGCCACTGCTGTGTTCACAGTACGAGACACTCTCGGACAGCGAGTGACCACGGATTGGGGGGGAGCGGTGCCAGGTCCCCGCACGAGGCAGAAGCAGCCCAGCATGGAGCAGACAGCTGCTGACTCCCGAGACTGAGGAAGGAGCCCCTGAGTCTGCCTGCGCGTCCATCCGTCCGTCCGTCCACTCATGTGTCCATTCAGAGCTGGCATCCTGCCTGTCTAAAGCCTTAACTAAGACTCCCGCCCCGGGCTGGCCCTGCGCAGTGACCTTACACTCAGGGGATGTTTACCTGGTGCTCGAGAGGGGAGTGGACAGGAGGGGGAGACAGCGGGCCAGGAAGGGGGGGGGACAGCAATCGTGTGTCAGTCGCACTCATGCATCTGGGGCAGCGGGGACCCACCACAAGCTGACCAGGCACCTCCATGCCACCGCCTCGCTCCTTACCGCATTTGGAACCAAAGTCTAAGCTGAGCTCGTGCGCCTGCGCGGCCCTGCCCTCCCTCTGCCCCCAGCCCGCTCGCGCTCTGGACAGACAGACGTTCCCAGCTTATCCTGCCACAACGCTGTCATCATCGCAGTCCCCAAAGGCCACCCAGCCCACAAGACTAGGAGCCCATCAGACCAGGTGGGTGCACAAGGGGCCAGGCCTGGCCTGGGGCACGGATGCTTGCAGGAACTGGACCGTTTTCCAGCCTGTCGCTGCAGCGACAGGAGGGAAGGCACGTGTAAATGGTGTTGGCTTACAGGGTATATTTTTGATACCTTCAATGAGTTAATTCAGACGTCTCACACAAGGAAGGACTCGCCCATGTTTCTGCCGCTTTGATCTCTACCTACTGTTCAGAGGCATGTGCCGGCCAAGGCGGTGGCCCCACCATACGCAAGACTTGGGGGGCAGGGGCTCCGGCACTTGGCACTGTGCCCTCCCCCCAACCCCCTTCCTTGGACATAATAGACTTGATGCGTATTCTGTGGCCGCTCTCTGTGCACGGCGGCATTCTGTCATTTACACATGTTGTTCCAATTAAAAAGCAAATATACTCAAGTGACAAGGTTTCCACTCTGCTTCTCACTGGGCAGCAGGGAGCCACAGGAGTTGAGGGAAGTGTTCCTTAAAGTCGGCACTGAGCAGTGAACGTTGACCCCCCCCCCCAAGTACAGATGCCACCAGAGGGCATCCTGCACGCACGCGTATGAGGATGCCACCAGGTACTTATGAGACCGTGCTGGATGTTCACACCTATGGGGGACCCCATTGGTCATTCACACCGGTGGTGGTCGTTGTACAGGGGTGTTCACACTTGTTGGGGAAGCCAGCGGGTACCTGTATACGGTACAGGTGGAGGTGTTCATAGCCGTGGAGAAGGGTCCTGGGCGTTCACTCCTGTAACAGGAGGGTAGTCGTTGACACTGTGAAGGGCACAAAGTATTCCCCTCCATGATGACAGTGTGGGATTTACCTGGTGAAGATCACTGTCTTGTGGTAGGCATCGGGGGTCCCTGCCTGTGGCTTAGCCTCTCGTGGTCTTGCTTGTGGGTGTAAATGTCCAGCAGTCACACCCACAGTGAGGATGTCCTAGGGGACTCTTGTTTTGATCCTGCCTGTTGTGTCTGCGGTAAGTATTCTTGGGCCTGACCGAAATGACCACACCTTTAGGTTTGATCTAAGAAACTCAAAACAACACCCCGCTGCCACCTTGGTGTCTGTCGTAGTCAGGGTTCTTTAGAGCAGTGGCTCTCAACCTTTCTGTTCCTGCGACCCTTTAATGCAGTTAGTTCCTTGTGTTGTGGTGACCCCTCCAGACCATAAAATTATTTTCGTTGCTACTTCATAACTGATTTTGCTATGAATCATAGCATAAATATTTGATATGCAGGATATATGTGTGACCTCTGTGAAAGGGCTGCTCGAGCCTCTGAGGGGTTACAACCCACAGGTTGAGAACCACTGCTCAGAGGAATTAATAAATATATGTGTGTGTGTGTATATATATGTGTGTGT
>NC_034612.1:15115623-15138033 GCF_900095145.1 Mus pahari | reverse complement strand
TCCAATGTAAAAAAAAAAAAAAAAAAAAAAAAAAGAATAAGCTCTTAAAAATACTTGTTTTATTTATATTTCACTTGTGTTAACGTTCAGTCTGTATGATTGTCCGTTCACCACAGTGCATTCCTGTGTTAACGTTCAGTCTGTATGATTGTCCGTGCACCACAGTGCATTCCTGGTACCTGCAGAGACCAGACTAGAGACAGGTGCTCATGAATCGCCAATGTGGGTGCTAGGAACTGAACCCTGGGTCTTGGGGAAGAGCACCCGATGCTCTTAACCCCGGAACCATCTCTCCAGCCCCTTGAATGAGCTTTAAAATAGTAACAGTGGCCAAGCCCCACCCACAGTGCTGAGAACTAAGCAGTTTGTGAGGTCCTTGGACCTGAATGCCTCAGAGTTGTCCTAGAACAAGCCAGCCTCTCACAGCTGGGCGGGCGACCCTTAGTCACAAGGCAGAATGCCTTCATTTGTCCCAGGCTGCCAGGAAAGCTTAGCCTGATTATACCGTCAGCCAAGGTGCCACCCACAATCCAGGTGTGCCTTCCCACGTCAAAGCCGTCGGGACAGTTCTTCAAAGCCTTCGGGACAGCTCTTCAGGTGAGGCTCCCATACCTCCTTTGTGACAGGGTGACATTTAAACCAACTCTCCAAGCAGGGCTGAGAGGGTTTCCAGCCTTCGAACTGAGTCATTTGATCTGCTCCAGCCTGGGGCCGGGAGCCTCTCTACATCCATCCATGCCCATCTGCACATGTGACACCCTAGCCTGCTATCCCCAACCTGCCACCTGGCTTCAGAGCTGGTTTGACAGTTGCTCCGCAAAGGCCTGGGTTGAACTCACTTGGTCTTACGCCGCTGCCAGGTGGCTGGTTTAGTGCCCTCAGAGGCCAGCCATGCAAAGAGAGGGGTGTGGGGAGCGACCAGGCAGGCTCGTACCAGAGTCTTCATCTGGCAGACTTTCTGCCAAGGTGCCTGCCTTACCCTCATCCTCAGCTCCGAGCCTGGGCAGCCAGGATGCCATGACAGAGGGTCCCACGTCTCCGGAATGAAACCCACCTTGGCTCTGCTGGCAGGTGAGTGCGGGCTACTGGGCAATAAAGGAAAGGGGATCTGAAGCAGCCACGGGCAGGAGTCTGATCATGATGGCTCTGGTGGAGGTGTGTATCGCCGTCCCCAGTACAACCTCCCCAGCGGCCTGGAATATCCGAGCTAGAGTGTGGAGAGGCATTTGCATCCTCCAGGGACTCCCCAAGTTGCCCCGAGTCTGTCCTTTGAACAGCAGACATGAACTGAAACCTGGAAGCCACCAGGCAGGCCTGCCTGTTCCAGGCTGGCCTGGCGGGGCTCGGCCTGCGTCCAGGCTGCAATACAAAAGCCAGCAGGCAGGGGGTGCTGTGGGCCTCATCTTGGACACAGCCAGCTCCACCTGGACAAGCAGGTTGCTTTGCTATACATGATCAGGGTGTGGTGTCCCTTGGCTGCCACCAACATGAAACCATGTCTCCCTTGACTGTTCCTGAGGCCCAGACCGTGACAGACATGTGGAGGACAGCTTGTGCCTTTGGAGGGTTTCTTCTGTCCCCTAGCTGTCACCAGCCTGACCTCGCTCCACCTTTAAAATGGAGGCACACGTGTCTTCTCTCACCCTCACCTCCCAGGAAGACACTTGGACCACTCAAGTCCAGCTGTGGTCCACCCTTCTCTAAGAACACCCGAGCTCGCTCCTCTGGGTCTCTTAATACAGAGACCAGATACAGCCTGACTCCCACAGGAGAGCTCTGCCCACCGGTCAGATACACACTGATCCCCAACCTAGGCTTGACTCAGAAACGGCACAGACCAGGTCAGTCAAGGAGGACTTCCTAGAAGTGGCAGCCTTCAAAAAAGACAGGTTGTGGGGGACACAGCCAGTGTGAGAAACGTGAGTCAAGGCCTAGCCGGGAACTCTTAAAAGCCAGGGTAAGGACAAGGCAATCTATGAGAAAAGGAATGGCTGGCTTGCAAAGAGGAAGAGGAGGGTGGAGAGAGAGGTCTAAGCCTAGTGTAGACCACTCTACAAGGTGGGTCAGAATGGCTCAAGGGCAAGGGTTGTGGTAAGAGGCCCTTCAGCGGCCAGTGGAGCCTGCCCATCTATGGTAGTGGTGGCCACCTAGGCCCTTTCCCGGCAGTGGACAAGCTACGTTACAAGGTGTACAGGTTGCCAGGTGCTTGAGGGAAGAAAGCCACTCAGCCTGGCCTGTGTGGAAGGACACAACGTCCCTCGTCCTTGGCAGCTAGTCCAGGGATCTGAGACATGGCCAACAAAAGAACCTCGGGCCATGGGGACAGAGTCTCCAGGGAGCTGTGGGGACCCAGCTGTGGCTGCCACCAGGATCTCCAGTCCCTAGCCCACATTCTTCCTGGGGGCACTCCCCACCCACCCCCAACCACTCCTTTTGGGAATGCTGTGACTGACAGGGTGAGCGAACCAGGGCCAGGCGTCAGACCAAGGTTCTCTGCTGCCCGGGGAAGACGGTGAGATGTCCAGAGAGCCAGGGCCCAAGTCTGGCTGGTGAGAAAGGGCATTCATCACGTTTACTGCGGGCATGAGCACTACAGATTCTTTCACACACTCTGCAGCATAAAGCAGCATTACGCACAAGCCGGGCCTGGTGGCACGTGCCTTTAGTCCCAGCACGTGGGAGGCAGAGGTAGATGGAGCTCTGTGAATTCAAGGACAGCTTGGTCTACAGAGTGAATTTCAGGACAACTAAGGCTGACGTGGGAAATCCTGTCTCAAAAGTAACAAAAAAAAAAAGGGGTACCTGGGCACTTTGCAATTACTGTCAGCCTTACTTCCCTGTGGGCAGGCACCATCCTGGGGATACTGCAGGGTCTTCCGTGTCTAGTACTGGAAGGCCAGGCAAAAGGTCACTTGTCACAAATCACCCTAGGTTAGGGCAGCTGGGAATAGGACCTTAGGTTGGCAAGCCCCCAAGGGCTGGGACTGGATCTGCTCCGACCTGGCACCTCATTCTCCCGATCTCGAGGTCCCCTGCATGACCACAGGACAGGTGAACTGCTAAGGGGTATACATGGGGTGTGGTGATTTACACACCCTTGCCTTTGTTCCCTCATTGGGGGGGAGGGGGCTTTCCCAAGCTCTGCACGTTATAGTTGGCAGCCTGGGGACCCTATATTCTCAAACAGGTAAGAGCCCTCCGAGTGGGAAGCCAGTTGCAGCTTATGCCTATAGATTGGTGATAGGGCCCTTGCCTGGCACACGTGAGGCTTTTGGGGTAAGAGGAGGAGGCTGGTATACATGGAGATCTCTAGTTCCTCCTTGTCCCCCCAGGAGCAGGGAAGCCAGGCTCCCTCAGATACTAATGCCAGGTGAGAAGAAAAGTGGGTACGGGCGTATCCAGCTTCCCTCCCCCACCCCAGGGCCATCTCAGAAACAGAGGGCATCCTGGCTGTGCGGGTATATTTTATTAATTCACTGATTTCTTAAGCTGTTCTTTTAACCAGGGAGCACCTCAGATAAGCTAATAGATGGGTAGAAATCTATCAGTCATTTGGGTTCTGTTTGCCCCACAGAGTATCCCTTCCCTCTGGGCCACCACGGCGGCAGTAGGTAGCTACTGGACAGTTGAGACAAAGGGACATCTCTCTACCTCTCAAGTAGACTCGGGGACCCGTTTTAGCCTGGGCACCATGGGACAGCACCAGGTTGTGGGCAAGAGCGGAAACTGGTGTAGCGGTAGGATCCATCCTAAGCAAGAACGGGGGTGGGGGGGCCAAGAAAAACAGACACAGCTTCTCTTGGGGTTCTGAGCCCTGCCATAGGCTCAAGTCCAGAGTCAGCCATAGGCAGGTATTGGCCGTGTCGAGTCAGCCATAGGCAGGTATTGGCCGTGTCCCATCGTTTGCTCTGAAGCCTCTCTGGGCACCTGCCAGAGAGCTTTGATTGAGGCTCAAGAGTTCTAAGCTAGTCGGGAATGCGTCTTGTGGGGGACATGTGGGCCACCCGGGAGGGCTGCGCCCTGCACAGCAGACAATGTGTTCTGGGTACCCCCAGCCTTTGCCATCTCAGGTCAAGGTAAGCTAGCTCAGTCCTCCACACGCACCTGCGGTTCTCAGCTGGAATGAGCGGTTTTTGGTTTTTTTTTAAACGGCCTATTTTGGAAACGAGCCTCTCCAAGAATTGAGGTTGCGAGCCAGGCCATGGCTGAGTGCCCTGTGGTACATAGGGCCGTCTTTGCCTGAAGGGCACACCAGGACATGCTTGGCCCTGCCCTTAAGGCCATAGAGCCTTTAAAGGCTAATGAAAGATGCATACACAGAATCCTCTAGGCTGGAGCTCGGGCACAGCCTAGCCTGTGGTGGTAGCCTGACCCTGAACCTCTCCCACACTCAGCTCCTCCTCTGACACTGGGCTTCCTCAGAGGACGTCGGGACCGCCAGGACCGGGCGCGGGGTCCCTGCACCGCCGCAGCTGCAGGCTGGAGGAATACCAGTGCCGTGGCTGGCCGAGGCTGCAGTGCAGGGTGGTGCGGAAGGAGCTGCGGGCCAGTTTGGGAAAGATGATGGCGGTACTTCCGAAGCGCAGGGCCCGTGGGCGAGGCTCCAGGGTCAGCTGGCTGCGGTAGCTCCGCCATGTGCAGTTGGGCGCCGCCACTATGGTCTCGCTGTAGGCCGTGACCGTGGGCACCGGAGCGTAGAAGATCTTGTCGCGGAAGTATCTCTCTGAGGCGTAGGTGACCTCAGAGTTGCAGCTGGGGAGGACAGTAACGAAGGGGGGAGGGTGAGTTGCCTGCCACCGTCAGTGGCTAGCCTTAACACAGAACCCCCTTCTTGACCCTTGACTGTGAAGGGTCAAAGGTGAAGGGTCGAAATCCCAGCTGGGGGACTGGTGAGATAGCTCAGTGGTTAAGAGCACCGACTGCTCTTTCGGAAGTCCTGAGTTCAATTCCCAGCAACCACATGGTGGCTCACAACCATCGGTAATGAGAAACAAAAAAACCTTTGGGCCAGAGTGAGCTGTAGATAGGAAGAGGGAAGACTAAGGAGTGGCGTACAGCACAGACCGCTGGACCCGAAATTGGGGGGGAAAGACAAGAAAGGATTGATCGGGATTCTATTTGGGTGGTTCCTTTGTGGCAGTGGATTGTGACCATAGAGGAATATGTATGGTGTTGGAGCATATTTCAGTATTTGGGGGCCAAAAATGTCAAAAGGTCATATGGGGGAGAACAGAGTCAACTTCCAACTTTGCCAAAAGAAAGCCTATCCAGAGTCCCCACAGCCCCTCCTGATGGGTGGTTCCCCCTTCAGAGGGACAAGTCAGTGACTGTTGGTGCCACTTCCATGGTTTCTGGTTTGGTACCCACGTAGGGGACACAGCACCAGGGAATATGAGCTGTTGAGGCCCCAGCTGGCTGACTGTGCACAGCCAGACATGACCCTGCCTCCCTCCAGCTAGGTGGGCCCTGTCCCACACCCTGCACCCAGCTCTGCAGGACGCCCCCCCCCCCTGAGCTGGGACCCACCCACCTCGCTCTTGGCCTCCTTACCGGATTTCATGTGCAGGTTCTGGGTCCACCTCGATGCTCTCCCCAAAGAACACAGGCAGCAAGCGTGACTTCATCTCCAGGGCTGGGGGCGTTTGGAAGAGGGTAGTAGTAGCCTAGGAGGAGAAATGGTAGAGGTGAGGTCATGCCTGTGCATGACCCCATGATGGCATAACTGTCTTCACGTACCAGCACCCTAGGTGAGATCAATGTATATGTCTGAGTCAGTTGGAGGCACCTGTCTCTCATGGCACCCCATGCAGCCTCAGGATCGAGACACATCAGCACTGACCCGTGCCACCAAGCTCCCAGATGAGGCGCTTACGGAAATTAACACTAGAGAGGCTGTTTGCGGCTTGGTGTTCTACCCCAAACGCACAAGGTAAGTCTGCTGATTGGCTACTGTAGCCTGGGCACAACACTAGGTCCCATGTGGCCTTAGAGGAGGAAGGGTGTGAACAGGGACGAAGGCTTTAGATGTACACATTTGGATGCATATCCCCTGCCCCTCTTTGGCTCATGGGCTCAATGTCTTAGTTCAGGCATTAGAATGCACTAGGCCCCTACTTCCAGAACCCCCTAAACGGGGGCCGGCAAGCCCAGCAGGCAGAAGGTACTGTCGGGAGGATCGGAATTAAAGGGCATCTTTGGGTGCTTATAGAGTTCAAGGCCATCCTGGGCTACATGAGAACCTCCAGACAGACCGAGCGGTAAGAAAACAGAACCCAGCACCAGAGGCCCCGTCCTGAGCCTTGATCAACCTGCAGCAGCAGCCCCATTCCAGCTGGAGGGTGTGCGGGACTCTGCCAGACAGACAGACAAAGCGTGATTCAAGTGGAGGGAGCCAGCTCTCCAAAGGGCGCCACTGAAAAAACAGTTCAGCCACCCACAGGGAGGCTGCAGACCCCGAGAGACAGGACAGAGCCCAGGTGACCACTGGGTTAAGGCCTGGGGCAGGGAAGCTGGACATGTCCCATAGGATTCCAGGGACAGATACCAAGGGAAGCAGGTGGCAGCCACTAGCTCCTCCCTGTAGGAGATTTCTGCAGTCAAAACCCTGGCCAAGGGTTGTTTTGAGAACGTCTCACCCTATAGACTGTAGTGCTGGCTGTCTCGCAGAGCCCACAGGAAAAGCTCCACTGCATTGGGTAAGAAACAGTGCTCCCACCCAGAGGTTGGAGTATGGTTCCATAGTGACCATGGTGGTGGGGCGCTATCACCCAGGCCACATGCAGGGTGGGGCACCATAGTCCCAGGCTCTGTCAACACTGGAGTCTTCACATCACCGCATCTGCCTCACTAGGGCGCAGAAAACCCCAGGCGCGTGGCCACCCAGGGTTAGGAGCCCTATTTTTAAGTCTAAAGAGATTAAAGTCCATGGGGCTGCAGGATGGTTCACTGGTTAAGGACACTTAACTGCTTTTGCAGAGGATCCGGTTCAGTTCCCAGCACCCACGTGGTGACTCAGACACCTAATTCAAGTCCCAGGGGACTGATGCACCCTGCTGCTCTCTGTGGGTACCAGACATGGTACACATATACACATAAGGTGACTGAGACCTCATGTCAGGGCTGGCGGAGCATTGGTGTGCATCTGTGACCAGAAGTGTGCCCACTGTAATGGCACCCATACTGGGGGTTGAAGGACGTCCAGTTCCCAGGGATTTCATTGTCCCCCTTACAGCTCTGGGACATCAGGATAGGGGGGGAGAAAGGTCTGAGGGCACCTACCAATCCTAACAGACCCCCACCCCTTCCCCAGCTGGCCCTGACCCCAGCCTTGTCCTTTCCTGAGTGCAGAGAGCCACGGGCAGTCAGGACAGCTGACTGGTCAGATAGGGGTGAGGTGGGAACCAGAGCTGGCCTCAGCAGGGCAAAGAGCCGAGGTTCCTTTGAACATAATGAGCCACTCACTGCCCAAGTCCAGTAATGGTAAACACTGCTCACTGGCTTGCTGGAGCCGTGGTGCCATGGGGTTTGGCACCCTGGGAAACCCCAAAGCGACGGGGAGCGATAACATGGTATGGCAGAGATCGAGGTGCCACCCAGAGCCAGCCCCACCTGGGGGCGGTCTGTCCTAGCTGAACCAAGACCCACAGAGAGGGTACAGCCACGGGGCCAAACAGTGTCATAGCCCATGGAAATTGTTAGACCAATAAGTACCTCAGTGATGGAGGGGCACGGCCCCATGGGCTGCTGTTGGAGGGACCCCTGTCACCCACCCCCCACCCCCACACACAATGCTACGTGGAGACTTTGCAAGGGGGTCAAGGATACCCTTGGAAGCTTCTGGTTTGTTTTAAGTCTCTCATTCTATGGATCAAGTGCTGGCCTGGAACTCGCAGCTGTCCTCCTGCCTCACCTTCCCAAGTGCTGGAATTAAACCCTGGTTGTCTTTAGCTGCATTTTGAATATGTTTGGGACAGGCTTGGTTGATAAGTGTACCTCGGTCCAGGAGGAAACGAAGCAAGGAGGGACCGTAACAGCCCGAATCCCTGTCCTTCCTGCAGTAGGCAGGGGCTAACGGTGGCAGCTGGGGACCTCGGAAACAGCCACAGAGTGGTTGCAATTGGAGGGAGAGGCCACCACGATGGGTCCCCACAGCAAACCAGAAAGACTGGTGATATTGACGGTCCCCACAAGGACAGTTGAGTCCTGAACCCCGTGCTGTGGCTAGAACAGCCATAGGGTCTCTACAGGTGTGAGGTAGCCACTAACTCACTAGTGTCCTTAGAAACAGGGACATCAGAACAGAGTCAGATGAAGATGGAGACAGATATTGCTACTGTATCACAGCATGCCACAGAGTACCCCAACGCCACAGCCAAGGGCTCCCACCAAAAGCCCACACCTTGCCACAAGAAGCCACGGATCTGTCACGGGACATACGGATTACCACCAGAAGCCAGGAATGGTCTTCGCCAGTCATGAAGGGATCCCTCCTTGGGCCTTGATTCTGGTTGTATGGCCTCCAGATCCACAAGAGAGCGGCCTCTGTTCTAAGCCACCCTGTTTGTGGCACCTTAGAAGCAGCCATCCCAACTGGTCCTATCTGTAGCGCTTTTCCCAGAAGGTTCATGGGGTCCCCAGACTGAAGCTCCACGTGAGGCTATTCCCAGCAGGTGCCCTGACCATGGGGCCTGGGTTGTGAGGACCAGCTGGCAATCCACAGGAGACCAAGCCACCACTGAGGTTAAACAGGCCCGGCTAGAAGGAGGCGGCCCTGGCAGATCTGCCTGCCTCCCCGACTCCCTCTGCAAACAGACTCCTCCACCCACCCCACATACTGGCTTCCTTCCACAGGAGTCCATACAGACACCTCGCCCTGGCCACGGGTCTACTGAGCCTTGTCCTCCAGGTCCCCCTCCACTGTCCGTCCATCCGTCTGCTCGTTTTTCCTTCAATCTGTCCATCTATCCGTTGTCTGTCCATCCATCCTTCCTGATTCTGGGTACCAGCCCTCGTAGAAAGTTACCTGGCAACAGCCAGCTATTGCCTGGCTTACTATTGAAGGGGCTTGTTGGGTCCCTCTTACTCTCTGCCCCTTCTCTCTCCATCCCCTATCCCCTCCCTCTCCATTCTCCATGTGTTCCTGGCCGGCCTCCCCCCACCTCTCTCCTCCCTTCTCAACTCTCCTCCCCATGCCCTAAATAAACTCTATTCTACACTATACCCATTGTGGCTGGTCCCTCAGGGGGAAGGGATGCCTCAGCATGGGCTCGCAGAGGCATTCTTCCCACCTCAGCATACTTCACGCGACCAGACATATCCTTGGCTCTTTTTTCATAAAACACACCAGAAGGCCCCCAAAGTAGTCATATCCACCATGCCCCTCCCTCTCCGCTTGGACCAGGGCCCGCCTGAGGGGAGGAAGCACCCCGCCTGATAGTCCAGCGTGTCATCAGAAGTTCTCTATCCTGTAATGAAGCCAAGCGTTCTTATGAATCAACCAGGAGACCCTGGGGAGGCAGAGTCTAACCCACTCTACTTGTCACCCCCTGTCAATCAACAGTGAGCCCCGCCACCGCCACCCCCACTCCCACACACACAGGGGGCTGTGGTCTAAGCAAATACCCAGAGAGCTGCCCTGGTCAGATCCCAAAAGTCCCCTGCAGTCCCCTGTGGGCCATCAAACTAGATGAGGAGGGGTGCCCAAGGGGCGGGGGTGGTGCCCAAACTGCTTGTCACGTGCTGGGAGCCCGTTTCTGACACAGACCTGTTCTCAGCCAGCAGGACCTGGCTCCCTGCCATGTCTGCCCCACACACCGCGGCTCTGTGATGGAAGTAGAGGGGGGGGTGGGAGCCACCTGATGTTTATCATCTGGCACAGAAGTCCAACTTGGGAGACCAAGGTGGCAGAGCCCAGGGTGGCAGAGCCAGGGTCAGTCTGCTTTTGCTTGGAAGGCTGAGAATTCTTGGGGTGAAGGTAGCAGTCAAACAGCCCCCATTCCAGCGCGCGCAGACACACACACACACACACACACACACACACACACACGGCTACTTTCCAGTTACACCTCTGAAAGAGGTTTCTAATGTTGGGGGTGCGGGGGTCCTGGGAGCTCATGGTACTGTTTTTTTTAAAAAACAAAACAAAAACAAAACATTAGCTTCCAGCCTCAGCTTAGCCTAGCAGAGCCTGGCCCAGAGTCTCTTCTTCTTCTTTAGGCTCTGCCACAGGACACTGGCACGTGCCATCCTCTTAAACTGAGACACGTTTGTAGCCCCAATCTGCCTAAAATTCACTCCCTGGTTTGCCCTGGGTTTCTGCGGCGGCGTCCCCTGACTGTCCGTAGCAGTCAATCTTACATACATTGGTAGCCATTCACTCCTGGCTCCGTGTCACACAGTGAAGGTGACCATAGCTCCCCACTAGTATGACAGTTCTATGTGAGGACACCAGGGGCCACCTGACCACCTTCCAATAGCTTCTTCCAGTTGAAACTGGCTCCCCAAGATGTGGGCAGCCTTCTTTTATCCCACATGGTAGACCAACCAATTGATTGGCAACTGTCAGCCTGCCTATACCTAGGCCTCAGAGTTAGGGTCTCAGAGGGGAGCAGGATGCCGGCTCTTAAACCATACAGTAGGGAAGGAATGGAACTCAAGAAGGTGGGGACCTAGCCGGGTGGTAGTGGCGCACGCCTTTAATCCCAGCACTTGGGAGGCAGAGGCAGGCAGATTTCTGAGTTTGAGACCAGCCTGGTCTACAGAGTGAGTTCCAGGACAGCCAGGGCTACACAGAGAAACCCTGTCTCAAAAAACCAAAAAAAAAAAAAAAAAGGAGGAGGAGGAGGAGGAGGAGGAGGAGGAGACCCTAGTGGGTAGGAACTGGTAGATTGGTAAGTGGGCGGGGCCACAGCTGGGCCCCCAACCCCGAGGAGTGGTTGCCATGGTTACTACCTCCTCTCTTGAGGAAGAGCAGCACCTGGACCCTATGGCTTTACACATTTATTTTTCTGCTTTAATAATCAAAAGGCCATTAACATGCTATCCAGTGAACGCCAGGGCAGATTTAAATGTACACCGGAGCCAGGTTCCCGGGGTCCATTCTGCTGGGCAGCTTCGGGTCGCCTCCTAACCATCTCTGTGCCTCGACCGTCTCCAGAACATGGGGAACGAAGGCGGGCAAGCAAGCATTCACAGACTGTGAGGACTAAACACAAAAGTGGGGGGACCCATCCCTGGCTTCTACCAGGTGGCGTGGAGTATGGCCCCCAGACTTCCCTACCCAAAGTCACAGACTAGGGTAGTATAGCTCCATAGCTGGCTCCTACTTAGCCAGGAAGGACAGCGATAACAGCAGCAGAGCCGGGCTAAGGAGCTGCTCTCACGGCTGCCTCTGGCTGACCCAGAAGGCATGGTAAGTACCCAGAAGGCCCTGCAGAAGGAGGGTTCTGGGTCACGGAATCGGAGTGACCTCTTCCTGGTGCCTTCTTTCCACCCCCCAAACTGGTCCCTGGAATTTTTTCCCCCCTCACACCCGTATTGAGGTTCCTAGTTTTTTTCCCCCTCCCTGGGAACAGCATCGCTCCTTTATATTAACTTGTAAAGTCTTTGATCGCTCCACCCACCCTCCCAAAGGAGACACAGAAGTTCAATTCAAGACAGGCTTCAAACTTCCTTGCATGTTTGAGTCACCTGGGGAAGAAAAGTTCTGACAACCACATTGTGCCCTGGATCGGGGGCAAATGCCTGGAGGAGGATGCTGGACACGGGTTGGAGCCTCAAATGCTCCCAGCTCTGCCCTGCACACCTTGGCGGGAGAGTCCTTAACACACCCAGCCGAGGCCATCAAGCCATAGGGACATGGATAACCTCTGCTCTGTTCGGCCAGTCCTTTCTTCAAGTTGTTCCCTCTGTCCCATCGCCAGAGCAACCTGGGCAAAGCGTATCCAACCCCTAGAGTCCCCTTTCCGGGGACAGTTCCACTTCTACACCTACAAGATGAAGCCCATGGGGGCTCTCCACCCGAGCTGCTGCGTTTGCAAAAATGTCTCCATTGAGAAGCCCTGGGAGGTCAACAAGGTAGGAGGCGGCGGCGGCGGCAGCTACGGGACCCACGGACAGAGAGTCACAACAGCCACCCTCCGTAAGTCTGTAGAGTTTAGGGTATTGGGATACTACTCTGTATTCCTGCCTGCCATCAATCACCCCGAAACTCCCAGCCTGCAGCTCCTGGTGAGAGCCCCATGCCACTCCACGTCTGCCTCAGAAGAGGGATGAGACCATGCTGGGCTCTGCACGGCCCTCCCACTGCCCAGTCCCCAGGTCTTACCGCTGGAGCTTCGGTGGTGGCACGGGTGTCCAGGGTGCCCGGCGACAGGGCGTAGAAGGGCGGGCTAGGACTGGGACTGGGGGGCAGTCCTGAATCGGGACTGTCCAGCAAGCCGTCGCGGCTCTGCTCCCGCGTGTCCCCCATGGCCTGCAGATGCAGGTGACCCACCATGACTGGCGGGCGCGGGGCGCGGGCCCCAGCAGCTCGGGTCCCCGCCACCACTGGGCCAGAGGAGAGGCAAGGAGGCTCCGGCCTGCGGCTCCAGCTGAGACCCGCTCCCGATGCAAATGCCTCCAGCCGCCAGCTGAGCCTCCTTTCCCAGGCGCCGCCCCCTCCCCGCCCTCCTCCGCCCGCGCCTCTCGCTCCCGCCCCGCGGCCACCCACTGGGCCAGGGCAGGGTGAGGATTGCAAAGTCTCCAGCCTGCAAAAGCCACTGCCCCCACCCACCCACCTGTTGGTGGGGGATATGGGTGGGGAGGTGTATTTACAGTGAGGGACCCAATGATCTAAGAACCCAGGGTCAAGATCTGCCCTAGGGGGCCACCAGGGTGCTCATCTCCTTTTGCTATGGTGAATTTGTCTGGACAGGGAAGCCTGGGGCCACTTGGGCGCAGGGAATGAAGGACACCTGACATGGCTGGCGTGGGTGCCGTTGGCCAGCCCTCCTCCTCACCGCTGTGTTTAATCCTCCCAGTCGGCCTGTGAGTGCTTGCCAACACTCTCCATTTTCTGGAGGAAACTGAACCACAGAGATGGTTAGGAAGTTGCCCAAAAGTGGGGAGGGGAGCAGGGGGCGCTTCCAGGTGCCCCCAACACCTACTATTGTCAGGGGTGGGGGGGTTCCCTTGCGGTGACTCCCAACCATGAAATTATTTTTGTCGCTACTTCCTAAGCATAACCTTGCTACTGTGTTACGAACCATAATGTAATGTGTTTGATGATGGTCTTAGGTGACCCCTGTGAAAAGGTCGTTCCACCTCCCGGCAAGGGAGATGGGTTGAGAACCACTGCTCTAAAAGTTCTCGCTTGGGGACAGAGTTCTGCCTCCACCCTGACTCACTTGACCACCGGAGCCGAACACCTGGTTCCCATTCTGTCTGCTTTCCTGGCAGGGACCAAAGAGCATCCCACCCACCACCTGCCTCCAGCCTGGCATCTGGACACAGAGGCTCAGACACCTGCAGATTACTTACTAAGATGTCAGGACCGCGTACAGCAAGGGAGACAAGTGACCCCCCTGCTAGGCCATCTACCCCGTATCTGCTGAAGAGTGGCCCCTAGAGGTGCGTCCTCCTCTGTAGGTTGGCCAAGTCCTCTGCACCACCCCCTGCCGCCGCACCCACCCCCTGGGGTGTGCCTAGACTTGAACATAGGTGAAATCACCAGGCCCACCACCCCCGTGGGAAGGGGAGCTGCATCACCTAAGACAGGCCAGGGCTCAACAAAGATACCACCATCGAGAAAAAAAATCAGAGGCAGTTGTGCCAGTCAGTCAGGGAGGGCCTCTCAGAGGAAGCGGCACTTAAACAGAATTACAGGTCGAGGGAATAGCAGGGTACAAGGCCCTATGGCAGAAGAGAGCAAGCTGGCTCCAGAGGCTGTCACAGTGGAGCGGCAGGCTGAGCCCCGTTACTAGAAAAGCATACAGCCCAGATCTGTCCTTTCGGAATGATCTTGGCGTTTTTTTTTTTTTGGCTGCCCCGAATGGAGCCCACAAGAAACTTCACCCAGGGCCCTTTAACTAGAAATGGTTGTTGTCTTTCGCAGAATAAAATTGGTGGCAGTCCTCTCTGGAATGTAAAGGATGGTTTGGCCTTCCCCAGTGCTGGGTGCTAAAGCCTACTAGATACCACTCGCTCTCTAGAAAAAACCCTAACCTCTTAAACTCTCAACAGCCCCCAGAGAACCTTCTGGAAGCCACCAGAGGTGACCTGAGAACAAGTTAAGGACAAGACTTTGAAAGGGCAGGGTGAGCTGGGCAGTGGTGGCGCACGCCTTTAATCCCAGCACTCGAGAGGCAGAGACAGGCAGATCCCTGAGTTCAAGGCCAGCCTGGTCTACAGAGTGAGTTCCAGGACAGCCGGGGCTACACAGAGGAACCCTGTCTTGAGAGAGCAAAATCAGGAAAAGTGCAGGCTGCCTTGGCTCAGCTTCAAACTTTGATGTCAGGCATCTGAGCTGTTAAGAACATGTACTACTCTTGCAAGAGGATCCAGGTTCAAATCCTTCCACCCCTAATGGCTTGCTCACAATCACCAGTAACTCCAGTTCGAGACTGAGGCCTTCCTCTGGCCTCTACAGGTACCCACACTCAATGCGCATAGACCTAGACATAGATACACACAGGTACACACAATTCAAAATAAAACCTTATTTAAAAAGTTTTTGATGTCCCGACTTTTAAGCATGACAAGAAAAACTGTCTTGATTTCTTTGATGCAGGCCTGGGCCCTCCCCTCCTACAGTCCTAACCAGAGCTCCATTCACTCTGAACAGAGACACTCCTATATCAGCGGCTCCTTTAGGTCGATGCTGGCCGACTTCTGGAAATTTCCCTATACCAGTACACGGCTTCCCCTGGAAGGAACCAGACTGTACTGTGTAACACAGAAGACACATGGACACCAATGGACAGGAAAAAAAAAATCTAGCCTTATTTCAAATGTCAAATACCAAGCAAACGCCCACACAGGTGACCGCAGCCATGACTTCTGACCTATAGGGATCCGAAGCCACAGGCCCGGGGCTGCTGTCCACTGAAAGGCAGTACTGTCCCACTTGACTCCTCCTGAGGCCAGATGGCCTAGAGACAGAGGTCAGAGGTCAGAAAAGGGCATAAAATCTCCATAGACATGAGCCAGGCTGGCTGCAGGCAGCTGCCAGAGATCTTAAAAGGGAGGCGCTGGAAATGGGGGTCTGTCAGGATCTGAGCACCCCATCTAACCAGTGCTACAGGAAGGGGCTGCACCAGGCCAACGCTGGCTACGCTCTGGAGTTCTAGACCTCAAGGTTCTGAGGCAGGGGGATTTGGAGGCAAGAAAATAACAGGGGACACAAATATGTCACAGGAAGGGTAAATGGAGTGGTCCTGACGTGCATTTGTCTCAGGCTTGGGAGAAGGAGCCATCTATGACATGTGTGCATGCGCACACACACACACACACACACACACACACACACACGTCTGAGAGGAGAAGTGTGTGGAGTGTTTCCCTGGATGCTTTGCAGGGAAAACACATCATTGCTAGGGGAAAAGGCCAAGTGGGTAGGGCATGAACACTAATGGCCTTTTCTGGAGAGGCACCAGCCACTTAATCCAAGCTCCAGGGAACTAACCTTTCCTAGAGCAGGTCTGGGCCCTCGCAGACTCCTCACAAAGGCACACATCACAAGACTGAATTTAAGGTCTGCAAACTAGCCTGACACTCAAGGCTACTATTTTGTTTGTTTGTTTGTTTGTTTTTCGAGACAGGGTTTCTCTGTGTAGCCTTGGCTGTCCTGGAACTCACTTTGTAGACCAGGCTGGCCTCGAACTCAGAAATCCGCCTGCCTCTGCCTCCCGAGTGCCACCACACCAGCAAGGCTAGTATTTTTAACTCCATTGTTAAATAAAGTAAATGGAGCCCTGAAGGCTCAGAGAGGTCACCTGACTTGCCTGAGGTCACACCAGCTCTGGAAACCTGCTCTGAGGGATGTGGGGGCAGGCTGTCACTGGATCCCAGAGGGTCATGAAACTCGTAAGGGAGAATCCCGTGGCCTTCAAAGAAAGCTCCAAAGCCAACAGGCTTGGGAAGAAGGCAGTGCTAAAGAGGCAAAGCTGCAGTGTAAGCTAAGAGCAGGGACCTCTGAGGGTGCTCAGGGCTGGGCACCCTGTTCCCAGTGAGCTGCACACACACCGATCCACACATCCGTGTCCTGTTTTGACTCCACATACCAGGAGGGTCCTGGTGCGCCCCTCCCCACCTCCCATGCATATTCCCTAGGTGCTCTCTCAAACAGGTTTCTGCTCAGCTCTTCCCAGTGACCCCACCCACCCAGTCTGAAAAAATCGGGATTGTGGAGAGTTGCGTCTCTATGGAAGAAAAGATGCTGAACACTCAGAGGGAGGCTGCCGGGCCTCGATTCACACACAGCATGACCAAGGGATCGTTCCTGGAACAGAGCTATTGCTGGGGCCTCCCTGGGGCCCCAGGGAGCCACGCCCAGAGAAGTGACATCATCCCTAGGGTGGGCACACGAAGATGTGGTTCAAGCTTCAGGAGGTATATGCCTTTCTTTTTATCAAATTTTATCCAAAAAGGGGGCTGTCTCAGTTCGGGGAGGAGGAACAGGTTTCCCAGGTGGCTCAGCCTGCTCTCCTGTAGAACCCAGGACCGCCAGCCCAGCAATGTCGCAACCACAATGGGCTGAGTCCTGCGCCCCCCCCCCATCAGTCACTAAGAAAATACATTACAGCTGGATCCTATGGAGGCATTTTCTCAACTGAGGCTCCCCCCTTCTTTCAGGTAACTCTAGCGTGTGCCAGGTTGACATAAAACAAGCCAGTCCAGGGGCCTTTGCAGACAGCACGGAAGTGCATCCTTGGGTGGGTTGGTGAGGCCCAAGGGATACAGGCTCTCCTTACCACCAGAACCCGACCCCACACTCCTAAGTTGTATGTGAGTCCTTAGAGGGAGTCGCCTTACACACACATATCCAAACAAACCCTCTCACACGTAGGTACACACAAACATACTGTATCCAATACACATGAACCCACACATGTGCACACACTCACACGGCCCCGTGTACACTGTTCCAGTTTGGGCTCCTGTGGTTGTGATAAAAAATGCTAAAAGCAACCCGGAAAGGGTTTATTCAGCTCACAGCTTCTATCTAGTCTACGGGAACTCAAGGCAGGGACCTGGAGGCAGGATCTGAAGCCGAGGCCGTGGAGGGGTGCGGCTTACTGACTTGGTTTCCCTGGCTTGCTCAGCTTGCTTTCTTATAGCACCCAGGACCACCCTCGCAGGGGTGGCACCATCCAGAGAGGGCTGGGCCCTCCCACATCAATCACTAATCAAGAAAATGTCTCACAGACATTCCACAGGCTAATCTGATGGTGTCAGGTCCTCATTGAGGGTCTCTCTTTCCAGGTGACTCTAGGTTGTCAAGTTGAAAAAAATAAAAAAAAAATTAAAAAAAATATATATATGATATGATATGTGTGTATTTATGTATATGTGTTTATATGCACAAACATATATACATATATTGTATACAAATGTATAAACATATATGTGTGTGTATACACACACACACACACACACACACAACACACTTACGGCATAAGTGGAAAGAAAAGGACAGAGGAAGGACCAAGAGTGGCCTTTTCTCCAAGTAGCCAATGCTGTCTTGTCTGTCCTTGGGGACACTGAGCAGGAAATGTCACTGAAGCCCAGCATCGGCCCTCAGCCTGGACCAGAGCCCACCCCTCTGGTCTCGGGGATCAGGGTATTCTCTGGAATCTAGCCTTGTCTGGGAGACTCTCCCTCAGTGGCTGCCTTAGGGTCCAGCTTGAGCCACCCATGTTGTGGGCCTCTGTCAGAGAGCCTGCTCAGCTCTCACTCCCAGCCTAATGGGAGAGGCAACAAGAGCGTGGTGACCAGGCAGCCCGGAGCCCCCAGGGCTTCATGCAAAACTACAAAGACAGCCACACGGGCCTGGTGGAGCCTGGGACTGGCCTGGGCTTCACTTCCCATTCCGGGAGGCTCCTCCTGGCCGGGGACTCCCAGCTTCACACCTCAGGCTTCAAGGAGCTGCCGGTGAAAAGGTCCTTTCTCCACTGTCCCCCGCCTCCCCTCCAGTTCCCATAAACAGAAACCTATTTATGTTCTGGGTGCAATTTAAGAAGCCTGGTGGGATACAGTCAACAGCGAGGGTCATTAAAACACAGAACACCCTGCAAAGCCAGGTGTGGCCACCAGCCAACCCGAGGTTCTTCAAGTAGCCAGAGGCCCTGGGGCTTCTTGTTGTTGTTTTGGAAAGTAGAAAGAGTCCAAACCCAAAACTGAAGTCCTTCCCCTGCCCCAGCCCTCGGATGCGAGTGTATATATCCAATGGGCACGACTCACGTCCAGTGTGCGCAGGAAGCATCTCACTGTCCACTCAGGGCAGGCCCTTCCAGGGACAAAGATGGTCTGTCCAGCTCCAGAGCCCGGGAGGAGAGGTGTCTGTGTAGGGGTTAAGGTTGCATAATTTCTATTCCTATCAGATCACCCCCGGTTCCCCAGTAAGGTTGTTCAAAGCCGCTTTTCGTTCTTACCCAAAGCTCAAAGGACACAGAAGCGTCCCCATTGGTGACAGCTCACCACGGGTCTTGTGTCTCCGCAGTTTGCTCTGAGGCCCAGCAGCCCTTTGGCTTCTCCCGGCATGGCGGCATAGCGGCACATTTATCTCAAGAGCAGCTACGAGAGAGACAGAGACCTTAGCGTGGCATCCGAGGGTGCGCTGACTCTGTGTGCTAGGGCGGGCAAGTCTTGTGTGGAAAAGACATCAGACTGTAAAAGCGCTGGAGCGGTGGCACACACTGTCCCTAGGACGTGGAAACAGGGGGATTAGAAGTTCGAGGTCACCCTTGGCTCCACAGGGAGGGTCAGGCAAGCCTGGAGGAGACCAGGGGTTTGGGGGGAGTGGGGAGGCAGTACTCTACCACCCCAGACACGAAGAAGAGCTCTCCAGGCTACTGCCCTTTCAAATGGTGGTGTGTGCACCTGACGGTCCAGGCTATGCAACTTCCCAGTTGAAAGGACAGAGGGTTGTGTGTAGGAAGCTGCCTGGCGCCATGCCTAGGCAACAGGAAAGACAGAGGTGGGACGCTGGGTACTCTGTGGGGCTAGGCAGGGCTCTGAGGAGCTGAGGCAGAGCAGAAGGGCCTCCCTCCTGGGGTAGCTGTTGTCTGACATCGCTTCTGTCAACAAGTATTGCTTAAGTACCTGCTGGAGGCCAGGCCAGAGCTGGTCTCTAGTCCTGGGGTCTAGACGGACAAGGAGAAAGGGGAGGCAGAGGCAGGCAGATTTCTGAGTTTGAGACCAGCCTGGTCTACAGTGAGTTCCAGGACAGCCAGGGCTACACATAGAAGCCCTGTCTTGGAAAACAAAAAACAAAAAAAACAAAAAACAAAAAAAGATAATTTCATAGTTACAAATACCTCAAATAACATTGAGTGGGCATGGCTGGGGTGGGGGTAGGGGTGACCAAGATGAGGTGGGGCACTCAATGGAGTTCCTTCAGCAAGGACAAAGACCCCCCAAGGCACACACTACATTTTTGTTTGCTTGCTTTTGGGTTTTGTTGTTGCTGTTTGTCTGTTTTGAGATAAGTTCTCTCAACAAAAGCCTTGGCTGTCCTAGAACTTGATATATAGACCAGGCTGGCCTTGAGTTCTTCCTGCCTCTGCCTCTCTGCTGGGATCAAGGCACGCGCCACCATGCTTGGCTCTTTTTTTTTTTTTTTTTCTTCTAAGAGTTAATTTGTTTGTTTGCTTGCTTGTTGATTGACAAGGTCTCACCACGTAGCCCAGGCTAGCCTCATACTTGTCATCTCCCTGTGTCAGCCTTCCAGGCACCGGGATTACAGGTGTGTGCACTGGGTCTGGCTGTGGTGCACCCTTCATACGAGAAAGCACACGGAGCAAGGCAGAGAGTGAAGAGAGGAGGCTGAACAGAGAAGGTCAAGAGATAAAGGACTCCGGAGAGCAGCAGTGAGGGGTCCAGTGGAGAGCACTGCAGAAAAGGGAAGGCAGCTGTGCTAACAGTGAGGCAGTGGGAAGGAGGGAGGGGAGGGCAGCTGGGCAGGCCAAGGAGCATCCGAGATCCTGTGGCTCTGCCGTCCTCACGCGCGCATGCCCAGGCCCGGTACTCTTGCTCGCTCTGTGTGTCCTTGCTTCCCGTTTCCCCCGAGTGGGTCAGAACACTGCAAAGACACAGAGCAGCTTCTATAGAGCGCTTCCTGAGTGGGCAGGGTGGGTTCACTCAGATTGGCCACAAGGATGGACGGGTGGCTGGTTGGCTGGGTAGATAGATAGATGGGTAGATAAGTCAATAGATGGTTGGATGGATGGATAGGTAGGTGGATTAATGAATATACGAGTGGATGGATAGATGGATAGAAGGGAAAATAAGTGGACAGATGAATGGATGGATGGATGGATGGATGGTTGGTCAGATGGATGGATGGTTAGATGGATGCATGGATGGATGGTTAGATGGATGTATGAATGGATAAGAAGGATGGAAAGTGAACTGACTGTTGGATGGATAGACAGGTTAATTGGGTAGGGGGATAGATAGGTGGATGGGTGGACAGATGGATGGACAGATGGATAAATGAGTAGATAAGACAGATGTGGTCTCCTGAGTCCCCCTTCATCTGGGGTGGCATCTGTGCAGGGCGGAGCATCATCGGCCAGTCCCGCCTACTCCCTCCTGCTCTCTGTCCCTGTCTGAGCTCCTGGTATCGAATCCCAACCCCAGCCTCACTCAGATTGTTCACAAGGATGGACAGGTGGGCAAGGGAAGTGGGGGGTGGGTGGATGCATGTTTGGATGGGTAGATGAGTGGATAATGGATGGATAGATGGGTGGGTGGGTGGATGGATGGATGGATGGATAGATGGGAGGTGGGTGGGTGGATGGATGGATGGATGGGTAGATGAGTGGATAATGGATGAATAGATGGGTGGATGGATGGATGGTTAAGTGGATGGGTGGGTGGATGGATGAGTGGATGGATGTATAGATGGGAGGTGGGGGGAGGATGGATGGGTAGGTAGATTTGTGGATGAATAGATGGGTGGGTAGATGAGTGGATGGATGGGTTCATAAATGAGTGAATGGACAGATTGATGGAGTATATATGAATGGATGGCGTCTCTAACTCACCAAGCTGTTGATATTTTGCTCCAGTTGGATAACTGTCTTTATGCACACACAACCCTGGGGTACACTATGGAACAGCACCCACTCGATGAACTGAAGGGACATCTCTGACTCTGTCTGCCTGGGAGAGAGGCACGGATGGCACTGGGGAGAGATGGTGCCCAGTGGACAATGTCTGGGTCCCTCCCACAGCTCAGGCTAGCAGCCTGGCCCCGACAGTGATGGCTTAGCGGGGACAGTGGCAAGTGAGCAGGTCATGAGGACTGACAGTGAGGTCTCTGCTCCATGGGGATCGATGTGGCCACGGAACAGGCCATGTGGGAGCCTCCCGCGGACACTTCTCAACCCACATCAGCTCCAGGAGGATGGCAGCTGGGCCTGGGCCCCCAAAGGCCATGTGGAACAGAGAGCCCCGACTGTGGGGTGTGCGCAGAACCACAGTGGGCAGCTCTGAAGGGTGTGACGGGGAGTTAGAGTTCACACCTAACACTTGAGCAGCCTTGTACAACTAAAGGTTTTGCAGGTCCCTGGTTCAAAAACAACCCCCCCTCCCCCCTCCAAAAGCTTCCTCCTTGGCTCTGTGTCCTCCCGTCAGCATGTGGAGGTTCCAGGCTTAGGGGCCATTTCCTGGGAACCAGAAAATTCTATTCCACTTTGATCCCTCCTGTCATGCCACAGAGACCTTGTAGCTGTCCCATTCCAACCCCGAGGACTTAAAGATACCACATCTTGCAGAGGGACACCTTCTTTGGGAGGTAAACCCGCAGCTTGACCTCGGAGGAATTCAGCTAGAATGGATGGTGCTTTCTTCTGGAAGGTTCCCTGGCTGCCGTTTACCCTGCCTCCTGGCCTTCCTCCCTAGGACTCCGTGCTATGTTTCTGGCTTCCTTAGTTTGGTAACATTCGTGAGGGGGGGAGGAAATATATATATTGCAATGGGTAGGAAGGTCTTGCTCAAAATCCAAATAGAGGAGAAAAACAAGAGCAGAAAAAATAAAGAAGGAAAAGCCCAGCTGGGAGCTGTGAATGTTATCCCAGCATTGGAGAAGCAGAGGAGGAGGTCATCTTGGGCTACATAGTAAATCTGAAGCCAGCCTGGGCTATAGGACCATGGAGAGAGAGAGAGAGAGAGAGAGAGAGAGAGAGAGAGAGAGAGAGAGAGAGAGAG
>NC_034612.1:15103609-15115575 GCF_900095145.1 Mus pahari | reverse complement strand
GGAGGGGGAGGAGGAGGGGAGGAGGAGGGGAAGGGGGAGGGGAGAAGGAGGGAGGAAACTGAGACAGACCTGCCGAATTCTTCTCTTCAACAATTTCCTGAATTCTCTGGTTAACTGATTTCTCAGCACAGAAGCAAACCGGGGGCTCTGCAGAGAGCTGCGGAACCCATCCTCGAAGGGAGCGCCAGACTCCTGGCACACAGATGGAGCAAAAGAGGAAGGAGCCTTTGCTCGGAAGCCAGCAGGGCAGGGAGCCGGTCATCTGGAAGTTTCCAGTGACCTCCGCTCTTGGCTGGGCTCAGGAAGCAAAGCCCGCAGTTCCAACTAGGCTTAAAGAAGGAAAGTCTGGGGACATAAGACCGGTCTCTCTTGCAACCCCTGCCGCTTCCAGGAAGCCCTCCGTGACCTCCTGTCTCATCGCCCCTTGCCCAGCCATCCCACCGCCCAATATCCCTGTTCAACCCTTCCAAAGAGCATACGGCCTTCAGAAATCGTGGGGTTCCCCTCCTGACCCTCAGCAGCCAGAGGGGGCGGGCGCATGGTAGGTGTGTCGACCATCAACAGATCTTTCAAGTCCAAAGCATCTCAGAAGAAATAACAGAGGCCCCACTGCGTTCTAGAAGGCTCCAGTCTCTGGAGTTTCTCTACGGGCGAAGGTGTATGTTTGCTTTTTCTTTTTTAATTTTTTTTTTCGCCCTATAGGCAGTTCAATGAATGCGACTCTTGTACGAAGGCCAGCATGGACTAACCAGGGCAGTGGGGTGTTACAAGGGAGCGATTGTGGGGAGTGATGGGGAGCACTTGAGCTCCGGTGACTGCTGGCACCTGAGAGTGGCTACTGAGCAGACCGCCCCTCCTTCCCACACTGCTGGGAATTCTCTCCTCCTCCCCCCCCCCCCCGCCTTTCCTTGTTAAGACGGTGGGTCCAGTCACAACACCTTGTGTTCTGCCCAGATACTCTAGTGCTCTTGGGTCTTCTGCACTGTGCGTATCTCTGTGAGCAGGGTGTCTAAGAGGCCCTGTGGAAGCCATTCAGCATTCGCTGAATGGAAAGGACAGAGCCCAGTGGCCACTCTACACAGGTTGACATTGGTCATGACAATCCAACCCCTCTGGGCTCTTTAGGAAAATAGTTATAAAACCTTTTATCCTGTAGTTCTCTTACTAGTTCCTTCCAGCCTCTGTGTGTGTGTGTGTCTGTGTGTGTGTGTTTGTGTGTCTGTGTATGTGTGTGTACTAGTAAGCAGCATGTATATAATATGTACAAGCATATATGTGTAAACACTTATGCATATATGTGTGTGTGCATGTATGCATGTGTGTACTGGTTGTATGTGTGCACGGGTGTGTATATGTGTGCATACCTGAGCGTACGTGTATGTGCTGATACACAGCTTGTGTGTTGCGTGTGGGGGCCAGAGCTCAACTGTTGGCTTTCTGAGATAGCGTCAGTAACTGACCTAGAACTCACTTTCTAGGTAGTCAGTGGTAAGGCTTTGCCAAACTCCGCCTCCCCAGCACCGGGATCAGGGATCCCAAGCACGCAGCCACATCTGCCTTTTTATGTTAGTGTATGGAACCACACACAACTCCTCATACTTTACTGACTACACATTCCCGCCTGGAAGTTCCCACCCATGGAACTGAAATTCAGGTGTCCTTATAGGCCCCCTCTGGGGCCTGCTATCCTGTGCTGGGTGACACCTGGTGTCCATAGTGGGTCCCGTGGTATCACAGGAGACACTGCAGGGAAATCCCCCCCCCCCCCGTGGGGCTGGCCAGTGTCTCTCTGTGGCTGCGGGCTGAGAACTTTTATCACAGTGGCTGCTCCAGAGTCACCCGGTGGCTTTCCTGGCCTCACACTCCTATGTTCTGCCTTGGACACACTGAGGCCTGTTTGTCTCACGGGACCCTGAGGATGCTCCGCCGGCTCCAAACAACTGAGGGCCCAGAAAACCTGGGCTGTGTTCCTGGCCACCCAGACTCGGATGCAACCAAGATGGCCTCTCACGGGTGCACGGAAATGGAAACCACAGGCCTCAGGTGGCAGTGGGGGCTGGCCGCAAAAGAGAGCCACAAAGAGACAAAGGGAATTTGCATCCATAATGGGCATAACCCGATATGTCTCTATAATGAGCGGTGCTAGAGCAGACACAACATGGAGATGAGGATCCAGGGGTGTTAGGCTTGGGGATGTGAGCTGTGTTGTGTGGGTTGGAGACTGTCTTGTCTCTGTGTATTATTAAAACCCTTGGAGAGCAGGGCAGCGGTGACGCATGCCTTTAATCCCAGCACTTGGGAGGCGGAGGCAGGTGGATTTCTGAGTTTGAGGCCAGCCTGGTCTACAGAGTGAGTGTTCCAGGACAGCTAGGGCTACACAGAAAAAATGGTGTCTTGAAACAAACAAACAAACAAAAAACCCAAAACAAAAACTCTAGGAATCTGTGCCAGAAAACTGATATAACTGGGGGTGTTAATTAATGACTGTATATCTGATTGGCTAGGCTGAAATGCACACAGAGGCACAGATGCAGGGGAGATGCTCATAGAAGCTGAAGAGGAAGAGGATGGGCGGGGCTGGGAGGTACTGGATTTTTGTACTCTGCCTAAGTTCCCAAAACTACTCTAAAAATAGTCTACATACTTAAAATACGGCAACTGATCTATATAAGCAATCTAGACTTGAAACAAACTAGCTGGGTTTGGGTGTTCCTGTGCCTGTGGCTCAACCTCTCTGGGCTCTGTGCTTCCTCGCCTGTCACCAGATGTCTCACCAGCTCATCAGGTCTGTCCCTCAAGGTGTCAGAAGCTTCATTGTGTGTGTGTGTGGGGGGGTGGACATTGTATTTAGTGGCTGTCTACACATCCTGACTTTTAGTCAAATCATTTAGTATTTGGACAATATCCTTGGTCTCTCTGCCTCAGTTTCCTGGTCTGTAAAATGGGCCACACAATAGCACCTCCCACAAGGTCGTGAAGTGCCAGAATATGTTGATAGAAGAATCCGCCCAAAAGAAGTGTTGTAGAAGGGCTGGTGGCTATCACTGTTGCTATTATCTTTACAGTTATTATCACTAATACATGGCTCCACAGACAGCCACTGGCGGTAGCTGCCACTTAAATGGCCTAGGAAGTCTTGGACAGGACCCAGACTATTAATAGCAATTCTTACCCTGGAAATCAGCTATGAGTACAAACATGTCTGGCTTACTTTCGAGGAGGTGGGGACACCCCAAGTGGCTGGTTCCAGTTCTCTAAACCCCCTCGTTTGCAGGTCTCCTAGGGGAGGGCTGTGGGCCCAGGGCTCACTCACCAAGGAGGGTCATTTGGCATTTGCTCCAAGACAAAGCATTGGGTCAGGCGCAGATCTTGTCCCCAGGCTGGCCAACTGGACCCCTCACTGGGCTGCTGGGACCTCTGCCCTCCATGCCCTCCTCTAGCTGTGTGATGTAGGCTTGCATGAATGACCCCTGGCCTCGGGGCACCTCAGGGCATGTATCAGACACCAGGAGTGGGGGTTGACAGGGATACCCTTGGCCAATCGGCAGATCAGCAGGCCCGGGAGTGTCTGAGATCCTGTGGCTCTGCCGTCCTCATGCGCATGCCCAGGCCTGGTACTCTTGCTCACTCTGTGTGTCCTTGCTTCCCGTTTCCCCGAGTGGGTCAGAACACTGCAAAGACAGAGTGACTTCTGTAGAGGGCTTCCTGAGTGGGCAGGGTGGGTTCACTCAGATTGTCCACAAGGATAGAGTGGCTGGTTGGCTGGGTAGATAGACAGATATGTAGATAAGTCAATAGATGGATGGATGGATGGATAGGTAGGTGGATTAATGAATATACGAGTGGATGGATAGATGGATAGAAGGGAAAATAAGTGGACAGAAGGATGGATGGATGGATGGCTGCATGGATGCATGCATGGATGGATAGAAAGTGAATTGATCACTGGATGGATAGACACGTAAATTGAGTAGATGGATAGATAGATAGATAGATAGATAGATAGATAGATAGATAGATAGATAGATAGATAGATAGATAGAAGGATAGGTGAGTGGATGGATGGACAGATGGATGGACAGATAGATAAATGAGTAGATAGGCAGATGTGGTCCCCTTTGTCTGCCTTCATCTGGGGTGGCATCTGGGCAGGGTGGAGTATCATGGGCCAATCCCACTGTCTTAGTCAGGGTATCTATTCCTGCACAAACATCATGACCAAGAAGCAGGTTGGGGAGGAAAGGGTTTGTTCAGCTTACACTTCCACAATGCTGTTCATCACCAAAGGAAGTCAGGACTGGAACTCAAGCAGGTCAGGAAGCAGGAGCTCATGCAGAGGCCACGGAGGGATGTCACTTACTGGCTTGCTTCCCCTGCCTTGCTCAGCTTGCTTTCTTATAGAACTCAAGACTCCCAGCCCACGGATGGCACCACCCACAACGGGTCCTCCCACCCTTGATCACTAATTGAGAAAATGCCCCATAGCTGGATCTCATTGAGGCATTTCCTCACCTGAAGCTCCTTTCTCTTCGATAACTCCAGCTTGTGTCACGTTGACACACAAAAGCGGCCAGGACACCCACCTAATCCATCCTGCTCTCTGCTCCTGGTATCACATCCCAACCCTGGCCTGTCTTTGCTTTGTTTTTTGGGGGGGTCAACTGTCAACCTAAACCCACCTCCACCTCTGGGTACAAAATGTACCCAATTTCCTACATACACACTGTGTCCCTGTGAGCCCTGAAGACAAGCTGAGGAACAGCCATAGTGGAGTCACAGAGCCCTTCAGGAAGGACCCTGAAGGGTGGGTACAAGGCGGGGTGCCCTGAAAGAGGAGTGGGTATGTCCCACAGGTCATACCACCCCTGTGACCCTTGGGACCGTAGCCACAGGGGAGGCTCACAAAGCAACTAGTATCTTGAAGGGTCCCCGACAGGGCCTCGGGCCCGGGTAGTGTAGCTTGCTCAGCTGCAGACAGAACACACACGAGCTGGCTGGCCAGCAGCTCTGGGTATTAAACCTGACACCTTCCAGATGCCCAGAGCCGCCCATTAGCACCGTCCACACACACTCCGTCTCTAGGTGTACACACACAAACACACACACAGCCGCTCACACACAGCTGCATAAATTTTGCATCACACAGAAGGCCAGGTCACAACCGTAAAGTTCACATCCCACCCCCAACCCCGCTCCCCCTTACAGTGAGCCTGTGCCTGAGTCGGCAAGTCATGATCTGGCTCCAGAAGCCATCGGTTTAAGGTGTGGTCCCCAGCATCTGACCACCTTTCTTCTCTCTGGGCTGCAGATTGGGTGGGAGCAGTGGGGGCTACTGAGCACACATGTCCCATGCTCGAATGAAGCCTGAGATTTCCAGTCCTGCAAGAGGAAGGCTTAGTGGAAGTTAGGGTTCCCCTGGCTAGCCACTCTGGCCCCAGCTAGGCTCCAGCAGTCTCTGTGGTCCCCAGATGCAGAGGCCAGGACCCCCTTGCCTGTGAACAATAGTGATTCTGGGGTTCCAAGTTGTGTTTATCTAGAATTCGGGGTTCATTATTCCTGGGCCTATCTCTCCATGTGAAAATCTCCCGTGTCAAGGAGTCTCTTTTTCCAACTAATGCTGCCACTCTAGCCCACCATTTTCTATCCTCTATAGTATCCCAGGCTGCTGGGGCTCCAGCCTGCTCAGCATTCATCCCCGATCCTGCCCTAGAGAGTCACACTCTGAAGACGGTTTTCTGTAACTTTAAGTTTGTCCAAACCTATTTTCAGTGATGGTTCTTAAATGCTTTAACTCCCCCACCTCCCATAGCCCACCACCCACCAGAGGTAGTGGGAAAGAAAGGATACGGGAGAAGTGGACCTGTTTAGAAAGGTTCCTTGGAGCAACTCCCATCTGTGTTGTCTGGAAATCGGCAGTTCGGTTCACAGGTCAGCAGGCAGCGGCAGCTTGATCGACTCGCCAACATGTCGGGTTAGCAAACACGAATCAGCAGCAGTGAGGCATGACCCAGCAGAGACAGCCAGGCCTCAGGCTTGGCACAGGTCAGCAGGAGGGATCAGGAGGGATGTCAGAAGTTCTCAGCTGTGCCTCTCACAGGGGAGCAAAGATCAGCAAAGATCGGATCCCAACAAGCATTGCCCAGCTGGCTCTATAAGCAAGCCAAGCTCAGCCTCCATCACTGTGGAATCCGATTTATATCCTCCAGACATCACCTGTCCCCCCCACGGGTCTTGCTTCAGCATGTCCGTCTGTCTCAGCTGACATCACTCTGCTAATCAGCCCAAGTCCTCAGAAATGGCAAGAAACTGCAGCACGTCACCAGAAATTTTTTTGGTGCGGTTTCTCTCTATGGAGTCCTGACAAACGCAGTTGAACTACTCAGTGTAAGGCGGACCAATACATGCGTGTCATTAGCCAAGAATCCTTCATCACAAGCCGGGCAGTGGTGACGCATGCCTTTAATCCCAGCACTTGGGAGGCAGAGGCAGGAGGATTTCTGAGTTCGAGGCCAGCCTGGTCTACCGAGTGAGCCTAGGAAAACAAAAACAAAAACAAAACAAAAAGAATCCTTCATCACGTGTCCTTTCACATGCTTGCTTGCTTCAGAACAACCTCTCTCCTGTGTCTGCCTCGGCATTCCTTCAGGAGTCGGCCTGAGCCTTTCACACCTGTGTCCACTTTAAGGACAAGTTCCTTCACGTGTCTGCCCCAGCAAAACACCACCCAACACAACTGGCTTTCCAAAGCACCCTGAAGTTTCCAGTTCAGCTTTCCTTGGGATTGTACAGCTGGGGACACTCAGGATTCAATGATCGTCCCGGGGTCCTAAAGTTTCTAAACAGCGGGGTAGAGGGTGAGACACCCCACTCCCGGACCCTCTCCTCAGACATCCGGAGTGCTCTTCCCAGCTGCCAGCTTGGTGAAGGCAGAATTGATGCTGGGGAGGAAATGATGGATGATGAGGGAGAATGAGTCTGGGTAGGGCACACAGCATCAACCTGGAAAGGAAACTCTTTTGAAAGCACGGGGTGGGGGTGGGGGAGCTGTAGCTGGGAAGGAGGTGAGCATGTGCTCGCCCATTTGTTTATTACTTTGCATCTGCCTGGCAAATTTGCATAAAGCAAAGCATGCTGGGAATGTGGCTCAGGTTGCCACACCAGCAGGAAGTCTTGATTCCTGGAGCATGAACACACACACACACACACACACTGGCACAGTGAGAGGTTCCTGTGTTCACTGTGCCCAGGGACTGAGATGGGTAGATTCCTGGATTACCCATCAGCCAGCTTAGCCAAATCAATGGGTTCCAGGTTCAGGGAGAGACCTTGTCCTCGATGGAATCTAGTTGTGGCTTGTGAGGCCTCCCACAGCTGCAGGGCAGGGCAGGGCACCCCTTGCCTAGGCATGCACTTCTAGCTGTCACATGTCACACTGCCTGGCCCAGGTGTTGACAGTTGTGATGGTAAAGTGACAATGGGGACAGGGTTGAGCTTTGAGGCTGGTATGGTGTACATTAGCCTGGCTTCTTGCCAACCTCTTGGTGGCTTATGACAAGGAAAATCAGGCTGGTGGTGCCCACTGCCTATCTGAGTGTATTATCATACTCTTAGTTCTATCATATTGGCTCCAACCTGTTCCTGTAGGTTCTCAGCATTGTCTGCAAGATCCTGTTACCAACAGGAAAGGATACATGAAGCAGGTGGAATGCTACACTTGGGGTCCACTCCATTCAGGGTCCCATCTGGTCATAGACTACCGTTCCTAATAGACCCTCAAGTGTGTGTCACATGGTGCACAATGTCACCCAGGATCCTCTGCCTTCTAGAACAACTGAGAGTCAGGGCTTTTTGCAGTTACACATTGATGAACAGAAGCAATCATAGATGCTAAGGGACTCATCACAACTGAGTTCTGCTGAACTGTGTCTCCAAAGCCCTTATAGGACACATGTGTATACACTCAGAAACACGTACACACACACACACACACACACACACACATGTGTATATGTATCTCTGTCCCATCATGCTGCATCTGTTGTCCACAGTATACACAAGGCTAAGTGGAGAAAAAAAATGAAACTTGGAGAAAATCGTTTTGAACATCGACCTACCTCAGGTTTGCACCGTGGTCCAAGGCAGCCAGGCCCAAGGTGAGGCTGAGCCATTGACCTTGAGATTCTGAAGCCGGGGTTTCTGCATCCTGCCTGCTGTGTTTCACACTTTCCCCAGGTCCGCAGTGGGCGGTGATGTTAAGTGGAGACTCACGGATCCTTCCAGGCCCTTCTCTGGCAGGCCACCCTCTGTGTGAGTCACAGAGCTCCTGAGATTATCCTTAGGGCCAATCCTAAAGTAGCTGAAGTGAGCCCGGATCAGTGGGACAGGTCCCAACAGTGCTGGCTGACATCATGAGTTTTTGATTGGTGAAGCAAGCTGGGATTTGGGACAAAGGCCTTACCAACTTGTAAGGATGGGGACTTCTGGAGGGTAAGGATTACATAGTCTGTTAATTATTTCTAATTAAAAAAAATATTATAGCTGGGCGTGGTGGCACACGCCTTTAATCCCAGCACTCGGGAGGCAGAGGCAGGCAGGTTTCTGAGTTTGAGGCCAGTCTGGTCTAGAGAGTGAGTTCCAGGACAGCCAGGGCTACACAGTGAACCCTGTCTTGGAAAACCAAAATAAAATTATCTTATTTTATAATTAATTATGTATCTGTGTGTAGGTATGTGCACCCGAGTGCAGGTGCTAGCAAAGACCAGGTACAAGTGGTTGTGCATTCCGGGTCCTCAGGAAGAGAAGTGCGTGCCCTTAGCCTGTCTCTCTCTCCAGCTTCCTGATTCTGTTTCCTGACCCAGAGGCAGACAAGAGCTTCAGTCTGTCCCACACGGTAGTGGGTCAACATCCCTTGTCCTTGTCTACCCTGGTCTTAGCAGCTCAGCTTCCCCACAGCCTTAAACAGGAGGGCAGTGTTTGAGTCTCTGGCCTGCCAAGAACACCTAAGAATGGGGCCTGTGTCACCTGCTCCTTGGTTTGCCACTCTGCCCTGCTCTCAATGACAGGGGCAGCTTCCTTTGCCATCCTGGAGATGGGCTTGGCTTTGTGACCTGCTGTGGCCAGTATGATGAGATGTGGTGACAGGCCTTTATCTCCTGTGTCTGTCACTCTTGGGGAATCCATGGGTCTGAGCCCTGGCTCACTCGAGCTGGGTGGCTCCCACGGTTGCCGAGGGAGACGCAAGACGTGGTCTGGGCTCAATGCTGCAGAAACGAAGCTGCAGACATAGTTGGCTGCACCATGCTGTCACACACACATGGGATATCTCTCTGGGCTTTGATGACACCTGCCATCGTCAGGTCACTGGACATGGAGCTAAGAACCAGGTCCCTTTGGCAGAGAACAGAGAAAAGGACAGTATGCCAATTTGTTTTGGGTCCCATGTGAGTGTCAGGTCCAGCAGGGGATGTACTCCACCCCCCACCCCAATCCTCTACTTGAGCCTTCTGCTGCACTTCTTGGCTGGGAGGTGGGGTGTTCAACCTCCTTCCTAGGGGTCCAGGACCTTGGACCTGGAGACTGGACATGCTGATCTGGTTGGAGGCCTTTCTTCCTCTTTCGTGAGCACATGCCAGTGGGCTTGGCTTACGGTCCCGATGTGTGGACTGTAGACATTGGAACTGTTCTATTTACTCATTCCCCTTGGAGCCTGGCATTTGCTTGTGTCTGTTCTCCCAATAAAAGACCTTTTAATTTGGGTCCCGGAGAGCTGTTTACGGCTCAGCTCATGTACCTGGCAAAAAAGAAAAGAAAAGAAAAGAAAAGAAAAGAAAAGAAAAGAAAAGAAAAGAAAAAAGAAAAGAAAAAAGAAAAGACAGGAGCTGGCAGCCCTGCTGTTTCTGCTCTCTGGGGATGGATTCTGTCCCTCATGGGCACCTCTAGCCTTGGGTAGCAGGGGCGGATCCCAGCCAGATGGGGACTGGCTGGCTCTCTCTGATACACTGGATTCCCAGGACAATGGTAATACCTAGAGATAATTTGACAGTTTTAGGGGTCCCCTTTATACTGTTTCAAAGGAACTCAAAGGGACTCCACAAGGCTTGGTTCACTTTTCGTATGAAAGGGGCTAAGAAGGTGCCAGTGCATGCAGGAATAGTGGAGACACTGGAGGGGGGGATCAGGATGTGGGAAGAAGGGCTTCTCCAGTGACCATCAAGAAGAACAATGGCTGGAGTAGGGGTGAGGACACACAGGTCGCTGGCAGGGTGACTGAAGCACAGGAGGGACGGTCCCTGCTCAGAACCAGGGCCATCCGGGCATCCCTGGAGGTATTTACAGAGACACTGGAGAGGAGAGGGTGACGGGAGATGGACCATAAAGATGGAAAGGGAAGAGGATTCAGTGTAGGGGACAGTTCAGGGGGCAGAGGGGACAGTGATATCTCATTTGCTTACCCAACATGGGTTAGGTGGCATGGCTCTGTGCCGTTCGACGTAGTCCCTGAAGGGATTCGGAGAAGCTACCAGAGGTTGGGAGACTCAGTTGCCGATCTCACACGCTTCCCTACAGCAGGGTTGGAAATGGATGCTCTGGTGTCATCTGGTGTCATTGACTTTAGTGGTAGACACAGGGTTTGAGCCACAGATGGGGTGACATGCGCAGGTGGGAATTTTTTTTTTTTTCTAGTAGCCATAGCAATGATGGTGGGGAAAAGAAAAAGGTAGGATTACCTGTAATCATAGATTTTATTCAGTCTAGTCATCCAGGCTTCTGTACCTGTCCAGGGTCCAGAGTCACAACTAGCAGTTCTAACTTCTGCTATGTGCTCTATCCTTCTCTGAGCCTTGGTTTGCTCATCTGTATAATGGGCAATTCTGAGTTCCTGAAAAAGCCTAGAAGAGGGTCTAGTAGATAAAGCCTGTCTCCCAGCTTCAGTCCTCTAGTGAGATGTATCAACTATCTTTTTCTCAGCCATGCTGAGTAATAAGCATTCCCCAAAGCCTCAGTCATTTACCCATTCGAATTCATGTTCTTTGAATTTGGAGCTAGTTGGCCTGCTAGACAGCACTGTGGATCAGTCTTGGCTGGTCCACATACTTGTCGGCTAGTCTAGTTTGGTACTGATGAGACAACTGGGGTGATGTGACAGTTTCCCCAGCCCAGAAAGGGTTCAGAGGACACTCGAACGTAGGCAGGCTTCTTGGGTCCTGGCTTGAAGCTGAGCCATCACAGTGATAAGCCCAGAGCCAGAGAAAAAGAAGCTGCAGTTACACAGCAAGGGCAGGGAGCCTAAAGCCACAGGAGGGACCAGTGACGGCTCATCTCGATTGCCAACTTGGTGGGATTTAGAATCACTATGGAAACAGAAGACCTCTGGGCACATGCATGAGGATGTTTCCAGATTGTGTTAACTCAAGAGGGAAGATGCACTCTGAATGAGAGTGGTCCCAACTGATGGGCTGGGGTCCTGGACTGAATAAAATGGAGACAGTAAGCTGAGCGCCAGCATCCATCTCTCTCTGCTTCCTGACTGTGAATACAATGTAACCAGGGCCTCACCCTCGTGCAGCCATGCCTTCCCCACAATGATGACTGTTTCTTGGAACTGTGAGCTAAACAAACCCTTCCTTCTTCAGTTACTTTTTACAACTGGTTGTAGCAATGAGACAAGAGCCTAACACAGACCCTAACACCCCATTTAAAGGCTAGTGTTTAAAAAAAATGGACATTTTTTGGCAAAGATTCAGAGCTACTGGAACTCTCAAATATGACTTATGGGGCTGGTGAGATGGCTCAGTGGGTAAGAGCACCCAACTGCTCTCCTGAAGGTACGGAGTTCAAATCCCAGCAACCACATGGTGGCTCACAACCATCAGTAACAAGATCTGACGCCCTCTTCTGGAGTTTCTGAAGACAGCTACAGTGTACTTACATATAATAAATAAATAAATCTTAAAAAAAAAAAAAAA
>NC_034612.1:15086648-15103559 GCF_900095145.1 Mus pahari | reverse complement strand
AAAAAAAAAAAACAGAAAAAACAGAAAAACCCTAACAAAATAAATACATATGATGAATCTCTTTTAAAAAAAAAATGACTTATGGGATTGCCAGAGGGAAGAACACTGAGAAACAGCCAGGCTGGAACCTCTGATTAAACAGTGACTCTGTGAGTGGCAGGCAGAAGCCATGGAAGGGGACTCTGTGCAAATACCTTCAGGCCACGATTGATGACGTTATGCCATCTTTTTATAACCAGCCCAACTGTTCATCAACTGGTGAGTGGACAAGCAGACTGCAGCATGTCCTTCCATGGAAGACTGATCAGCAGGACCCAGGAGTGGACCTGTGACACACACAAGGACACACATGACTCAAGCATCATGCCACATGCGAGGCTGCCTGCGGGGGCCCAACTCTAGGAAATACTAGAGGAGGCAGTGTTCTAATGAGGAGGCAGAGGTAACTTGTGCTCCAGCTCTTGGCGGCGGTGGTACTTGTGGCCTTTGGTCAGAGAAAACAGAGAGATAAGAAAAGAGAGATAAAAGCCAGGTGGTGGTATTTAAGTCCCAGCCCTGGGGAGGCAGAGGCAGGCAGGTTTCCCTGATCTACAGAGCGAGTTCCAGGATAGCCAGGGCCATGCGGGGACGCCCTGTTCCTAAAAACAAAAACAAACTAATAAAAAAAGAAGAAGAAAAGAAAAAGGTGTCAAATGGGAATATTATAGTGTGTACCCTAGCAGAGGGCTCTGAAAAAGGTCAGGGACACCCTGCCCAGAGCCTGCCTCTCTCAGAGGAGACCCCACCCAGAGCCTGCCTCTCTCAGATGCCCTCTGAGGTCTTCTGAGATGAAAGGGGCATGATGACCCCAGGGACTGGGAACCAAATGGTCCAACCTCAGGGAATCACAATCCAGAGCCATGTTCTCACTCGGCAGTCCAGGGAGGTTGAGGAAGCCACCATTGCAAAATGAGAACCAGCAAAGCCCCCATACCTCGTAACATGAAAGCAAACCAACTTGGGCCTCCGGCTTTGCTGGAGTGTCCCCTTGTACCCTGTCACCCAGGTAAGAATGTGGAATTGCACTGCGGGCCACAGCTTCCAATCAGCTCAGAGTCTGGCTTGTCACAGCAGGCTTTCTTGACCCTTGACTCTGGCTGGGACAGGATGGTGGCATCAGTCTGGGGTCACTGCCACAGGCAAAGTGTCCAAAGAATGAAGTGGTCCAACCTGAGCCCAGTGAGGAAAGACATCTACCTTCCACGGCTGACTTGGCACCCTGTAGCCTCCCTTGGGCTTCCTGGTACATCCTTTCTAGAATGTACAGAGTGTTTTAGACACCCGAGAGATGCACAGGCTACTTGACGACACGTCCCTCCTCAGAATGATACAGAAATAAAATATTTAAATCCTGAGAGACCCTTGGGGGTCTAGTTGATTTGCTCCTTCTAATCATCTTGCCCTAAGGTGGCAGGGACCACCCTAGATATGGCATTATTCACCCCCATATGGGTTTTATTTGGCAACTACCTGATTAAGTTCTACCCACACTACCCAGTGTGTGTGTGTGTGTGTGTGTGTGTGTGTGTGTGCATGCTAGCCTCCCCAGCACTGGAAAGGCAGAGAGAGAAAGAACCCTGGGGCTTCCAGGCCAGCTAGTCTAGTCAAATCTGTGAGCACCAGGTTCAGTGAGAGACTGGACCTCAAAAAATGAAGGTATCGCCGGGCGTGGTGGCGCACGCCTTTAATCCCAGCACTTGGGAGGCAGAGGCAGGCAGATTTCTGAGTTCGAGGCCAGAGTGAGTTCCAGGACAGCCAGGGCTACACAGAGAAACCCTGTCTCGAAAACAAACAAAACAACAAAAAAAAATTAAGGTTATCGAGTGACTGAGGAGGACACCAAGCGTCAGTGTCCGACCCCAGCATGCGTGCACACACACATTATTTTTTCTTCTAGTGGGAGACACCGTTCTACACGCCATTCTAGATTTTTCCTTTGCGCTGATGTGCCTGTCATACAGCGTGGGTTTCATTTGTCATTTAGATGGTAAGTTTTACCAATTGCAGCTAGGTACACAGAGCATTGCCCAAGGCATCTTTAATCCCATACACTCCAGCCCAAGTCCTGGCCTCACTGGCCATTGTCTGTGATTTCCAGTTAGTTTGTGGGATAAAGCAGAATTCTCCTTTTAGGACACAGAGCCTGACGGGTCTGGGGCCTCATCTACCTCCCTACACCTGTTACCTCTATGCCAGCCACCCTGGCTCTCCTCCCTGCCAGCTCTTGCCCCGGGACCTTTGCCCATGCATACGTATCTGGGATATCATTTCTTGACTTTGTCGCCTGGTCACCTCCTTCCATCCTCTGGGTGGGAGCTCAGACGGAAGACAGCCGTCCACTGGATCTCCCCTCCCACCCCGCCAGTGAGATGGAACTTATGCATCCTGAGGGTCCCCCGCCCTGTGCTGCTGCGTGCTCCACACCCCTCACCATCCGATCCCCTGCGGCTTAATTGACTTCAAGATGGAACCTCAGTCCAAGAATAACACAGGTAACAGGATGTCTCGGGGCACTTTTATGGACTGTGAATACCTTCCCCTGTGGCCTCGAGGCAAGGCTCCAGAACGCAGTTCTAGGTAGCTCTTCTGCAAACGTCCGTGTTCTTGAGGGGCTGATGGAAGGGGATGCCATCCCTACCTTGATGTTAGGCTGTCTCCTGGGGCCCGAGGGGACACCTGTCAGGGTCAGCAAGTTAAGGAGGGAGGGCACTGTGTCAGGAGGTGGGGACACTAGAGCCACAGCGGGGCTGTGAGCTGCATTCGGTCCTGTGGATCCAGCAGACGTTGGGAACCAGTGTTCTGCATTTAGACCAAGGCGCTCTGGGGCCTGGCCAGGGAGGTAGGCAGTGATGATGGCTTAGCCCACCGGTCAGAAGATGCCACCCCAACCAAATCATGGTGCCGTGGGGCCGGAGGTTCTGTTTTTGCACTGCATTTTTAAAAACTTGTGTGGTGTGTATGTGTGTGTGTGTGTGTGTATCTATGTATGTGGAGGTATGCACGCATGTGCACACCCATATGTGTGTGCGTGTAAGGCTCAGGTGTGTTCCTCAGGCTTCATCCACCATGGTTTTGAGACAGAGTCTCTCAGTGACCTGGAAGTGTGACAGTGTCTTTTGCAGGTATGCAGCACACAACTTCCACGACTGTTGATGCTGACCTTGGCTACAGCCTATATCCCTGGCATCTGGCGACGGCTGAATATCTCTGCCACTCGTGGCCAGCCAGTCACAAAGTGTGTGAGATTGATGTGGCAGGGCCAAAGCACTGTGCGACACGCTTAAGGTCTATGCCTTGTTCTCCTGAGCAGGGGAATCAGACACCCAGCGAGGGGACTGTGGAGTGACGACTGCTACAAAACAGGGCTATCTAACCAGAGGTGATGACATAGGAGCAAGGTGGCCAGGGATGGTCTTTCCAGCAAAGGGACATCTGGGCACTGGCTTAAAGAATGAGCGGGGCTGGCTTGGTGGTTAAGAGCACCGGCTGCTCTTCCCAGTGTACCTGAGTACGGTTCCTCGCACCAGCTCACAACTCAGCTCACAACTGCCTGAAACTCAAGCTTCAGTGGACCTGACGCCCTCTTCTGGCCACTATTGGCACTGCGCTCACATGCTCCTATCCACACAGATACACATACACATATAACTTAAATCATGAGAGAGAGAGAGAAAGAGAGAGAGAGAGAGAGAGAGAGAGAGAGAGAGAGAGAGAGAGAACCCTGGGTACCAGGAAGTGTAGGGCTTAACCGTTACACTCTGTTACTCCTGAGGGTGGGCCTGGAGACACACCCTTTCCCCCCCCCCCAGACCTGGCATCTCTGTTACACACATCTTTTTATTTTATTATTTATAGATGTTCTTTTTCTTTGGTAAGCTATCATAAAGCCTCATTTGGGAAAGAGTTGGGAACTATGGATAAAGACTTTATTCATCCGGGCTGCACACTGTGTGTGCGCAAGGCCTGGACACCACAGGTCCCTGAGCCCCCCAGCTTGTAAAGGCAAGCAGACCCAAAGGAAAACAGACCTGTGGTTCATTTCTGATAATTAACTCGGGGGGCCAGAAAGAAAAACAGCGGTATCTGCAGGCTGGCTAATTACTCTCGGGAAGCTGACGTTGCAACTCTGTGCGCATAAAGGAGACCACGTTACTCCTCCCTGGGTGATACCTGTCCTCACCCTGGGAGGAGTGACACCCCTGCTTTCTAAAGGAAAGGGGACCCAGCAATACCAAACCGACTGCTGACAGCTTGAGAAGCCTCTGTGGGCTGGTGGCTGTCACTTTCCCCGTTGCGGGGGCCATCATCTTCCTCTCCGTGTGCGATTAACCGAGCCCACGGCAGCCTGCCATGAATTTGTAGGTTCACTGGGAAGTTTCCAGAGTCAGGGTGCAAGGGGACACCCCTTGCATCCAATACACACTCTAAAAGGCTCTGGTGACAGTTACAGGGTGGAGGGAGAGAGGCCAGATGAGGGAACCCCGCGCAGCCCCTTCTGGTTGCCTGCTGAATGTGACCACCCAGCAAGGGCAGGGGCCCAGCAGAGGAGAGCCGCCTGTGACCTTTGGTCCTAGTGCCATAAGGAGTGAGTTCTGTGCTTGGAGACCTATTCTTGGGTGTTCCGTTCAGCTGAACCACCACAGAATTCTGGTTTCCCCACAAGTCTCAGTTGGTAAAGAAGACTCAGTGTCATGATGCTACCAGCGGAGAAACGGAAACAGCTCAGACATCCACTACGGAATCTGTCTAGATTCCATCTCGGGAATCTTGCTGGTCCCACAGCCTCTCACTGACCGTGTGCCCTGTGGCTAATGCCCAGATCATTCCCAGGGCCATGCTAGCTGCATTGGGGCTGGGCGGATCTGAGCTCCAGGGGCAGTAGGGACTGGAGCCAGGGTGGGCTCACAGGATGACCTGGGGGTCATGACCTTGTACCTTGTAATGTCTCAAGAGCCCGATGTCCCATGTTCTTGGACTCCTATATTGGGTGGCGGCTGGCCTGACCAAGTGAGCATGTTCAGCTAAGAATCCGATATTCTAGGGCTTCTCTTTCTCAGAGATCACTGGAATAAGGGTGCCAACAATCTCCTCTTGCCCTTTGTGCTGGCACTGGGTTCAGCAGGCAGCCAGATGTTCCCAAACTGCAGGGAAGCAACACCACCCCTCTTTTGACAGCAGCCAGCACACAAGGTCCCCCAGGGCCTCACCTCACAGCAGACAGAACTCCGGGGAGCCAAACAAACAGGGGAAGGAAGCTGGTGACACGCTGACCCTTTGACATCCCTCTCCTGGACTCGCTCAGGGCACGGGGGACCTTTTTGCATGGCGAGAGGATTCCATTCTGGTTCTGTGGCCCAACTTCAAAGCAATTCCCATGGCCTTTGGCTTAGCTTTGATCAGCTCGCAGCTGGCTCAGACAAGCCTTTGAGTCATTTGCTGCTGGGAAGGGAGTTTGTCACCCAGATGGTGGAGGAGCCTGAGAAGCGGGAGGCTAGCCCACTTCCCACAGAGAGGCGGCTTCCGGTGCGGTGGCTGATATAACCATGGTCGGACGTAAAACATCCTCAGGGGTCACGAATGGTGGGTACCTGGTGCCTAGGATGCCGAGTGCATTAATCTACTCTTTTTTTGTTTGTTTGTTTGTTTGTTTGTTTGTTTTTCGAGACAGGGTTTCTCTGTGTAGCCCTGGCTGTCCTGGAACTCACTTTGTAGACCAGGCTGCCCTCGAACTCAGAAATCTGCCTGCCTCTGCCTCCCGAGTGCTGGGATTATGTTAATCTACTCTTAATAGAAGGTTCTTGAGGAATAGAAAGAAGACCAAGCATCGGGGAAACAAGAAGTGAGTCTCCATGGTGATGGGCTCAGTCCACATGGATGCTGCCCAGCGTGGCAGCCACTGGTCACCCGTGGCTGGTGTGTGGTTGAGACATGGACCCTGAGGTTGGGAAGCAAATTATTTCTCTAAATTTAGACTTTATAGTAAATAACCGGGGTTGCCCACAGTGACCGTGTGTTCAGCAGCATCACACCAGAGGCAGGTGACAGAGCCGCTCGAACAGCTCCCCCAGAAGGCATGGCGACATCCCCGGAGCTTTCTGCTCTCTTAGATCAGCAAGTCATTTAGAGCTGCCGAGCTCACTGGGACCTCGGATGGGTCGCTTCCAGGGTTTGGCTGTTATAGCTCAAGAAGTTGACATCCATGAAGAGGGGATTTTAAAAAAAAAAAGCAGCAGCAGCAGCAGCAACAACAACAACACCCACAACTTGAAATGCTTCTAAAAACGTGGGCCAGCTTTGGTTCAAATAGCAATGTTACCTGTGTCCACTACAGGCATCCAGCATGTGGGTTACAACGGCCTTGGGCCAGCCTAAGAGTGTCTTCCCAGGATCTTGGAACTCAGATTGAGGCCCCAGCCCTCTGAAAACAGGTCCCCCAACCCACCCCACACCTCTGCCCCTGCCCCGTGTTTTTCTTTCTGTCTGATGGATGTTCTTGCGGTGCTTAAAGCAAACTATCTCTTGGCAGGTGCAAGACCCAAAAGGAATACTATTCAGCCCTGAAGAAGACCAAGGTAGGAATCCTGGGGGAACAGGGGGTAACATGGGTGGGTCTTTTTTTTTTTTTTTTTTTTTTGGTTTTTCAAGACAGGGTTTCTCTGTATTGCCCTGGCTGTCCTGGAACTCACTCTGTAGACCACGCTAGCCTCGAACTCAGAAATCCGCCTGCCTCTGCCTCCTGAGTGCTGGGATTAAAGGCGTGTGCCACCATGCCCGGCGGGTGGGTCATTTTTAAAAAGTCAAGCTAAGAAGGTGGAGAAAATGATTGGAATCTGATACCCCAGTACAGATGAAGAGGCCAGGGGCTCATCACCTAGGCTGTGATGTCTTGTGTCTCCACCCCTGGGGCTGCTGGTTAGAGGTGTGTGCACCTTTGCCAAAACTTACCCACTGTAGGTGCCCAGTGGTGTATCTTACAATATTTAATTGACCTGTCTGTAAAAAATGTCTTAAAAAATTAAAATCTCTTAAGGTATGAGCCCCAGCCGAGCTCCCCTCCCTTGCTGCACTTCTTTTCTTAAATTAATTTTTAATTAATTTTTAAATTAATTAATTGTTAAGTGTACATTGGTCTGTGTGAGGGTGGCAGAGTCCCTGGAACAGGAGTTGCAGACAGTTGTAAGCTGCCATGTGAGTGCTGGGAATTGAACCCAGGTCCTCTAGAAGAGTATTCAGTGCTCTTAACCGCTGAGCCATCTCTCCCGCACCTGCACTTCTTTGTTTTGTTTTGTTTTTATTTTTCAAGACAGGGTTTCTCTGTATAGCTCTGGTTGTCTTGGAACTCACTTTGTAGACCAGGTTGGCCTCAAACTCAGAAATCCGCCTGCCTCTGCCTCCCAAGTGCGGGGGATTAAAGGCATGCACCACCACACCCGGCTGCACTTCTTATTTTTATCTGATGTTCAGCAGGTGCCTGCATAGCTGCCTAGCAAGATCCAGTCCCAAAACAACACAGCTACAACAAATAATGAAGAACACAGGGGCTGGCAACATGACTTGGCAGAGAAAAGGGCTTGCTGCCAAGCGTGACTCACTGAATCCCGTTGTCCTCAAGCTCCACATATATCCACACATGGGTACACATACGTTCCCTCTCCACACATCCTCCAGCTTTGTAGTTCATGGCTTCTCTCCATCCAGTGCTTTCTTCGCTATGCAGTTCCTATGACATATTTCAGCCTGTCCATTTATACTTGTCCCGCATGGACTTTCAGGGTCTTATTACAAAGTCGCTGCACACACCTTTAATCTCAGCACTCTGGAGGCAGAGGCAGGTGGATCTCTGTCAGTTTGGGGCCAGCCTAGTCTACATGGCAAGTTCCAGGCCAGCCAGGGTTACATAGTGAGATCCTATCTTAAAAAAACAAGAACATGAGGGGCAGTGGTGGCACACACCTTTAATCCCCACACTTGGGAGGCAAAGGCAGGCGGATTTCTGAGTTTGAGGTTAACCTGGTCTACAGAGTGAGTTCCAGGACAGCCAGGGCTATACAGAGAAACCCCATCTCGGAAAACAAAAACAACCAAACCAAACCAAACAAACAAACAAAAAAGAACAGACAAATATTTTTAAAAAATGAAGAAAGCAAAAAGAAAGAAAGTCATTGTTTACAGCAATGTAAACTGAAGTGTTCCCTGTTTCCCAGAAGTATTACAGTTCCCAGGGGACCGTAGGACACCGCTGTCTGTGATTCACCCGACGGCTTGCTCCTAGAGGTGAGCCACCATCTTGGAAAAGAGTTCACATTCCCACTGGCCATCCAACATTAGCGTGAGTGGCTTCCAGAGGGTTCCAGGCCAGAGTCCTCCAAGGACATCCCAGAGAGAGAGCCTTAGATGGCCATGGACTGAGGAGAGCTGGCCTCAGCCCTCCTGTCACTCCCTCGACCTAGGCGGGGATGCTATCGTACACAGCAAAAGCTCCCAAGACCACCACACGCTGCCAGCCTATACTCAGGTTCTCACATCAGGCCACAGCTGCTTCCTGTGCCAACATCCTGCTCAGGGGCACGGCTCCTCTGGGATATCGGGGCCACACCAGCCCACCCCCAATGTACACACACACACACACACACACACACACACACACACACATGCCCTTCCCACAAAGCTGCTTTGGGATGGAAAGCGGGCCCAGATCTGCCCAGTGCCAGGAGAGGCGAGCCACGCCCCTGGGCGGGTTCATGCAGAGGACTGAAGGGAACAAGGGCGCAGTGTGGATCCGGCTGGCAGGCTCCTGATGCTACGTGAGAAGCCCTGAAAACAGCCTTGTGGCCAGCCAGGTACCTCCCTGCCCCCGGCTCCCTCACTTTCAAACCAGCCATGGTTTTGGAATCATGGGAAATGCCAGGGCCTGCCCAGTGTTGACCCAAGGCTGTGAACACAGACTCTGTGTGTCCTGTGGCAGGGAATGGAGTCTTGGTGTTTATGGGGAAGCAGGTTGACGGTGCAGGCCACTCTGTAGAAGCTTCCAGAAAATACTTGTGCATCTGCCGGCGGCCACTGGGCACCGTTTCAGGGGTATGATATTGGACACCCACAGGCATTTCCTGGCATCCCGATGCGTGCACGGTGCAGTCGGATGGGAAGTGAGCCACGGATTGGGGCCGAGCAAAATGTCCCTGGGAAGGTCACAAGGTGAGAATGTGACAGAAAAGGACTTCAACACAAGAGAGCTAAAAAAAACAGGAACATACTGGGTACCTCTGATGGAAGACAGGTGGTCTGAGACACCTGTCATTCATCCGGCTGAGGCTGGACCAGCAGGTACCAGGCACTGGGCTAGAAGGAGATGGACAACAATTCGTAGAAGTGAGGAGTTGAGCATTACGTTGTCCTCGGTGACATCGGGTCAGTCGGTGACATCGGGTCAGGCGGTGACAACATTCAAAGCAAGCGAGAAAAACTGGAGCAGGAGGAAAGAGGTTAAAGTGTGCGGCACGTGCCAGGCCACGGGTAACGTCTGGGCAGAAGTAAAGAACGGGGCCAGGTGCCTGTCTGGGGACCTTTCCCACGAGAGTCCAGCACAGACCCATAGGAGGTAACGCTACCCTGGTCGTTGGCTACAGCGGTCAGCAGCGGGAAAGCCAGGCCAGGCTTAAGAAGTGCCCAACCCCTCCTCCCCGTGCCACCCTGCTTCATGCCATCCCAGCCCACACTAGCACTGAGTCCAGTGCGTGCTGCCGCCACTTGCTTGGAGGCCACGGTTCCCAGACTGCTTGATCCCATCTGCTACCGCAGTCCAAAGTCCCATATAGGATCTCGTTACTATCTAAGCCACACACCTCTGTACCCTTAAACTTCACAGCCACACTTTGGTGGCTTCGGTACTTTGGGACCCTCACTCTGAACCCTAAATCTGTTCTTCAAAGGTCCCTGCAACCCTGCCACTCTCCTGCGGTGGTGGCGCCTTGCAGACACTACTGTGCACATGCGCGCGCGCATGCACACACACACACACACACAGAGCCAACATGGCTGCCGAAGAATCCTCCACATATTGATTTGGCCTTACTGTTTACTTGAGAGTTCGCAATTGCATCCCAAGTACAAAGCCACTGCCCTCTCTGGTAATCCTAGGTAACACAGGGTGGAGAGTTGTCTGAATGAGAGGGTTCAGACGGTGGCCCACATGATTTGTCCTAATCCTGCCTTGTGAGGTCTGCTGGCCTAGGGCGGGGTTGACTCGAAGGTCTGATTCTATTGGGTCACGCTGGAGACAGACTTTGAAGTACAGCTCAGCCCACCTTCATCCCCACAGTTCTCCCAGAGAATGCCATTCTTGGGCTGGTGAGAAGGCTCAATGGGTAAAGGTTCTTCAAGCCTGATGACTCGAGTTCAATCCCCAGGACTCAGCCCCTCTACGTTGTCCTCTGACAGCCACACTGGTGCTGTGGTGTGCGCATCCCCCCGCCCCCCCCCCAAAAAAACCCTGATTCACTACATAAAAAGGAGAATTCCATTATCCTTGTTGGGAGGCCTTTATGAAGCACTGTGCCCAGTTGTTATATTTTGGATTTTTTTGTCAATAAAAACTTATATGTCCTTCCCTTCACCTATGCGAACCTATATGCTGGGTGGTGTGGTGATACAATGCTTTTAATTCCAGCACTTAGGACTCAGAGGCAAGCAGATCTCTGAGTTCAAGGCCAACCTGGGCTACAGAGTGAGTTCCAGGAAAGCCAGGGCCACACAAAAAGCCTGCTTTGAAAACCCAAAAATGATAGATAGAAAGAATGATAGATAGATAGATAGATAGATAGATAGATAGATATAGATAGATAGATAGATAGATGGAGAGAGAGGGGGGAGGGAGAGGAAAGATTGATGAATGGATGGATGAATGGCTAGGTAGATGACTGGCTGGCTGGATAACTGGACAGATGGACGGATGGACAGAAAGACAATGGATAAATGGATGTATGAAAGAATTAATGGACAGATGGATGGATGGATAGACAAATGGGTAAGTAGATGACGGATGATGGATGGATGGACAGATGGGTAAAGGGTGGGTGAATGATGTATATATGGATGGATGGATGGATGGACAGACAGATGGATAAATGTATGAATGAATGGATGGATGGATGGATGGATGGATGGATGGATGGATGGACAGACAGATGGATAAATGTATGAATGAATGGATGGATGGATGGACAGACAGATGGATAAATGTATGAATGAATGGATGGATGGATGGACAGACAGATGGATAAATGGATGGATGGATGGATGGATGGATGGATGGATGGATGGATGGGAGGGTGGGCGACCCTGCCTAGTTTCTATCCATTCCGCTAGAACCCCCTCACCTCTCTCTCTGGCTCACCCAGCCTGCAGGCTCAGTGTCCCCCTCCCTCCTCTGGACTAGCTCCCAGAGCCTGCGCCCATCCCCACACCACAGTTCCTGTGTGTTCCCTGCCTGGCAGCAGGAGCCACCCTCTCCTGCCAGCTCGCTCTTGACATCTTGAAGCTCGGCTGGGCCCCTCCTCGCCCAGGCTCTTTGATGGAGGAGAGAGAAGGCGCTCTGTGGTGTTTGGAGTCTGGCCTGTCTAGTCTGCCCCTGGGCTCCCATGACAAGCTCCGTCTGTGCTGACGGTCGACGCTCTTTCAGCCCGGGCCGCTGGCTCCTCGGCATCGAGGCCACGGGTTTACCCCACACCTGAGAAAACAAGGCTGGAGCTGCATGCGGCTGATAAAGCAGTCGAGAGGCAGAGGCTGCGCATGCGCCGGCCTTCGGAGCCGGACACTGGGTCCTTTGTGCTCTTTCCCAACCCTGTTGCCCACTGGGAGCAGCGAACAGAAAACGCTCTCACCTCTGTGGGGCTGAGCAAGCCAGGTTGGCTGTGTTTGCTCAGGAGCAACATGAAGGGGCTGTTGTCTGCAGCCCTGGAAGCCAGGCAGGTATCAGCGAGCCTTAAGGACGGCCGGGAGAACCCGGAGCTCAGCAGCCAGGAAGGGGGCGGCATTGTTGGAAGTCAGGCTGTGTGCCTTTCCTTCGGTCCAAGCTGGGTAACGCAGTGGCTCTCAGATCGGATTCCATCTCGCAAGCAGTATTTGACTCCATTCCGAGGTCGGAGACGGACTCTCTTCCTCGGTAGACTCATGAGTGAGTCAACTGTCCGGCACCACCCACGGCTCACGGACTACTGAGTGGTGGATTCTAGAAGGCAGAAAGGGCTCTGCCCTCTAAAATTATCAAAATAAATCGGGGCCCTATAGACAGATGGGCAATTAAAAATCTTGGTCCCACAGGTGGAGAACTCCTGACCATCTCAGGAGGATTACACTTAGCTCAGCCCTAAGTTAACTGATATCCGTCCATCTGTCCGTTTATCTGTGGGGACTCTTGGACTCTATGGTCCTACATCTCGACTTGACCGTGGGACTCAGCTCAGACGATACCCTGCAGCTTGACTCTGTACTGACACTTATTCCCACATGGACTCTTCGCACTGTATATAAGCCTTGGACATCTGCCTTTCTTTCTTTCTTTCTTTCTTTCTTTCTTTCTTTCTTTCTTTCTTTTCTTTCTTTCTTTTTTTTTTTCTGAGACAGGGTTTCTCTGTATAGCTCTGGCTGTCCTGGAACTCACTCTGTAGACCAGGCTGGCCTCGAACTCAGAAATCAACCTTCCTCTGCCTCCCAAGTGCTGGGATTAAAGGCGTGCTCCACCACGCCCGGCGACATCTGCCTCTCGTGTGACTTCGAAACCACATGAATCCTGCTGTGGCTTCGTTAACTCTTTGCATGATTCTGTAACCTGCATAGATAGATAGATAGATAGATAGATAGATAGATAGATAGATAGATAGATAGATAAGTAGATAGATAGATAGATAGATAGATAAGTAGATAGATAGATAGATAGATAGATAGATAGATAGATAGATAGATAGATAGATAGATAGATAGACAGACAGATAGATATAGAAAGAAGATGGATGGATGGATGGATGGATTTATTGATTTATTATGTGGTTGGCTGTACAGTAAGATCTGAGAGCTAAAACCAACAGTTAGGATCAGAGTGGAAGAACCTAGGCTTGCCTCAGCCATCTCTCAAGGGAGACTGAGACTATTTGGTAAATTGCAGCCGACAGAACTGAAGTAGCTTGGGATTTTATTGTTATGACATTAAGGAAAACACACAAAGGTGTCTGTCTGTGTTTCTGACAGCGAGCTCATGGCCGTATACCGTGGGGAGAATACGTAAGTTAGTGTCCCAGATGTCCCCGGGTTGGGTGACTGAACAGGGAGGGTACAAAGCTGAACAGAGAGGGGCGTGCCCTCTGAGTGAGCTCCGCCTGGCTGCTGTCACACTGGGCCCCCCGAGCAGTGCAAGGAGAGAACTATGGGCCCCTTGCAGTCCTGGTTGGTTAGGCCAAGGCAAGTGTGGGCTCCAGAGTTGTGGGCTGGGGCAGATCACAAAGAACTGTGGGCCACATGAGGACTAGGGTCATATCTCATGGTTTACACTAATGGGGGACTCTGGGATCATAAGGAGGGGTGCTACATCCATCCTTCCTAGGTCTAGTTCAGGAGGTAGAATCGTGGAGAAGTGGGACCTGGCTGGAGGGAGCAGATCCCTGGGGGAAGGTCCTTGGGGACTACATGTTGTCCTGTCCCTTCCTGCCTGCCTCTCTGCTTCCCACCCACCATGAGGTGAGCGGTCCTGGTCCCCAAATTCCTCAAAGGCTGTCTGCAGCCACCTTGGGCCCACAGCCGACTGGGGACCCAAAGCCCTGAGACCATGGGCAAAACTAAATCTTCCCTGAAGTAGTCTGGTGCTGGCATTTGTCACAGCAATGAAGGCCTAACGCAGACCTCCAGGTTAGATGCCAGACCACACAGGGGCCCCGGGCAGCAGTGGTCACTGCCTGACCCAAAAGTGAAGCGACCTCAGCCCATCCAGCCCAGAGTCACCCCTGAATATGGACTGGATGTTGGGGTGTCATGATGAACCCAGTTTTACTTAGAAACACACAAGAACAATGGTCCAGAGGTGTGACACACTGTAGGCTACAGTAGGGGACACAGTCCAGACAGGGCTCTGTGTCACCTGTCTTCCTACCATTTACCAGGCATCATGAATGGAACCCCACACGGACATGGGGGGCACTGCATGCGTACTCCCAGGTATGGGTAGTTAGCAGACCCCGACTGCAGGTAGACTGTGGGTGGCTGCGTCCCAGGCGGCAACAGATGCTGGCAGGTATGGAGCCACTGCGGGTAAGGGGAGGAACACATCTTATTTGGGTATGAGTGTTAAAACAACCCACACTTGGCAAACAGACAGTATGTAAATCAGCGGTTCTCAACATGTGGGTTGAGACCCCTTTGGAGGGTGGGGTCAAAGGACTCGTTCACGGGGTTTGCATATCAGATATTTAAATAATGACTCATAACCGTAGCAGTTACAGTTATGAAGAAGCAACAAAAATAAATACTTTTAGGCTTGGAGATCACCGTATAAGGGACTGTATTAAAGGAAGCCTGAGAACCACTGATATAAATGCTGTCTTTTCTTGTTTTCAGGTTTTTTTTTTTTTTTTTTTTTTTGGTTTTTCAAGACAGGGTTTCTCTGTATAGCCCTGGCTGTCCTGGAACTCACTTTGTAGACCAGGCTGGCCTNTTTTTCAAGACAGGGTTTCTCTGTATAGCCCTGGCTGTCCTGGAACTCACTTTGTAGACCAGGCTGGCCTCGAACTCAGAAATCCACCTGCCTCTGCCACGCCTGGCTCTTGTTTTCACTTTTAAAAGTACCATTTGTGTATTTTTTTAAATTGCAACACGTGCATGCACATGTGTGTGCGTGTGCGTGCGCGTGCATGTGTATGTGTGCATGTGCGTGTGTGCATGCGTGTGCGCGTGTGCGCGTGTGCGTGTGTGCGCGTGTGTGTGCGCGCGCGTGTGTGCGCACGTGTGCACGCGCACGCACCAGAGGACAACCCATAGGAGCCAATTCTCTCCTCCCACCATGTGTGGTCCCTGGGAATTAAATTCAGGTCACCAGGCTTTGTGGTATCTATACCTACCAGGCCATCAAATTAGTACTGCTTTTATTTTTGAGATGAGTCTCAAAGTTCTGGCCTGAAACTCATGGCAATCCTCCTGCCTCAACCTCTCAACTGCTGGGATGGCAAATGTGTGCCATTGCACCTGACAATTTTTTTTTCAACCTTTCTCGACTGTCTCCACCATCTTCACAGCCCTCTCTAGAAAATGTTCTTCTTGCCCGGGCAGTGGTGGCACATGCCTTTAATTCTAGCACTTGGGAGGCAGAGGCAGGCAGATTTCTGAGTTCGAGGCCAGCCTGGTCTACAGAGTGAGCTCCAGGACAGCCAGGACTACACAGAGAAACCCTGTCTCAAAAAAACAAAAAAAGAAAGAGAGAGAGAGAGAGAGAGAGAGAGAGAGAGAGAGAGAGAGAATATTCTTCTTAGCCCCATTCTACAGATAAAGAAACTGAGGCAGATAAAGGGTCCAGAGTCACATATGAAGCCTATGTGGGAGCCTGGACTCCAATCCAGTTGTCTAGCGACCAGAGCGTGTCTCTTAGTGGTACACAGGAAAGAGACGAGCAGATGTGGTGAAGGACTTGGGAGATGAGTGTCAGGATCTCCTCCTGCCTGCCACATCTGGACAGAGGAGCCTCTCAGTTCTCCCCTGTCCTCTCCTTGACCCCCAGAAGCTGTCACCTAGCCACACAGATGGCATCTGGGCTCCTGGCAGAGCCATCTCCCATCCCTAGTGCAGGACAGCCCACTGGTCCCATTTTTCAGCTCTAGCGGCGCCGGCCCTGCCCACTCCAGGAAATCCTGCTGCTATTTTCAGAAAGCTGATGGCTTTTTTTCTGGTCCTTCACAGCGCCTGACAGATGGCCACAGATTTGTACAGTGCATTTCCACGGCAGTGTCCGAGGCTTTCCAACTGGGTTTTTCCTGCTCCATCAGGCACTGCAGCCAGATTTGTTCCTTCAGTAAATATTTAAGGAAAGCCTGTTGTGCACAGGGCTCAGCGCTAGGCGCCAGGAGAGGTATCAAATGGCGTTTATTGGATATGTATCACGCAGAGGGGCAGGAGACGGCAGGTAGGACCTGCGCCATTCTGAGTGCCACTCGGTCCCCCGGTGGACCGCGTTAATGAGTAGTTCTTTGCACACAAGCCCAGCACGCCAGCACCCTCTGGGATGTGTGCCTGCGGCTCCATCCCATGACAGTGCAGAAACACGTCAAAGCTTTGGCGAATCTTGCTGCTTTCAAGAGAAGAGAGCTGACGGCTCAGAGGGAAACCCTATGTCTGCTCTGCAAAAGAATCTCTGTGCCAAAGTCAAGCACAGGAGATCACCAGCTGAGAGAGAGGCCCAGGAAACATGGCCCAGTCCTGTAGCCACCCGGTCAACTGTCGCAGACCTAAAGCCATGCCTGTCTGGGGAACAGACTCCCCTTGGGCCTCAGTGTTCCATCTGTAGGAGATACCGACAGTCACTGAGCAGGCAGACTTTTCTGTCTCTTCAAGGTTATCAAGAGCTCAGCTTAAGAGGATCAAAGGTCGGGGCCGGTGAGATGGCTCAGTGGGTAAGAGCACCCTGCTGCTCTTCCGAAGGTCCAGAGTTCAAATCCTAGCAACCACATGGTGGCTCATAACCATCCGTAACAAGATCTCTTCTGGAGTGTCTGAAGACAGCTACAGTATACTTACATATAATAAATAAATAAATCTTTAAAAAAAAAAGATGTACTCCAGAAAACCAAATAACCCCATTAAAAAATGGGGCACAGTACTAAGCAAAGAATTCTCAACTGA
>NC_034612.1:15078308-15086643 GCF_900095145.1 Mus pahari | reverse complement strand
AAAAAAAAAAAAAAAAAAGAGGATCAAAGGTCTTGGACATGTTTTGTAAGAAATGCTTAGGGTCAGGGGTCCCAGGACCCTTGCACTGGCTAGCAGACAGTCCTACTCAGTGACAGGCGGAGGATTTGAAAGGATATATGCACTCGCTATTTTGTAAGAAAACCCAAAAAGCTGATGTCTTCATGTAAGAAATTATATTTTTTTTAAGTATTTTCTTCTAAAAGCATCTTTTACATTGGTTTTTAAATTACAGTTATTTGTGTGTGTGTGTGTGTGTGTGTGTGTGTGTGTATACATGCATGCTCATGTGTGTCCCACAGCACACATGTGGAAATAGGAAAACTCATGGAAGTCATCTCTCTCTCCTGCCATGTGGCTCCCAGAAATAGAACTCAATTTGTCAGTCTTAAAGGCAAAGCTCCACCCACTGAGACAGCTCACTGGTCCCCTAAAAGCACACTCTTTGCAACTGCTGTTGTTCTGTTGTTGTAAATATTTTATGACGTAATTTTTCAGGGCTGGAGAGATGGCTCGGCAGCTAAAAAGAGCAACGGCTGCTTTTCCAGGGGACCCAAGTTCAGTTCCCAACACCCAGGCAGCTCACAGCTACATGCAACTTCAGCACGGGGCATGTGTGTGTGTGTGTGTGTGTGTGTGTGAGAGAGAGAGAGAGAGAGAGAGAGAGAGAGAGAGAGAGAGATCTGATGCCCTCTGCTGGTCTCCACAGGGAACTGCACTCACATGTACACATAACCACCACAGATACACACACACACACTCACATACACACAATTAAAAATAAAATTAAACTTAGGATCAAATCTTTAAAATTTGTCAACAAAAGCATGTATTGAAAAAGACATTTTCTATATAAAACTTCAAACCCAGAGAAAAGCACAAATGCAGTTGTAGCCGGATGCTCCATTCTGTGGTCTGTTCTCAACCACTTTGACACCAGAGACAAACACAGCAGCCTTTCAGTGCTCTTCAACATTTTCCAGGCCCCTATGCTGATATGCCCCATGTCTTACCTCCCACAGTCTGTCCTCCAAGGGGGCTTTAGTTGGGTCTGGGCCGACAAGGATCACACTCTGAGGTCGCCTCTGGGTCACATATTAGCCAGAGGGAACACAGGTCAGCCATGAAGGTACTCTCAGGACCTAGGCTCTGGGAAGCTCACCTCTCCAGCGAGTCTTTGCTCAGCCCCAGCAGTGAATCAGCTAGCAAAGTTGTGCTTCCTACCACTAATCTTTCCTGAGGCGAAGGATCCAGGTCTCAGGCTGGAGAGATGGCTCAGAGGTTTAGAGCACTGGCTGCTCTTCCAGAGGGCCTTAGGTTCAATTCCCAGCACCTACGTGGCAGCTCACACCTGTCCGTAGTTGAATTTGCAGGGGATCTGACACCCTCACACAGACATTCATGCAGGCACAACACAAATGCACATTAATAAAAAAGAATCCAGGCTTGCCAGGTTCGGAATGCTGCCCCCCAATCCATCATCTAACAAACGATGTGGTCAGTATGTATGTACATACGCATGCAGGCATGGCTCTAAGGTCAAAGTTGCTCCACTCCCATGCAGAGGAAACCACAGGCTCCCAACGTTCGTCCCTCCTCTCTCCGGGTCCTTTTCTGTCCCGCCATACAATCTCCCCAGATTTAAGGATGAATGTGATTCTGTCCCTTCCTCCTTGCTAGGGACACCACAGCTCTGCGCAGACTGTGCAGAGAAGCCTAGCCTAGCTGACCAAAGGATCTCATAGTGTGGCATCCCCTCAGATGGCCCCAAGCTGCTGCCCCCCTCTAGACTCCCCAGCCAGCCAAAAGGAGAATGACAAGCCACACGGCACCACTAATGTCCCTCAGATGAAAGAGACTAGGGCCAGAGAGGAAGCGGGATGTAGGTATAAGAGGATAGGGTGGGGGAAGGGGAGGAAGAGCTGATTCAGGCATGATCCCCACCCCAGGAGGAAATGCCTCAGCCTCATGGGCCTGTCCAGGGGGAACAACGTGTCAGGTAGTCTTGGAGTAGACAACACGTGACACCCTACTCCAGGAAAACCTATAGAATTCAGCCGGGGAATACTCCAGTCTCTTTTTTTTTTTTTTTTTTTAAGATTTATTTATTTAGTATATGTAAGTACACTGTAGCTGTCTTCAGACACTCCAGAAGAGGGTGTCAGATCTTGTTACGGATGGTTGTGAGCCACCATGTGGTTGCTGGGATTTGAACTCCGGACCTTCGGAAGAGCAGTCGGGCGCTCTTACCCACTGAGCCATCTCACCAGCCCTCCAGTCTCTTCTATAAGCTAACTCATCACTCTTCTGGACTCTGACAGCTTTGACTTGAAGACCTGGGCACTCATTGGGCAAGGAACTTTACAGGGACCTGACAGTAGAGACCTAACATGCCCTCGGTGGCCTGACTACATGGACCTAACATGCCTACGATCCCACACTGGGCTCTGGGCAGAACGTCAGGGCAAAGGAGAAGACTCACAGGGCATCCACTCTGGCTGACCCATCAGCAGTGCCCCAGTCCTCGTGGGCACCGATCACCCAGTGAGTAGGCCATCAGCAGTGCCCTGGTCCCCGTGGGCATCAATCACCCAGTGAGTAGGCCATCAGCAGTGCCCTGGTCGCCATGGGAACTGATCACCCCGCACGTAGGCTTTGTTTCCCAGGATCTATTTTGCAGGGTGAGGGATTGAACTCAGGGCCTAACATGGCTTTGGGAAGACCTCTCCCCCTAAGCGACAGGCCCAGCTCACCTCGTTCTTGTCACCTGATCAAATATAGGTAGAGGAAGCAGTGAGAGTAAGCCGACTTCCCTAAGCTGCCCTTTGACTGCACATGTGCACACATGCCGTGGCGTGTACGTGTAAACAAATAAAAATGGTTTTTGACATATTCAAGCTGAACATCTCTGGTCACAACATTCAAAACCTAAATGTCCCAAACTTTTGTTGTTATTGTTGTTGTTGTTTTCTTTCTCTTTCTTCTCTCTCTCTCTCTCTCTCTCTCTCTCTCTCTCTCTCTCTCTCTCTCTCTCTTTCTTTCAAGCAGTCTCATTGTGTAGTCCAGGCTGGCCCAAACTTGCTATGTAGTCCAGGCTGGCCCAAACTTACTACATAGTCCAGGGCCCTGACCTCTCTTGATCCTTCTGCTTCTGTTTCCCAAATGCTGAGGTTCCAGGTGAGCATCACCACATCTTGCCAAAACCCACACTTTTCTGAGCAGTAACGTAACACCTCAAATGGAAAAATTCCACACCATGGAACCCCGCTTTGCACAGTTATTAAACAGTTGAGTAAATAAAATACTTTCTGGGAATAAGAACATTCCAGACGACGAAGAAATGACCCTTAGGTCCCTAAGCCATCTCATTGTACACACGACATGTAAATTAAGCATTCAAAAGACAGAGTTAGGGTCCTAAGTATTTTAGAGCCAGGATGCACAGTCTGCCCAGGCAGCTTTGGTGTGCACCTCTGTTCAGACTCTCCATGTCTGAATGACACCTTCACTCAGCACTCATAGTCAAGGGCTGCAAGGCTCCTGCTTACAGAGTCCCTAACCATACACACATCCTGACTGAGGCCGTTCTAATCAGCACTGTTCGTATCGGAGAGCACAAGACTTGAAGTAAGCATCATGCCAGACGCTGGTGAAAGGGGTACTTGTTCAAAGCTCGGGGCAGAAAGGAGATCCATTGCCCTGTGTGACATCATGTCCTAAAGACGTGTACTTTAGGAGCCTGTAGGACTCCACAGCTCCGTGTGTGTCAGACAGCTGTGAGGGCTTCAAGAACCTCATTTGCAGGTAGATTGCAGGACATTCACGGGGACAGATACACAAATAGTAATGCTCGGGTTCAGCACAACTCATACCTGCGTCAAGTCCATGGGTATGTGTACCCCCACACATGTATGCCCGCACACATGTAAAACATACACACACATATACACCTGTACCACACGCACTCATGGAAGTGGAGAACCAAATCTAATCTTTCATGATGACAAACTCAGAGACAGACATAAGTCAGACTGGCTGAGTCAACATGGCTGCTCTCCCCAGGCAGGTCCTTTTCTCGTTCTTCTCTGTCATGCGGAGAAGGCGTGGTTACAGGCAACAGTGCAGGTAAGGTAATGAAGAGCCCGTCCTCCCTTCTGACCCTCTTTCTAGCAATGGAGACTCTGCCACATGGTCTTCCATAGAGCCCTCTAGGGCTGCTGGGCATCCCATGACTGAGCCCCAAAGAGCCACCATGGCTGGATGTCTCTTCTGAAGTAGATAGGGTTCTCTAGAAGAAGAGAGCTAATAAAAAGTATGTATGTATGAGAGAGAGAGAGAGAGAGAGAGAGAGAGAGAGAGAGAGAGAGCATTGTAATGGTTAGCTTTAACTATCAACATAAGAAGACTCAGCCCTCTGTGGGCAGCACCATTCCCTAGGTTTGGCTCTCAGACCATGGAAGAGCATAGAAAGCTGGCTATATGCACACATTTCTCTCTGCTCTGGATTGTGGATGTGACTAGCTGTTTTATGTTCCAGATGCTCTGACTTCCTGTCTTTATCCTAGAAAGCCTGAGGTACCAGGGGTTGCTCGGTCCACACAGTCTCCGTCTGGCCCCGAAGGCCTGAAGTTCCCTGGAAGGTCACTGCTACCAAGTCTACCTGAACGTGCCCAGGAAGCTGGAGTCCGAGGTCAGCCGACAATGGCTGCAGCCACAGACAGATGTTTCAGAGAGTAGCTTGGACAAGTGTGCACTGCTTTTCTCTGACTCCTTCCTTACCCTTAGCCTGTTGGAAGTATTGCGAATGTCTTTTCTCCATCTATCAATCTCCTCTGGGAAGTTCCCCCTCTCATAAGACTGATGACCCAGCCTTGTGACAAGGTGACAACCAAGGTCAATCATGACACTCACTAAGATTGACCTCAGAAAGGCCAAGATGGAGCCAGTGTTTCAGACCCCAAGGAAGACAAAGCTTCAGACAGCCTTTGAGTGTGGCTGAGCAGATGTGTGATTCGGGGCCAGCACACAATAGGCTCCTCCCACAACCTGCATCCCAGTTTGAGCTTCCCCAGCTCTGTCCTGTCTCCTGTATCTTGGATGCTAGTTTCCCCTTGGGCCTCCGTCTTCATCTCTTGAAGGCCTTTCTAAGCTCCCAAGATCCTTTGTGCTGGAGCATGGTACCCCCCCCCCCAACATCAACCCATCTTCTTGCCTCAGCCCGAAGCCTCCACGACTAATTTTTGTCTCATTTTAAGATCATATTTCTTTGAGGTTTACCATGAACACAAGACAGCCTTCTGCAATTTACCTCCATTTCCTGTGGTAAATCTTTTTCAAGAATGTGTTTCTGCTCCGGGGGAAGGAGCCTCCCCATCCTCCCTGCAGGATGTGGCCTGCCATGTTAGAGGGGTCATTTTCAGGGCTCTTCCTATGAGAAAGAGATGTGTGTTTGGGCCCAGTGTGTGTGTGGGAGATGCTGTTTGGGTCCCTCCTGGCCAACCTGGTTGCTATTAGACCCTCATTTCAGATGGCGAAGCAGAGGTCTTGGCTGTGAACACGAAGCCCGGAGCCAAGTCCCCGGCTTCTGGCAGCCATTTTCTTGGAGGGCTGAGCTGGCTCCAGCGACTTCTTCCACTTCTGCTACAGCCTGACAACCCAAAGGGAAATTTATTCACAGATAATTTGAAACAGTCTCAAGTCCTCCCGACGCCAGAGAGTTAGAGCAGAAAACCTACAGGCCCCAGAGGGTAGGAGTCCACAGCTATTCCTGTCGTGGCCTTTCCTTTCTTCCAAGTTGACATCCCCAGAAAGTCCCAGGTCCTTGTCTGTCACTGCAACCCTAGGCCAGGGTCATGGCTGCGTGGAGATGGAGAGGGCCAGATGAGATGGGACTTATCTGTGTTGCCTCTGAACAATGGTAAGACTTATGATCGATTGGTTATTTATTTATTTATTTATTTATGTGTGTGTGTGCGAGAGAGAAAGAGAGAGAGAGAGAGAGAGAGAGAGAAAGAGACACTTCACTAGAGGTCAGAGAACAGCCTGCAGGGGTCAATTCTCTCCTTCTACCGTGTAGGCCCAAAGGATTGAAATCAGCCCATTAAGCCCGATGAGAAGAACCTTTACCCACGGAGCTGTCTCCTCCATTCAGGATTATGTGTTTACTCATGGCCAGGCCCTCAGGCATAGCCGGGCCAACACACTGTCACTGAGCTATATCCCAGTCCCCAGCCCTCACCAAGCCCTGGGAGTCCCCAGACCTTCCACCTGGCTGTTGGTATCAGGACCTCCGAAACCTGTGACATCACTTAGGCGGGACCGCACACCTGTCGCCAAGGCAACAGCCACCATATTCCCAGAATCCACTTGGCTCACCTCCCACCTTGACCTGTGATTATGTCATCATTCATATATAAAGAAAGACACCCCCTGGTGTCTCTCTCTCTCTCTCTCTCTCTCTCTCTCTCTCTCTCTCTCTCTCTCTCTCTTCCCTCCTCTTTCTGCTGCCACCTTGCCCCCCCCCTCTCTCTCAATAAACCTCACGTGGAACTGTTTGGCCTGGCATGGTCCTTGTGAAGCCAGGCGACAGTCAGGATCATAACGTGGGTGCTGTCCCTCGGACACTAGCCATCCTGCTAATGGAGTGACCCATTCTTCCCTGTAGAGGGCGGCAGGCAGGACCCAGTGCCCAAAGCAGAGGGGCCCATGAGAGCTCCTGCGTGTTTTGCTAATAGGAAGAGAGAAGGGAAAAAATAAACCCTATGACCTTTGTTTTTCTCCGCGTGGGGTCTCCAGCTGGTTTCTACTCTGGGGTCTGCTCCCCACTGACTGCTGTGTTGCTAGGAGGAACTGGGGGCTTTCTTTGCAGAAAGCACCTCAAACGGAAGCCCCCAAACGGTCACAAGACAGCCACAGTCCGGCTAAAGTGCTTGTCATTTACAGCACTTAAGAGGGACGGTACCCCACACATACGTGACAGCGTGGTGGCAGTCGCTGGCTCCCCCTTTTCTTTCCCACTTCTTGATCAGGGACTCAGCCAGTGCCATCTTTCCTCAGCCCACCCCAATACTGATTTTCCCTCTGCTCCCTGCCTGGTCCTGTGCTGGGGAGAAGAGAGAAGGGTCATCCCTGCTGGGCTGGCAGGCTGGCCTCCTCTAAAGCTAAGTACCCTTTCCATCCCTTGCAGGGGCAGGCGACACTCACTGGTCAGCTTCTCCCTTCCTAGGCCAGCCCTCTAGCCCACGATCCCCTGACACATGCATTTCTCTGTCTGTGGCCCTTTAATACAGTTATTCATGTGGTAGCCTCCCCCTTCCCCCGACCATAAAATTATTTTCATTGCTACTGCATAACTAATTTTGCTACTGTTATGAACTGTGATGTGAAGAGAGGGCACTGCGGGTGTGAAGCGCAGGTGGCCTGGTGACAGAGCCCAGGCCAGTAAACCCAGTGTGGCAGGGGGTGTCTCTGCTCTGCTCTTCCCCCCCCCCCCCCCCCCCAGCACGCTTTATCATTGTGTGTATGCTGACTGTAGTAGCTGCTAACTCAACTCCGCCTGCTTCATTTCCTCAAGAGAAATCGGGTGCCTGAAGCCCCAGCAGGCAGAGCAGAAGCGTGTCCCGAGACTTGGGAAGCCAAGCGCGCACTCGAGAGAGTGTGTATATACACGCATGCGTGTGTAGAGGCCGGAGGTCAGTTAGGGTCTTCCTTACTCCTCTACACTTGTCTTCGAGGACAGGCAGGGCCTCTTGTTGAATCCTGCGAGTATCCTGGCTCCAGTTCCCCGGATGTGATCATGGGGTGTGTGTGCCCCAGCCAGCGCCCTGCTGTGCACCAGGATGCCATCTCCGATCCAGATCCCATCGCAGGTCCTCCTGTCTGCGCACCAATTCCTTTGCCCACCACACTCTCTCTCCAGCGCCTCCTGCCTTATTTTCTTTCCCAGGCTTACTGGGGTGGCAGCTTGTCATTCCCTTACCAAGGAGAATGGGAAACTGAGGCCTGGAGAGATAAATGATGTTTGGGACAGGAAAGGCAAAGCATGCCTCCCCTACTCCCCCCCACCTATGTTCTGTCTCATCTCTGGTGCAACCCCACTGAGTGAGGGAAGGAAAGATCCTAGCTGGTGAGGCAGGCCATCTCCACTGTCCCTGACCCTTGCAGATCACAGAGGGTAAGGATGGGCTCAAGGTCACACAGCTGCTAAGCAATGAGAGAGACTTGGGAGGCAGAGGCAGGCGGATTTCTGAGTTCGAGGCCAGCCTGGTCTACAGAGTGAGTTCCAGGATAGCCAGGGCTACACAGAGAAACCCTGTCT
>NC_034612.1:15068421-15077758 GCF_900095145.1 Mus pahari | reverse complement strand
GTCTACAGAGTGAGTTCCAGGAGAGCCAGGACTATACAGAGAACCCCTGTCTTGAAAAACCAAAAAAAAAAAAAAAAAAAAAAAAAAAAAAAAAGAGCCTTGAGGCAGAAGGGTCACAAGTTTAAAGACAGGCTTCGGCTATGGAGCGGCTATGGAGCGAGCCCAGGGCCAGCCGGAGCAATTTAATGAGGCCCCTATTCAAAATAAAAAAAGTAACACAAAGAGCTGGGGGTGTGGCTCTGCGGTGGAGCACTTGCGGAACACGTGTGAGGACTCAGGCTTCCATCCCCAGCGGTGCCAAAACAGCAAGAAAAGTAAAATCAGTTTGACACGATCATGCGCTCAGCTCGCCCAATTGGGTTACTGCGTGGCACAAAGACAATGGTGCATGGGCACTTGACCCTGCAAGGCCATCGCCAGCCTCAGTCGCACCAGATGACATAGCAAAAACCCTACTGTAGACTCAGAAGTTCCCCAAACTCACATAAGGATTGCCAGAGGAGCCCCGTGGGTCTGCGCGCATGCTCAGAAACCCATCACTTCCCCCGAAGTCACAGTTCCCATCCATTTTATGTGAATTCTTAGGAGAAAGCATTCTTTAAACCCACCCCACCCCCCAGCCCTTCAGTTTTTCCACCAGTGTGGTGTGAGGCTTCGGGCCAGGAAAGAGCAAAAACTAAAAAGTATCACTCGACTTTGGAATGCCGGAGAAATTAATTAAATCCAAATTTGCCCCAGAACGCTGAAAGTTGAACACCACTCAAGCCAGACTTGCGATCCGGGTTGGATTTCAAAGCCGTTTCTGAGAAACCCCTGGGAGCTGCCTGGTGTAGCCCTCCGGGCAGGTGGGAGACCTGTCTTGCAGTCTCAGTGACAGACGTGGGGACAGCTCCACGTGTAGTGAAAACTGGGGAGAGTTGCTGAGCAACGGCAGGGTAGATGCACTTTGGACCAGGGCCTGGATTTGCCAGCTGAGCAGCCTCGGTGGTGGCTTGGTTCATTTGCAAAGCGCCAAGCAGAGAAGATCGTGCAGGCTCGCTGAGGCCAAGAGACATCTGCGGAGTGGAAGGGGGGGGCAACCCACCCAGGCGGGGGTCCACAAGGGGCTTCTTTCGTTTATAAAGATTATCCTGGGGCTGAAAAGCAATCCCAGGAACACGCAGCTTTAGAAAAACAACCGTGACAGACAGCACCCATCTCTGTACCTGTCATTGTCAGGAGGCAGCTACAGTAAGGATGCCACCATTCACAGATGAGGACGGTCCCAGGAGATCTGACCTCGCCATCCCACACAGGATGTAAGGTAGTTGGTGGTCCACAAGCTAGGGCGAGAAGAACGGAAGGTGCCCCACAAGAGCGACTGCAGGGCTTCCAACACCAGCTGGGCTTGGATGACACTTAAGGCCCACCGGCCATTTGTGCCAGCTGGCAACATCAGGGTGGAGCCAATGGGGTTCGAGATGGGAGAGAACCATTAGCCTTTGCTTTCTGAGTTTCTGTTCATCCTTTTAACTGGTGTCATTGAGAGCCAGGTGAGGCATTGTGGGATGATGGGTACAGGACACACAGTGAACAGGATGAAGCCATTCACTCTGGAAGAGTGCTTCTTTGGAGTCAGAGCAGAAACATAAGTTAACTGCTGGAGCATGACACAGCATGGTGTGATGGTGTCCTAGCGTGGTATAAGGGTTCCTTTAAGTTGCCAACTTGACACAAACAACCTAGATGTCTGGGAAGAGAGTCTCAATGTGGGATTATCTGGATCAGGTTGGCCTGTGAGTATATCTATCAGTGGGATTATCCTGATTATGTTAACTGATAAGGGAAGACCCAGTCCCCTGTGGGCAGCACCATTCCCTAGACAGGGGATTGTTTTTTAACATAAATTTAATTTTATTATGTTACCCAATTTATCAGCATTCTAGGAATAGAACAAACACATGAACAAAGATTTTCATATTTGGAAGAAAAATATTAATACAATTTATATTGATCTATATTTACCAGTAGTTATCCTAGTAAATACTATACAATGTTCTTTACCAATGGTGAGGAGTGACTGGCAGTCTCTAGTCTATGTATAGCAAGATGAGAATGTCAGTATATGGATCAGATTTTCATTTGTAGATTAACTTCCATTTATCTATCCATTCATCTATCCATCTACCAATCTACTCATAGACACTAATTTCAAAGATTAATTTTATAACTCCATCATAAATAAAAGCTGTCAGCAAGAAGAAAGCCTAAGAGAGGCAGGGGTTGGAAAATTACATAGGCACAACTATAGTCTGCCACTTTTAGGTAGCCTTGGAAGAGTTACAAGCCATTTAACACTCATACATTTTTCTTTAAATTCAATTAACATGCCATACCAATCTCTTTCCAAGACTATCACATTCTTTTTTTTTTTTTAATTTTTTATTTATTTATTATATGTAAGTACACTGTAGCTGTCTTCAGACTCTCCAGAAGAGGGAGTCAGATCTTGTTACGGATGGTTATGAGCCACCATGTGGTTGCTGGGATTTGAACTCCAGACCTTTAGAAGAGCAGTCGGGTGCTCTTACCCACTGAGCCATCTCACCAGCCCTCTTTTTTTGTAGAACATGATTTTAACATTTTCAACTGTTAATATTCAACAAACAGAATAATTACTTTAAGATATATTTCATTGTTATGTCTCCCTTTTCATTACTGATTTTATTAATTTGGATACTGTCTCTGTGCTTTCTGGTTAGGCTGGCTAAGGGTTTATCTATCTTGTTGATTTTCTCAAAGAACCAGCTCCTGGTTTTGTTGATTTTTTTTTTAAATATTTATTTATTTATTTATTTATTTATTTATTTATTTATTTATTTATTTATTATATATAACTACACTGTAGCTGTCTTCAGACACTCCAGAAGAGGGCATCAGATTTCGTTACAGATGGTTGTAAGCCACCATGTGGTTGCTGGGATTTGAACTCAGGACCTTTGGAAGAGCAGTCGGCCGAGCCATCTCACCAGCTCCGGTTTTGTTGATTCTTTGTATAGTTCTTTTTGTTTCTATTTGGTTGATTTCAGCCCTGATTTAATTATTTCCCCAGGTCTACTCCTCTTGGGTGTATTTGCTTCTTTTTGTTCTAGAGCTTTCAGGTGTGCTGGCAAGCTTCACCTAATCTTTTTTGATAACTTTTGGTTGAAAATTGATTTTATTTGATATCAGAATGGCTACTCCAGCTTGTTTCTTGGGACCATTTGCTTGGAAGATTGTTTTCCAACCTTTTACTCTGAGGTCGTGTCTGCCTTTGTCACTGGGGTGTGTTTCCTAGACAGGGGATCTTGAACCTGCTCTTGTGCCTATGATCATGTGACCATCTCTCTGGCATTGCTGCCTTGAACTCCCCAGATGATGGACAACTGGGAGCTGAAATAAACCCTTTCTCCTCTGAGTTACTCGTTGTCTGGATATATAATCACAGCACAAGAAACTGATCTAGAACGCGAGGTGACTTGGCGCTTGCCCTGATGACAAATTTTCTAGTAACTAAATGTGATGCAATCTATCTTTCCTCGGGAAATTTAACTTTCCAGTGTCTTTTCGAATGACGTGAATGCTAACTGACTTGTTGGTTGGGTTTTTGAGTCAGGGTCTCTAGCCCAAGGCTGACTTCAAACTCCTAACAGCCAAAGATGACCGTGAACTTCTGATCCTCCTGCCTCTACCTCTGCAATGCTGGGATGGCGGCTGTGCACTGCCACACCCAGGTTCTGCAGTGTTGGGGGTAGAACCCAAGGTCTATGCTTGCTTCATCTATAACTCCTAAATGACATTTAAAAACTTCTAAATTCTCCCACTCCCAGGGCTGATGTGAAGGGGTGGAAACCTTCATTCAAGAGACACGAAGAGGCTATGGTAGGCGCCGGGAGAGCCTGTCCCCTGGATCTGCGTGTGCTCGGCTCCTCCGGGAATGATACCAGAACTGGGTATACGGGAAAATACAGTCTTGCTGAGCAAACCTTGGTTGTGAGACCAGTCATATATGATAGATGCTCAAGGGATCTTACGTGGCTCAGTTCAGGGGCCAGCACTTGCTGTTTCTATGTAGTGGCTTGGTCCTGGTGCTGTTTGTATTCTGATGTTAATTCTGCTTCCTCAAGTGGGACTTGCTCCCCTTCCCCCCCACCCCCGCAAACAGTCCATCACGGATTCAGGTGATGTCATGTGAACCTTCTCCCCGTTTTAACTGGTCAATAAAGGCTAGAACCCATGATTGGGCAGTGGAGGGGAAAGGGGGGACTAGAAGGGGTCAGGTAGAGAGAAGGAGGAAAGAAACCACAGGGAAAGGAGAGAAAGAGAAGTCACAATGGGATAGAAGAAGAAGCTGAGCCATAAAAAAATCAAGGCCGTGAGGGCTGGCCAATTGGAGTTAAGAGCAGCCCAGATGAAACCCAGTAAGTAATAACTTGGGTTACAGATAGGAAAGTAGATTCTAACAGCGTGGAGGGTGGTGGACAGTCGCCCAGCTATTGTGCCTCTTAAAGGCATATTTAAAAATACAAGGGCTGTGTGTCTTTCATCCAGGAACATAAATGGCCTAATGCGGGGAGAAACCCCGTGCTGGGGATTTTTTTTTAAATATTTATTACTAGATTCTGCGCAGCTGGAAATGGAACCATTGAGAATGTGCCCCCCCCCCAGAAGGCTTGCTCGAAAATACGAAAGCACAGCCCCAAAGCATCCGTGTCAGACTTTGTCCTCCCCCTGAGCAAGGCTTCAGAAGTAGATGAGCAATATCAGGGTCGGCTACGTACGTACGTGCCCGCCGCACTGATGACGTCAGGGACCCACGTGCTTTCTATCAGTCTGCACTGTGGTCTCCGTGCCTGCCTTGTGGTTTCGACATGGCAGCCACTGCTTCAAACATCCACATATAGTCAAAAGGATCCATCTCTTTCTAGAGTGATGGACTCTTTCCGCAGAAGCCCCCCAGGGGAATTCCCCTCCTATCCTATTAACCAGAGTTGGAGTCATGTACCTCTGCCTAGGCTGGGAAAAAGCCAAGGGTGGGGTCCTATGTTTGCATCAGGCAGTTGTATTTTACCCATGTCCAAGAGGTCCTGGGTTGAAGAGGGCTTTCCGCTCCCAGAAAAGACTGGTTCCGGAGTCAGGTAGACCACTATTGGTCTGATTCAGAAGCGGGTCTGGGGGTAGTGAGTCAGAAAGAGCCAGCGCCAGCAGAGACAAGGAGTGTAAGAAGAAGGCATAGAGAGACTGAGACTGCTCTGTAGAAAGGGACAGCTGTACATCTGTGACATGGGGCCTCAACGCCCACCCCCCACTATGTTATAAAACCATCCAGACCCTTCCTGAGTTACTTAAAACCTCTTCAGCAAAATGTGCACTGGCCCAAAGAGGACCACATGCTCTGACCCCGAGGCCAGACCTGCGCTGGACCAACTGTTGGATTAGGTCAGTGCTTACAGTGCGCCTGACTGGCGCCTGGCTTTGTACCCAGCCTTCACTCCACCTGCCCTTCCTAAGGGAGCTGTCTCTAGGGGGTTATTTTTTGATTGAGACAGAGCCTAGTTGTGTCGTTCAGGCTGACCGTGAACTCCTGGCCTCAGCCTCCCCAGTACCTGGGACCATAGGCACACATCCTCATCCTCCACAAATCTGTGTGTGTGTGTGTGTGTGTGTGTGTGTATGTGTGTGTGTGCGCGCGCGCCTCAGGTGTCATCTGGTACCCACATCCTTTGAGACAATGTCTGCCATTGGCCAGGATGCTCTTAACATCCTCCCTGTGCTAGCGTTAAACCAGAAGTTGGTTGCCGGGGTCTGAACACAGGTCCTGACAGTTACAGCCTTCCAGCCCTATATTTCTTTTTAATATTCATTTTTTTTCCAGATGTCTAATAAAAGCCTGGTGAAGCTGGGAAGCGTCTTGCCTGAGGCTCCGAAGCTGGGATGCTGCAAGAGCCGAGGTTTCACTACATCTGCCCACCAATAGCTATCAATGGTATTTAAACTACGCACACTCCATGGGTCTCTCTTACCAGCACTTAGGGAACACAAACCATTCAAGAGGCTGTTTATCAGTCTTCTTTTTTGTTAAAAAAAAAAAAATCCTAGTACTCAGGGGCTGGAAAGATGGCTCAGGAACCCAAAATGCATACTGCTCTATTCTGGTCTCCCAAAGTACCTCATCTCCTGTGCACCCCCTCCACAGGGGTGCTAGGGTGCAAACTCGGGTCCCTTGGAAGAGCAGAAAGTGCTTTCAACCCCTGAGTAGTTCTCTACCCCTTGGTCATGGTGCTTTGTCATCGCAACAGTAAAAGTCAACCAAAAAAGTGGTGAGGTCTTTACATGCCACCTCCACACATCCTGCCAGACACGTGTGAGGCGCTGTGTCTGCTGTGGTGAAAGCATACACATCACTGCTGGCACGTGGAGCATCCCTGCCCACCAAGTTCCAGTAGCAAAGGGGGGTTAAATCTGCCATAGCAACGGCTTCTGGGACTCAGCTCCCTTGTAAGTTGTCACTTGTGTTGTTGGCCTCCCAGCCTTAGCAGGTGACCCTCACCTCGGTACATCATGTGTCGGAGTAGGTTGCATGAGGAGTAGGTGGAACTATTTATAGTCTTGGGCTCTAGAGTTCTCGGTGGGCAGAGTCGCCAGCCAGCTGGACGGTGTCCTTTTGCTCTGTGGTGGGCAGGGGATGAGTACCTTTAGGGCTGGTCTTGGTAGCTTTTGAATTCCTCTGTTTTTACAGCATCGGTGGCAGCAGCAGCAGCAGCCGCCGCCGCAGGAAGTGGCGCCCCCTAGTGCATGCCTCTAGTATCTGCCCTACAAGTGTAGCCCCGTGGGGCCCTGGCCGTCAGGGTTAAACACTGACTGGCATCAGCTTCCAGGTGGGCCAGGGTATGGGAATTCCTCGGTCCTTGACAGCGCTGAAGTCCGTCAGTCACTGAAGCTACCTGCCTGAGCCCTCTGTAGCCTGTGGACCACTCAGCTCTGCCTCTGCCGCCTGCCTCTTCAAGCTCTGTCTCATGCTGTCCTTCAAGGCTGGCACTCCCTGGTTCCTCCTCTGGCTGCTGGGACATAACGAGGCCCCTTCACTCGTGTGGCTTTGCTTCAGTTGTCAACATCAAAGCAGCCAGCTAGACTGAACCTCCTGCACCACAGTGTGGCTGTTCTGAGTCACAGCTACTGTCCTTATGCTCTGCTGTCTATGCCCCGCCCCTCCCTCCTGCCCTGCCTCTCCGTGCTAGCTCAGCCCATTGGCTCTCTGAGCCAGACAGCTACTTCCATAGGTGTCCCCACCAATCACAGCAGACCTCACATGCAAATGAAGGTTCATGTTTGCACCTATCACAGCTTGCTTCTCTCCCCCATGTAGTCCCTCTGCTGGGCCACCAGGCTAAGTGCTCCTCTCTGCTCTAGGTGGAGGGTCATGGCAAGTTCACAGAGGTTTGAGATAGCAAAGAGCCCAGTGCCAACAGAAACAGGCCTGGCTGGGGCCCTGCCTGCAGGAGCTGGAGCAAGCAACTGGGGTCGCTGTGCATCTTCCCCAGGGTAGCACGAAGTGTTCAGGATGGCTGATGTGGGCATAAGGGTAGTCATGGTGAGGGCTTTAAGTAAGGAACAGGACTCTAGTTTTCTAGGCTGGCATCCCCACCCCCCTGCCATATGGCAAACCCACAGCAGCCTCCGTGTTCTTCTGACCTTTGACCTAACGACAGCGTGGAGGAGGTAAGGAGGGCACAGCCACATCTGGAGCCACCATTGAGGAAGGTGTGGTGAGGGTGCCAGGCCAGAGGGACGAGAGGGATCTAACAGGGGCAGGGGCATGATAGAGGGAGAGGAACGCCATTATCCTCACCACCAAGTCAGACCCCGAAGCCATGATACCAGGCTCAATACAGACCAAACATCTCTAATCCAAATGCTCCCGAGACTTCCTGAGTGCCAAGTTAATGTGCTGGGAGTCAGACACACCCATATACACATATGAACATACCTACACACACATGCACACATATGAACATGCCCACACACATATGCACATGCCCACATATGAACACACCACATACACAAACCTGCACACATACCTGAAGACATATGAATATGCATATATACATACATACATGCACATACACATGCACGGGCACACATATGAACACACACACATGCATACACACACCTAAGTATATATGAACACACACCTGTACTCATATGAGCATGCACGCACACATGTGCACAGAGATATACACATGTGTACCATGTAGATGTACCTGTACATCTGTGAACACACATATACAGGCATGCACATATACTCACATATATGCACACCCGTGCATGCGTACCTGTGCACATTTGAACACAAGAGCACACATATACACATCACAGAAAGAAACACAGAATAGAGGAAGGAACCCATTTCAGATTGACAAGTTAAAGTCAAGTATGGAAAATGACAGGAAAAATGAGGGTTCTTTTGAACAGTAAATAAATTGAAGGGAGATGCCAGCGATGGAGTGGAGGCAAAACTCAGAAAACTGAGGCATTAGAATAGAAGTTGGGTTGACATCAGCCATGGCCATGACCTTGGGTGACCTGGGGGTCGACCCCACACCTTCTCTCTGCCAGCCTCAAATGCCCCTCTGGCTGACTGCTGTCTTAATATTGTTCTTGAGCCTGAACCAGACTCCTGACTTTTCCAAAGTGGAAACGAAGGTGTGGCCTGGTTCCTGTCCCCTTGGCTAACCTCGGGCATGTTGGGCACAGTGAGGAGCTTTAGAAATCTGTCTACAGCTTTACAAATCTCAAGTTGTCTGAGGTTTAAAGTCAGCCTTGTATCCTCAGCACTGTGGTCACCGGGCCACCAGGAACTCCTTCCAGCAGATGTCCCCACTGTCCTTCTACAGAAGCAACCTGTCAGTCAATCCCCGGGGACATCAATATATCCATCAGCTTCCTGTGATGCAAGAACACATGTCTTTCCTAAAACGTCTCTGGGAAGGGGCTGGGAGCTGCTGGCCAGCTCATCTTGGCAAACCCTGTGAGCTCTGGGTATGGAGAAGCCTGTCTCAAAAACTAAGATGGCAAGTGGCCGAGGAGGACCCTTGGCGTCTGCCTCTGGCATGCCCATACCCACTCAACCCAAAGTTCTTTGGAAATTTTCCTTTTAAATGCAAACTGAAACAACAACAAAAAATCCTTCCATTAACTGACCTGTGGCACACATCACATTAATCAGAAGGCTGGTCAGGACAGACCAGGAATCCTGGGAAGTTCCATCCACCTCTAGCAGGCTAACCCTCACTGGTGAGTTTGGAAAAAAAAAAAAAAA
>NC_034612.1:15062393-15068401 GCF_900095145.1 Mus pahari | reverse complement strand
GGGAACAAGCATAAACTCACTGACATAGAAAAGGCCTTTTTGAACAAACACTGATAGCACAGACACTAAGAACAACAATACAATAAAGGAGACCTCATTAAAAAAAAAAAAAAAAAGGAGACCTCGTGATGCTGAAAAGCTACTGTATAGCAAAGGCTATCATCATTTGGGGAAGGTGACAGGCTACGAAAGGGAGGATTTCTGCCAACCGTCTATCAGCTAGAGGACTAATATCTAGGATATATAAAGAACCAAGCTGGGCACGGTGGCACATGCCTTTGATTCCAGCACTCAGGAAGCAGAGGCAGGCGGATTTCTGAGTTCGAGGCCAGCCTGGTCTACAAAGTGAGTTCTAGGACAGCCAGGGCTACACAGAGAAACCCTGTCTCCAAACAAACAAACACACAGGGAACAGAGCTAAGCAGAGAGTTCTCCAAATATGAAACACAAATGGCTAAGAAACCCCTCTGTCTAACATCCTTAGCAATCAGGGAAATGAAAATTAAAACTACTTTGAGATTTCTTCTTACAGCAATCGGAATGGCCAAGTTGAAGAATTGACAGCTCATGCTGGTGAGGACATGGGAAAAGGAAACATGTATTCACTGCTAGAGAGAGAACACACTGGTACAGCGGTATAAAAATCAGTGCGGTGTTGCCTCAGAGAGCTGGAAATCGATTGACCTCAAGATCCAGCTTCCCACTCTTGGGCATCTACCCAAAGGCTTCCATCCACATCCCACTACAAGAATATAAGCTCATCCGTGTTCATGTCTGTTCTGTTCATAATAGCCAGAAACCGGAATTAGCCTAGCTGTCATCGCCTGATGGGTGGATGATGAAAAGGTGGTACATGTATACAGTGGAATATTATTCAGCTGTTGAGAAAAGCGAAACTGTGAAAATCTCAGGCAAATGGGTTAGAACTAGCAAAAACTAAGCTGGGGTGAGGTAATCCAGATTCTGAAAGGCAAATGCATGTTCTCTCTTATATGTAGATATGAACTTTTAAGCTTTTGATGTGGTACTTCAATATGAATAACTGCAGAGGTTAGGTACCTAATAAGGGATCTGGAATTGGGGGTAGGGGGGAAAGAAATAGAATACAGTGTTATGGAGAGGCAAAGGGGAAACTAGAATAAGAGAATTAAATGCGGGGGGGGGGATGGGAGAGAAGGGTAAAGGAGAAAATATGGGGAGAGACAACTAATACTAAAAACCATTTGAAAAGCCATATGGAAACCTACTATTGTAGAAGATTCATAAAATATGTACATATGTGCCGGGCATGGTGGCACATGCCTTGCCTTTAATCCCAGCACTTGGGAGGCAGAGGCAGGCAGATTTCTGAGTTCGAGGCCAGCCTGGTCTACAAAGTGAGTTCCAGGATAGCCAGGGCTACACAGAGAAACCCTGTCTCAAAAAACNAAAAAAAAAAAAAAGTACATATGTGAAAGGAATTGAAATGGTGTCATCAAGTAATGGGAGCGGCAATACCCCAACTCGATGTTTTATGCAAATAAGTAACACCCTCCCCTGCCCCCCGTGCCAGAAATGGGTTGTATCTTCTTGAGTCGTTGGCCAAAGAGGTTCCATGGAAACTGCCAAACATTGCAGGCTACTACCGCCAAGATAATCGGTTGACCTCCAGAGTCTGATGACAAGGCCCCATCACTGAAGACAATATTTATGTTGTTGAACATGGAGGAGTAGAGCTGGTGCCTGACCTGAAGCTTCACCCTTGCTGATTAACATGCATGGTCATATTCTGCACCCCTGCTGACCAGCGTGCATGGTATTGTAAGGTACTCTCATGCTAAGAGAAAGGTAATCATCAATGTCACCCAGCTATGTGACAGGATTTTCCCTGTCCAATTACATTAAAATATTAGTGCAGCAGGGGGCCTGTGACTGGACAGGGAAAAGAGAGGCGGAGCTAAGAGTTACAGAGACAGCGTCTTAGGAGAGAGGAGAAGCCAAGATGGAGGTAGATGGACAGGAAGGTCCTGAACCATCGTGGCTTTAAATAGCCACAGGTAGATATGATGTCATAAAGGATAGAATAATTGAGATATCATGTCTAATAATTGAGATAACGGTGGGCAGCTTGCACCATTATCAATTGGCCCTGAAATGATTGTGTGAGCATCTTGCGTATTGAGAGTTTATTGGCATATAAGTCTGACTTGTTAATTATAAGCTTCTAGAGTTTTGTTTCTACGGGGTTGCTGGTTGTTACGGCATCTGACTGAGGGGTGGATGTTCGCTGCGTGGGACTGATGTGGCAGCAAAGGGAACTCCAATTTCTTCTCCTGGAGCTCTGGTCCTGCCGGAGAGTTGGTAGGCAGAGAGTAGCTGGATAGAGTGCAGAAATGTGGCAGTTCTTTTTTTAATATTTCCTGCAACGCAGCTACAAACCCTGTGACTTACAACAGCGACCTGCCTGTAAGCTATACCTGTGCAATAGTGGCACAAATGTTACCGGAGTAACCAACTGCTTTTTCACTTGGATTCAAGACCTACTTGAGGACATGCAACCCATACCAGACACTAAAAAAGTGGTCAAAAACCTAAGACTAGTCAAGTCAAAGGCCTAGAAGAAAACCTACTACTATTAGTAGTAGTACTGCTACCAAAGCAGTGGCTCTCAACCTGTGGGTCGCAACCCCTTTGCCAAACCTATATCTCCAAAAAATAATTACATTGTCATTCATAACAGTAGCAAAATTACAGTTATGAAGTAGCAACAAAAACAATTTTATGGTTGGGGGTCACGATAGGAATATTAGGAAGGTTGAGAACCTCCAAGCTGAAAAAACATAGCAGATAATGACTCCTAATGACATACTGTTATACCCAGCAGTCAGTGCCTTCCTCGACCCACATCAGAGAAACTTCCTTTTGCAATGGATGGGACTTAACGCAGAGACCCCCCCAGCTAGACAATGTGCAGAGAGTCAGAGATTTTGGAGCACTCATCTCTAAGTGGGATGTCTTCATCAAACACTTCCCCTAAAGGCTCAGGGAGCTCTGCAGAAGGTGGAAAGATGTGAGAGCCAGATGTCACAGACGGCAGAAAGCAGTGCCTTCCAGACACAGCAGATGTGCACATGGGCTCACAGAGACTGTGACAGTGCACACAAGGCCTTCCAGACAGAGTCCGTGGCCCTGAGGAGGGGGAAGCAGACATGGGCTTCACCCTAACTGTGAAGTGACCTGCAACTGATACTGGCTGACAGAGGGACAATCGGGTGCAGTGCAGGCCCATGCCCGGGAGCGGTTGGCTAACACAAAATGAACTCAGTGGTATTTTTGTGGACTTCTGGTCTCATTTTGCTTTCTCTTGGCACTGGTTTTCTTATTGGTCTTTTGGGTTTTTTTTTTGGGGGGGGGTTGTGTATATGTGTTTCTAGGGTTTTTTTTTTCTTATTTGTTGGGTTTTTTGTTTGTTTGTTTTGTTTTTGTTTTTTGTTTTTTGAGACAGGGTTTCCTCAAGAATATTTTTAGAGCCGGGCCCGGGCGTGGTGGTACATGCCTGTCACCCCCATACTTGGAAGGTAGAGGGAAAAGGGTCAGGAGTTCAAGGCCAGCTCTGCTATGAATTCAGGAAAGAGTCAGGACCTCTTATGAGAGACCTCGGACACACACAAAAAAGAGTATTTTAGTTGAAAAGGATGCAAAACTTCCAGAATTAACAAAAGTCACCCCGAGAGAGAGGCCTGGGTTTGACCTGTTTATTCCCACCCCTGGCCCCTTTCTAAGGTGGCATCTGACCTTTGTCCTCCCCAGTCATCCTGTCACTAATTCCTGGTGACGCAGCCTGCCATAGGGCAGGGAACTCTCTGGTGACTTAGGCCAAATGACCCTGTGAAATGTCCCTAGCCTAGAAGCCCACGGCAGACACCCCACCCGGACGTCAGGACCTAGAGCCTCCGGGTGGGTTCAGGGCTCTGACCTGCTGGCCCGGTGCCACTCTCATCTACCATCATTGGCTCCAGAGACTGCTTACTCAGCCAACCACTGCTGTGAACCCAAGGCTGCTCCTCTGGACGCCTTCCAACTCCGTTCTCCACCCCCACCAAGCAGCAACACACGCGCGCGCGCACACACCCACACCCCGACCCCCTTGCTCTTCCAGGAAACAGTGCAGCATCCACTTGTGTGAGGATCCCAGGCTGGCCGTGGGAAGCTGAATCTAGGATATTCTGCTGGGTAAAGACAGAACTGCTCCTTTGGGATGCTCTGTTGGTGTGTTCCAGCTAGAGCATGGTTTGTTTGTTTGCGTTTATTTAGCGAAGCTACAGAAGCCTGGGGAATTGAATCATCAATTGAAATTTAAAAAAAAAAAAAAGATTTCTTTCGATGCGCGTCGGTGTATTGCCTGCATGTCTGTGTGAGGGCGCCAGACCCTCTGGAACCGGAGTTCCAGTTGTGAATTGCCATGTGGTTGCTGGAAATTGAACTCGGAACCTCTGGTGGAGCAGCCAGTGCTCTTAAGCGCTGAGCCATCGCTCCAGCTTGCAAGGGTTTTGAGAAAAGAGAGGCTGTGGGGACAAGCAGGGAGAAGGTTTCTTCTGGTGTTTGCCACAGCCTCTGCTGGTTGACTGTGGAGCTGTTCAGCTGATCCCAGCAGAAGCCAGGCCTCGGCTCCCGCCCATTGTATGAAGAGGGTGATTACAGTGTATGGGATGGTCTCCCCGGGAACCAGGTTAATGTATAGTTATATTGTGGGGAAGCACAGGGTTCATTGACATCAGGGGAGCTCGAGGAGGTGGAAGAGAGGAATACCTGTGACTGAGTTCTGTGTCAAGTTAGCTGCCACTGTGCAGGGGGTATTGACAAGTTGTCCAAGAGACAGCTGGACAGCCCGGGACCCTGCTGGATCCAAGCCTGAGTGGACAGCAGTTCCCAAAGACGTAGTCGGATAAATGCCTAAGTGGAGACGTTAAAGCCCTGGAATCAGATTTCATTACAAATACCCTAAAAAAAGACGGGAACAAGGGTGTTAGGGTTGAGTACCCTCAGGGGCAGCGAGGTGGCCCAACAGGGGCAAAGGGTGCTGGCTGCCAAGCCCGATGACCTGAGTTCAATCCCTGGAGCCCCACAAGTAGAAGGGGAGACTCTACACCTACAAGCTGTTGTCTGACTTCCACATGCAACCCATGGCAGGTACACATAGACAGACAGACAGACACACAGACAGACAGACACAGACACACACACACTAAAATTAAAATTTTAAAGACTATTTACCAGAACAGCCCAGAGAAAGTGCCTCTGAGTGAACTTGGCTCCTGGGGAAGGGTTGTGGCTGCTACCCTGATTATATTCCCTCCTGACCTCGTACACTGTCATCATTATTAACCTGGTGCCATTGCTAATCTCCAGAGTCCAGGCCTATGACTTCCAGATGGTGCAGCCTCAGGGACATCAGCCATTACCATCAACATCAGCACCCACCACTGATGACCTCTTGGCCCTCCAAGTGACGTCACTGACGTCACTGCATAGTCATTGCCCCATCCCAAGATGCTCCTGGCACCTTCTCTACCCCACAGCCCTACCACCCGATGCCGACTGGTAAAGCCACTTGAGGTCCTGATCCTGCCCCAGGAGACAGTCTCCATCTCTTGTCAATGGTTTGCCCCTGCTGACCTGTCAGGGGTTAAATGTGGAGACCAAAAAAAAAAAAAAAAAAAAAAAAATCACAATCAAGTAGAAACCATCACACTTTAAGTTCAAGAGCTTCTCCAGCCTGACCTGTGACTTGTGACATTTCACACAAACACATCCCAACTCCTATGACCTGTGAGGCCCCACCCCAAATCTTGTAAAACAACTGAGATTAAATGCATTCGGGCAAATACATGAAAGGACCCTCAGAAAGCCCTCCATGGGCGGCGTTCCAGCCCATGCGCTCTGAGTCTCTGCCTCTCCTTGCAGCGTCTTTTCTTTTCTTTTCTTTTCTTTTCTTTTCTTTTCTTTTCTTTTCTTTCTTTTTTTTCTTT
>NC_034612.1:15049758-15062354 GCF_900095145.1 Mus pahari | reverse complement strand
TAGACCAGGCTGGCCTCGAACTCAGAAATTCACTTGCCTCTGCCTCCCGAGTGCTGGGTATTTTCTTAATAAACTGTCCCTGTCCATTCCTGTGTGGTGAATACTTTGACCCTGTGCCTTCAACCTACTACTGCTCTTCCCAACATGACAATAAATCAATAAATTCCAAATAAATTAATGAAGGAAACTTCCAAGTGCCAGGTAAACACCACACTAGCGGTGCCTGCTGAAATCATGAGTGGGAAACTAAGCCGTGGAGGAGAGTCACGAGGTCTCAGAACACCTCTCCTGAGGAAGTTATACCGTAACCGGGGGGGTGGGGGGGTGTAGGAATGTTACAAAGAAAAAAAGTGGCTGGGGCTACCTTGGCTAAGATCAAGGTCACTATCCAGGCAATAAAGCTGATACCACCTACCCCAGTGCGAGGGATGGGTGTCACCTCTGTCCAGTTCAGGCACACACGTAACTTTAGTGGAACCAGAGAAAAATGCTGACAGAACAAACGCACCGGCCTCAGAACTGCTGATGAACCCTCTGAAGGTATTGAGGTCATGGAATATTGAGAAATGGCAGGAGGCAGAGATTAAAGAGATACTGGGGAGAAATGCACACAGGGTTCTGGATTGGATCCTAGGCCCGGGCAGGGACTTCAGCAGAAAAAGGAGGTAGTGTAGTTGTCAGTTCAGTTGGAAGACTGATAACCACGTGGGCGCTTGATCCTGAACCTTGCACTGAGCTGTGTAAGATTTCAGCTCTGTGGGATGTGAACAAAACCGTGAACTGGACATTCTCAGCTATGCTGTGATTGGTCTCTCTCTCTCTCTCTCTCTCTCTCTCTCTCTCTCTCTCTCTCTTTTTCTTTGGACCAGGCATCTCACTCCCAGGCAAGCCCATCTCCCATCTCCCATCTAGGCTAGCCCAGGTTAGCCTAGTCCTAACTCATCCATTATTCATTCTGTAACCTAGACTGGCCCTGAATTCCCAGTGATCCTCCTGCCTCAGCCTTCCTAGTAGTGGGGTTTCGGGTAGGTTCCACCATGACCAGCTACAACTTTCCGTAAGTTTAACACTCCTTCAAAACAAACAAGATGTACAACACAATTCAGGCCAATAGAAGACAGAGGGATTGTTGTTGAGGTGGGGATATATATCTGCCACCTGCCCAGAGGCGTTGGTGACAGGGGTCAGCGGAGGTAATTCCAGCTGACGGAATGTGAAGAGGCTTGGGAGAGGGGCGCATCAGGCACAGGCAGCTGGACATGAGCTGGTGACAAGTCCAGATCCGGGTAGCGGCCACAGCAGACACGCACTGGCAAGGGCAGCCGAGAACCATTTAGAAGCTGTGAGCTGTGATTTTCATCTCCCTTCTCCCCCTTTCCAAATGCATTCCGGTACAACCCAAAACACCTGGTCCCTCCACATGATCTCCTTCCTCCCCTTGCTGGAGGATCTGTGGCTTTGCCGCCCACCCCCCCAGACATCTCCTGGTCCCCTTCAGAACTGTCCCACCAGCAGACAAGAGAGCAGAGGTGTTCAGCATAAAGCTATTAAACTCAGCAGGGTGACAACAGATTAAAAACAGAAGAGAGGAAAGTCTCCTGCGCTTCAGTGACATCACTCACAGACCTCCAGCCCCCCAGTCCCTGATAGGATTGGAGGGGAGGTCCCCTCTGTACCTCCACTGTGCCTGAGAAGGTGTCACAGTACCATCGCAGCAGCAGGGGACTCCGTGCTCCCACACAGCACTTACAGGGCAGCCTTCCCCCTGGGAGAGCCTGCTCTTTGTGGATCCAAGTCTAGACTGAATTGGGGGGAAGGAGGTAAGCCCCAGCTGCTTTTTAATGATGGCTCTAGGCCCTTCCTTCCAGGCCTTGTGGCTAAGGACTTGCCGGATAACCTTTCAATCCAGCCAGCACTAACTAGGAAACAAAGGAGCCCTGCCCCCTGCCTCTCTTTCTTCTCTCTTTCCTCCTTTCTGCTAGGATTACTAAGGAATGTAACATTGTTTTCATTTACAGCACAAGTCTAGTCTATTAAGAACTCATGCCGGCCCCCCCCCCCACTTTGAAACTCACACCTCCCCGTATCTTAGGACCTTAAGGCATTACACCATTGATTTTAATTAAATCGGAGGGGAAAAAAAAAAAAAAGAAAGAAAAGTTGCCTTGGGTCCGCTCTGGATGGGGAAAGGGTTTTTATGGATTGTGAAGAATGTGGAGGGGGCTGGCTCAGTGTGGGGAGCGCTTTCCTCTCAGCCCTGAGGCCTGACATTGATCCCCTCATACCTGTGTAAAACCTGGGTGTGCTGGGGAAGGGGAGATAGGAGGCTCCCTGGAGCTCACTGGCCAGCAGGTCTAGCGGATCAAAGAATAAGGTGGAGAGTGACTAGGGAAGACACCAGACTTTGACCTCTGACTTCCACATTCACGAGCCCACACACAAATACACACACGCACACTCACGCGCACGTGCACATGCACACACACGCACATGCACACGCGCACACACGCACACGCACGCACACACACGCACGCGCACGCACCCGCACATGCACACGCGCACGCACGCGCACACACACACACACACATGCACACAGAACATAGAGACATGAGGTAGAAAGTCAGATGACTGCTTGTGCAGACGTGTGGATGAACCCTTATGACCTGGGACAACACAGGAGAAATCAGGTTGAAATCCTTAAAGACCACGTGTTAGCATAAAAAGAATTCCTCGGGGGACGTCACTCCAGTTTCCCGCTGGAGGTCCACCCACTGCTGGGCTCTCAAACCATGGGTGCAGATGAAGCTCCTTCCACGCAAGAGGGACCCGCAGAGCCACGGCCACTGTCATTGGTCTGGGTTAAGGGTCACATTGGGAGCCTGTCCTCTTCAAAACTCTGGGGCTGGAGCTGCCCTCTTGTGGCCGCTACGGAGAGTGCCAGGGCCACCAGAAAGAGACCTGGCTCACCACGGAGAGCCTGGAGGCCAGGGTTAGAAAGAAAAGGGCCCAGAGGATGTCATCAATCAAACACAGAGTTGGATCAAATATGGCAGTGAATTCGCTCAGTGGTTAGCCCAGGAGGGCCTTCTGTGGCTTACAATCAAAGCAGACACAAACATGCTCATCTGGGAGACTGACAACACCTGTCCCCCCCACCATGGGGTTAAAGGTCATTCTTGTCAGCTTCCTGTTTTCTCCTCTAGGGAAGATGCTGTGGCGGGATCCCAAGAGTCGTCATCATCAGGGAAGCCAAATACCCTGGAAGCTCTGATGCTCTGTGACTGTACAGACAGTGACGTCACTTCCTCTGTCTGGCACTCAGATTCTAAACCAGAAAGATGCTCTGAGGGCTGGGGAAGTCCCACCTCCAGGTTAACTGGTTTGACTTGTAACAGTGTCACTAGATGCCTATCAGTTGTGGCTTCACTATGACATGTCCTGACTGGCTCATCTACTATAAACACTTGGTCCCAAGCTGGTGGCTCTGTTTGAGGACATTATGGAAGCTTAGGAGGTGGGGCCTCACTGGAGGAAGTGGGTGACTGGGAAATAAGCCTTGAGGGTTATAGCCTGGCCCTGCTTCCAGCTTTCTCTCTGCTTCCTGACTTGCCCAGATGTGAAGAAGCTGCCACAGCCATGACTCCTCCCCCTCCTCTGCCCCGCCCACCATGAGGGACTGTGCTCCCTTAAACTGTGAGCCAGTGCTGCAGACTGCCTCTTTTCTGGGATCTCCTATCTGCGTGGAACGGGTCTCAGTTGCAGATGAGCGAGGATTCAGCGAGTGACAAACAGAGTTCACACGAGAGAGAGAGAGAGAGAGAGAGAGAGAGAGAGAGAGAGAGAGAGAGAGAGATCTGAATGTATTTTCACAAAGTGAACACCAGTCTTAAATAATACAGAAAATAAAGGGGGTAGGATGTCACAGCAGGCAAGGTACAAAACAAAGGAATGACTTCAAAAGGACTTACAGGTGCCAGATAATGTTTACAGTTAAGATAAAGCAGCTCTGCCTAGGGTCAGCTAAAGACAGGTAAGGATTTCACACCCTAGTCACAATTTGTGCTACTCCTTTGAGCCTTGTGAAAGCTAGCACCAGGGGGTTCTGCTCTAGCAGACCTTCTCATGAATAATGCAATATCACAACCCCCCCTATTTCCTAGGCCTTGGTAAATACTTGCATATGAAAGTAACTTGGATGAAATGAAGATTCACTGGATCCTACCGAATTCTGAGCTCCTGGCTTTAAGGATATTTTAGGACGTTGGAACACTGTTGGAGGCTCACTTATGATAAAAATTCAATCTTTAAATGCATTATAATACTGAAAGAGAGCATGCACCATACTAACATGCAGATAGGGTTTGAGTATATGGGTTATTGGGATGCCAGGGCTCCAGGANGCTGAGTTTCTTTTGAAACTCTTTTTCTCAGGACTGCATCCAGGTTTTCAAACCTGTAATGCGAGTCACTACTGGAGTGGGCGTGGCAAGCCAGGATCAATCCTTGTTGAACCATGCGCCACAATACATCCTTGAGCCACGAGCCAGGATCATTCCTTGCTCCTTAAAGTTGCTTCTTCCAAATATTTTATTGCAAAGATAAAAGAGTCAGCGATACATAGACTTTAACCCAGAGCCACCTCTCCAGCCCAACACATATACTTTTTTTTTTTTTTTTTTTTTTTTGGTTTTTTGAGACAGGGTTTCTCTGTTTAGTCCTGGCTGTCCTGGAACTCACTCTGTAGACCAGGTTGGCCTCGAACTCAGAAATCCGCCTGTCTCTGCCTCCCGAGTGCTGGGATTAAAGGCGTGCGCCACCACGTCCGGCTTCCAACACATATACTTTAAATGTATATTCAACCAATCAGTGAACACTTGCAAAAAATAGAATCTCCCGGTTGGGCCCTGTGAAGAGCTGTCTGGATCACCGGGATAGTTTCATGGGGTCTGTCACAACCTATCACGTGACACACCTTCGATGGAGGCTGTTTCAGTATCAGTTATACCTGAGTGCAGTGCACGAGAGAATCTCAACTCTATCAACATCTGTGAGTGCCCAAGTTCGTGAAAGTTTACAAAGATGGACACACTTTTCAATGGTGGTACGGTGTGCGCCTTTAATCCCAGCATTCTCGAGGCAGAGGCGGGTCGATCTCGGAGTTCAAGGCCAGCCTGGAAATACAGAGAGAAAAACCCACACCAAAACCCGGCAGGAATAGCAGCCACCTGTAACCCCAGCACGAGGCAAGCTGCTTATCAACAAGACCAGCCGAAAGAGTGAGCTTTCAGTTCAGGGAGAGACCTTGCTCGATAGCTATAGCCAACATCCGACACCAAGCTTGAGGTGACCACGGGATTGACAAGCAAAGCAAGCGCCTGTGCCGGCCTTCGAAGATGCCACTGCTGTGGGAACCTGAAGATACAGAGTTCTCGTTGAGCAAGGGACCCACGGTGGCCACAGCAGCATCTCCTCAGGTTATCTGGACACCAGATACCTGGTCTGAAGGACCTGAGCGGTTCTGGGCTGGGATGGAGGTGAAGCAAGACAGCCACCCAGGGGGCCACATTTAAGGAGGCACTTACTCTCGGGTACGGCCCTTGTTGCTTGAACAACCCAGAGATATCGTGCCTCCTTAAGTGTCATCCCTGGGCTCTCTTTGGCCTGACCTTAGCATGATGGCGACCCTTGCAAGGTCTGATAATTCATCCCTCCCTTCACCCCGCTGACTAACAAGCCTGTTAGGGAGAACCCAGTAGGCCAGGATGCTGGGCTTCTGCATAGCACAGACTCACCACAGCACCGAGAGACAACCCCATCCCCCTGAATACTCCCTCACCCCCAATTATCCCAGGTCCAAAACAACTCCAAACAACAGAGGCCTTCAGCACCCCAAATACCTTTTTTATTTGGACTCTGGGGGTGCTGAAGCCTCCCACCCGCAGCCCTTGTCCCTCACGCAGAGTTTTCTTCAGAGGTAACCGTTGTAGCCCAGCCCCTCCTCCTCAGAGTCCTCCATCGGCCGCTTCAAAGGCCGACTGACCGGCCTGTGCTTTGTGAATGGCCCCCTAAAAGCTCTTTCATGTCTCCACGCTCCTCCACTCCAGGGATCCACTTCTCCCAGCACCTCTCTGACTGCCTCAAATGACTCAGAACTAAAAAGGCAGGCAGGGGAGGCCGAGGCTCCCAGGAGAAATGTTCCAAGGAATCAAGACAAGCTGGCTGTGGCTTCTGCCTCAGCGGACCACTGATGGCACCTGATGTCCCCAGGAGCTGGCCAGCCATCCGGTGCAATTCACCCTATTTGTCCACGGGATGACGATTAGAACCCATGACTCCGACTCTATAGCCGGGAAGCAGTCCCAAAGCTCACCTCTGGGTTGGTTCCGGCCCTCGCTTCCTGCTGTGGCTGGGATCCTGAGTGGCCACCTAGAGCCACAGGTACACGGAAAGATGTGACCCCAGGACAGCAACAGTGGGATACTGTGGACCTGGTCGGAGGCCCAGGAGGGAGGCTCCCTCAAGGTCACTGGAGCCAAGTCTCTCTTATGGGTTGTTCCTTCTCACACTTCCACCAAGCTGAGGTACATCCTGGGCTGTCCACAACTGTGAGACATGTGAATCTTTCCTCTTTGTTTTTTAAAGATTTATTTATTATAATAATTTATTTATTAATTATATGTAAGTACACTGTAGCTGTCTTCAGACACTCCAGAAGAGGGCATCAGAGCTCGTTATGGATGGTTGTGAGCCACCATGTGGCTGCTGGGATTTGAACTCAGGACCTTCGGAAGAACAGTCGGTGCTCTTACCCGCTGAGCCATCTCTCCAGCCCCCTGAATCTTTCCTCTTTATCCATGAGTTGCCCTGGGCACTTTGCTGCAGTAATGCAAACATGACCAGCACGCTGTCCTGTCAGAGAACGGCACGGCCATCCTGTTAAGCAAGACAGAGACCCATAACAGGTTGTCCTGAGGAGGTGAGGGGAGGTGTTATGAATTGAATTTTAAAAACAATTATTTGCCTGTAGTGCCAACCTTCTTTCTGAGGCTGAGGCAGGAAGATTGTAATGACTTGCGGGCAACACACACACACACACNCNNANACNCNNANACACACACACACACACACACACACACACACACACACACACACACACACACACACACACACACACACACACACACACACACACACACACACACGTTCATCTTCTACACTAGATACCAAACTTTCGCTGGATTTAAAAGAAACTTTGCCCTGCCTGATGAGCTGGAAACTGGCCATTAGTGGGAGAAAAGAGAGACTGGGGCCAGGGAGGCCTAAGCTAGGCCTCTGCTTCTTGCTTCTAGGGGAGTGGACATTTTCCCCACTGGCGTCAGCAGGACTGTGTGCAAGCTCTCTGTCACACAGTTTTGGGTTCTGGTTTGTGTTGCTATCAGGAACTGGCTTGGCCGGTCACCTCGGAACCCAGTGATGTCACCCATAGGCGACAGGGACACACATCCCCTCCCCACCCCCCACCCCCTCCGTGCATCTGTTTCCATGGCAACCACATACAGTCCCAGAGTCCACTTCCCACCCTTACCTGCAAGCAGTTATGTCACAGCCTAAATAAAAGGCAGACCCTTCCCCCCCTTTTCCTCTCTCTCTTTTCCCTCTTCTCTCCTTCCCCCTTCTGCCCCTCTGCCCAATAAACCTCTGCCATGTGGAACTGCATCCAACACAAGAATTTTTTTGCTCATCCTTTGGGCCTTCTCGCCATCCTGCTCTTGGGCTTCTTTGTCAACCCTCCCACCGTTGGCACAGATTCTTCCTGGAGCTGGGATTTATGTCCCCCTGTCTCCCTGTCGCTCAATCTATGGGGTGATTGATTCGGCAAGGAAGCAAAGACGGCTCCGCACGAACCAACATCAGAAGTTCTTTCTCGACCATTTTTTGGACTTGAGAGCTGATGACTTTCACAGACTCATCCAGGGGACCAGGGCCTGACTTCAAACCTATCCCTCGAGGGCAAGAGTCCAATATGGCAGAAGAAAAGGGTGCTTGCTGATGTCGCCGAAGGGGAAAAAAAACGGGCGCAGTGCTTTAGGACAGGGCCAGCGAGAGGGCTCAGCAGGTAAAAGTGCTTGCCACCAAACCTGACAACCTGAGTTCGATCCTTGGGTCCCGCATGGTGGAAGAATACGGACTCCTGCAAATTGTCCTCTGATCGGAAAAAACGGTGCGCCATAGTGTGCACGTTTGCTGCCCCGCCCGCCACACAAAATAAATAAATGTCATTAAAATGTTTAAAAAGAAAAAAATAATGCTCAATTCAAGACCCGTGCTCGACTGGCGCCCAGGCTGTCTGCGTGCAGCCCACGGCCCCACACAGAGTATGCCAACACACCTGCTTAAATGGGGGTCCGGAGGCCAGAGCTCCCCTTGTATAACTGCAGCTGTGGAGCCTGGAGACCGGAGTCCACGGGGGAGCACTCCTCCGCAGCCTGCCTCCTGTTCATTAAAATGCAAGTGCATCGTGCAGAAGGCATAATTACTTTCATGCCAACCATTTCCTTATTAAAAATGTAAAATGGGGCCGGGGAGAAAGCTCAATTGGCAAAACGCTTGTTTTGCAGGAATAGTGACGTGAATTCGATCCCCCCCCCGCCCCCAGAGCTAACATTCAAAAAGCCAGAGGAAGTGGCTCACATGCCATCCCAGAAGACAGGACATAGAGACGAGCTAGATCCCAGGGGCCAGCCAGTCAGCCTAACATGCTTAGCAGGGTCCAGGTCAGGGAGAGACCCTGTACCAGCAAGATGGACGGTGCCTGAGGGACTGTCCTCCAGCCTCTACACACATGCGCATACATGTGTATGTGTGTAGACACATGTGCGTGTGTGTAAACTTGTGTGCACCTGAACAGATATGTGTGTACATATAGATAGATGTGTGTGTGCGCACATGTGCACATGCACATGCACGAATGTGTCTGTGTGCAAATCATGGTGATGTATCCCTGTAATCCTAGCACTCAGAAGGATGAAGCATGTGGCGGGGGGGGGGGGCGGAGTAGGGGGACAGATTGTGAGTTCAAAACCAGCCTGGGCTACAGAGCCAGACCCTATTTTAAATATTAAAATGCTAACAGGAAGAGTCTTTTTGGAAGGAATTGGGGGAGCTGGAGGTGGGGAAACATGGGGCAGGACCAGTCCTCCAACCACAGCTAATTCTGGTTCCAACTCTGAATCCCGCTCCCTTGATTCTCCAACGCATCCCCTCCCACCCAGTATCCTTGGCAGCCTCCCATCAGGACCACCATCCTGAGCAGGTTCTCTCTGGTCTACCTGGAGGACAGAGGGCCCAGGTCCCTGGCCCTCGAGAACAAAGACCCTCTGAGGTTCCCATTGTTGGATTTCCCCCAAGCACTTGGTGTGCCCACACCGCCACGTGTTTATTTCTCAGTGACACTGTAACGCTGGTCCCATTTGTTAAGGTGACTTAACCTGGATTCGTTTGCTTGGCCAGTCCATACCTTCATCCGGGAGGTAGAGGCAGTTTCCATGTTTTCAAGTAGGGTCTAACTAACCGTGTTAAAATTTCAGGGACTGGGAGGCCTGAGGGGGGGCTCAGGTGGTAAGAACACTGTTGCCTAGCTCTGAGGGCCTGCGTTTGGATCGGCCACATACTGATTGTTTGCAACCCCAGTGCTCTGGGAGTGGGATCAGGAGGACCACAACAGCTTGCTGGCTGCCGGGGTAGCTCCAGGCTCAGTGAGAGATCCTGTCTTAAGAGAACAAGGCAGGGAAAGGAGAGTGTGATGCTGGACATCCTCCTCTGGTCTCTGTCTCTGTCTCTGTCTCTGTCTCTGTCTCTCTCTGTCTCTGTCTCTCTCTCTCTCATTCCTTCCCTCCTTCCCTCTCTCCTTTCTTCTCTCCCTTCGGGGATCAGAACCCTAAAGCAACAGAAAACCAATGATGTATTTTTAAGAATTCAAGGACTGGAGAGATGGCTCTGCAGTTAAGAGCACTGTCTGCTCTTCCAGAGATCCTGAGTTCAAATCCCAGCAACCCTCATGGTGGCTCACAACCATCTGTAATGAGGTCTGATGCCCTTTTCTGGTGTGTCTGAAGACAGCTACAGTGTACTCACAGACATTAAAGAAATAAATAAATCTTGAGGGCACACGAGATGGCTCAGCCGTTAAGAGCTCTTGCTGTTCTTCCGGAGGACCGGAGTTTGGTTCCCAGCTCCCACATCAAATGATTCATAACTGCCTGTAACTCCAGCTCCTGACATCCAGGGCCCTCTTCTAGCCCCTGCAGGTACTGCATTCATGTGGTGTGTAGACCTACACACAGACATAGACATACATGTAAATTTTTTAAAAAAAATAATTTTCTTTACTTTGAGATGGCTCCGTGAGTCAAGGCACTTAAAACCATTTGTGTGACCTTTCCTTTCCTCTTAAGCAAGACACAAAAGGCCCAATGTGACCTGTCCAAAAGAGCTGGGGCCGTGCCTTCCGACAAGAAATGGATCTGTTAAAAAGTGTCGAGGCAATGCTGACCTTCACAGACAGTCCCTTTCGGTGGTCTCTGCCAGCTCGGAGCAAGGTCACAGAAACAGTCTCCAGGGGATCAGAAAGGATAATGTATGGAAAAGCACATTCGTGGGGCCTTCTTACCCAGGGCTCGGCTGCAGAGGGGGTTCCTGTGTCATTAACTAACTGGATTCACATTTCTCACATTGGACGCTGAGGTTTTTATTTTAAAAAGCATTTGGTTCCAAAGGTTTGTGAGCTATCCCGATTCCCAGGGGTTAATTTGTCCATTGTCTAGACAGCTGCAGAGTCAGACAGGATTATCTAGGGGAAGGAATCGGTTTACGACCCAGAATCCACCTTCACCGTCAAAGTAATTTACATACTAATGGCCACTGCGGCAGCTGTCATAAGAAACCCAGTATAAAGCAAACCTCCAGTGTTTGTACTTTCTGACATTTGGCAGGGGCAGCTCCATTTTGCATTGCTAATGCACTCGGGAGACCTCCACACAGAAACACAGAGGAAAGAGGCCTGATGCCCGCCCATGCCCCTGCCCACGCCTGGTGGTAGGCGAGCTGGAGCAGCAGGAACACTCCAAGGTGTCAGAGAAAGCAAGCTGTAAGTTCTTAACAGGAAGTGTCATATCGAGTCTCATCTCTCTCATCGAGTCTGACAAAGATGCCCCTTAGAGTTCGGTTTTAACACCCAACCCTTTCTGGCAACTCCTAAGATGGCGTGTAGCTCCTTTCATCCATACCACTGCCCCCCCCCCAGCTTGCCCTCTTGATGGGCTGTCCCCCGCTGTGAGGCTTCTTGACAGAGGCACCGCTCTTACATTAGCTTCAACTATCATTTCCCTACAGTGGTTCCCCTAAAGCTGCGACCCTTTGATACAGTTCTTCACATGTGGTGACCCCCAACTCATAACATTATTTTCACCGCTACCTCATGAATCATACTGTTATGAATTGAGACTCACAGGTTGAGAAACACTGGCCTAACAGAGTCCCTGAACTAAAGGCCTTGCATCTGCCTACAGGCACAGGGACAAGGCCAACAGTTGTCAGCTTTCTGTCACTGCCCTGCCCACAGCGACAGGATAAGGCTCAGACTCACCAGCCTGCCCTGGCGCTGTATATACATCGGGGAGAGGCTGTATAGGGACATGGGTCAGTTAGTAAATTAATCACTGCACAAACCCCCCAGCACCCATGTAAGGAAATGGGTGTGGTGGTACACAGCTTAAACCCAGCAGTGGAGATAGCAGATCACAGGGGCTCGCTGCCCAGACTGGCCCAGATGATGAGTTACAGGTTCAGAGAGACCTTGCCACAAAAATAACGTGGAGAGTGATTGAGGAAAACACCCAACATTTACCTGTGGCCTACACACACACACACACACACACACACACACCACATATATACACATGCACATACACACACACACACAAATATACACATGCATACACACACACATACACAGACAAAAATACACACATGCACACACATACTACACACATATACACATAAATACACACATGAACACACACATGCACATGCATACACAAATACATAACACACACATATACACATGCACACACACATATATACACACATACATATGAACACACATATACATACAACATGCACACAGACAACACATACAGACAACACACATACATACACACATATACATACACACCACATACATACACATGCACACGCACATGTACACATACCACATGTACATACACACACACATATATATATATACATATACACATACTACACACACATACACATGCACACACACCACATACACACACAGCCCACACACATACACACATATACATACATAATTACACACACTACACACACACATATCACACACACATACCACACACACACATACATACCACACACACACATACATACCACACACACACACATACACACAGGTATACCTCACAGAGAGAGAGCAAGAAAAAGAGGAGAGAGAGAAAGAGAGGGAGAGAGGGAGAGAGGGAGAGAGGGAGAGAGAGAGAGAGAGAGAGAGAGAGAGAGAG